>NC_064615.1:353298199-353651949 GCF_023898315.1 Schistocerca nitens | reverse complement strand
TGTGATACTCCCCTCAGTGTGAAAATATGAGAGCTAAACAAATAACTCGCAGGAAAGATGTGTCTATCTGATAATTGCTGAAACTATTATTCTCAGATATGTGTTGGTAACCTCTATGACTTAAAATGAAGGTTGTAGTGTGAGGGGGGAAGGGGACGATATAGAGACCAAGGAATATCTTTTCTTAAATCTCTGCTTTGAATGTGGAAGGAAGGACACATGCTGGCAGTGTAACAATGGTAAATAGTCCAAAAAACATAACATCTGTAAGTGAATTGAGTCTGATAAAATCTTTTGTCCTACAGAAGAGACTATTTGATTTTACTTTGAGCTTGCAGATATTGTTTGTATGTATCATAATTGTCACATGAATTAAAATTGTTTACCCTTAGATTTCTTGTTATTCAGTTATATAGCTAAAGAGTAACACTGTTTGATTTAAAGTAATAGGGCATTAATTGTCCACTTTTGTGCTTGTTAGAGTTACATTTGGAGCTTTCACTTGATGATGATTTCACTATTTCAATGTAAACAACTGTCGTCTTTATTTTTACTACATACTTTGGAACAAGGAGATAAGTTCAAGAATTATTCACTTTGGATAGGAGCTTTAGAAATATGTACCGTCAAACACAAACCAACTGCGTGGTTTACAAACATGTGACCACTTTTGTGCACTTGAAACTGCAGATACTGCAGTGCTTTAAGAAATTCAAAATTGGATCATCCCAGATAAATATGTGAGAGGTTGGCAGGAGAGAGAGAGGGAACAGAAGAGACGAAATTCAGTGGTTTCTTTTAGAAATTCACATCCATTTTATGTTCGTAGATGCCTGTTATTGGACCATGGGATTCACTTGTGGGGTTGCTGGATAATCATTTAACTAAATTTGTTATTTTACTCACACACATAAGAATTTGGAGTTACAAATAATGTGAGCGTTTTTCTTTGTCTGTAAATGTCAGCGTGCTTTGAATTTTATTAGGCACCCTTTCACGTTTTATGGTGTCTGCTGTTCCTTGTAGAATCAGTTACCTTCAGTTAAGATGACACTGTCATTTTGTATATGTCCAGCATTCACTGAAAATACACACATCAGTACACTGCACCTCCTATGTCTGTCACTAGCATTTTGTTTTATATTCGTATTTTTGCATGCAATTACAACACATTCAAACAATTCTTCTCATGCTCTTTTGTAACTGGGAAGGTCCCTTCAGCAAAGTCATCAGCAATTGGCCTTCATTCATATCCAACAGAGTAAGGGCTCCAGCAATAATAATTACAGTGTAACTGAAATGTTTAATGTTATCCATACTTCCTTCTCTCTGTTGTACCTGTTCTAACACCAATACTTCTCTTCAGTATTGGAAGTTACTGCACTACAGCTTAATGACTGGGGTGAGGGAGAGTGCGACACCACAAATTGAAAGGTACACGTCCTAATCCCCATTTAGTCACAGTTGTTTCTGGAAATGAATGTGACTTTCAGAGAAGTTGCACAGTAGTTAAGGTTCCACATTACACAATACGTTCACCACCTATAGCTGGCTGAATTAATCCATTCTTGAGTCGGTGGAGTGCCAGGGTGTACCACAGCCAGTAGGGTACTGCTTAGTAAAGCACTGTAATACTCAAATGCAACTTTCAGTTAATGAAATTTATTTGGCTTTAATAACTTCTGCCCTTGTAGCTGATGATTGTATTCAGTGCACTTTTTAAAATGTGTACAATGTACCTTCCTTCCTAATTGATGTGGTATGAGATTAGTAAGTGTTTCATTGTGCAGCTCATGTAATGTTAGGATTCCTATCAGTAACATGTGTGTTATGCAGAAGGTTTTATACAATTACTGTATTTAATTTGGTGTGATTTTCAAGAATGTATAGTAATTCACTGCAAGTTGTTTTGCTGCTGCCACCCCTCCTCTCTCTCTCTCTCTCTCTCTCTCTCTCTCTCTCTCTCTCTCTCTCTCTCTCTGTCTACATTTCAGTCATTCCTGATCCAAAATGTTAAGAAACTGATGCCACTGCTGTAATACCTTCAAATTGCTTTATCTAATGATAATTTCACTTTGTCTGAATTGTACTTAAACCTGTAATATAAAACCCTAAGATCAATAATGCTTTGGATTACAAATGAAATTTTGCATTGCACATACAACAGTACATTCATAAATTACCTTGACTTTTGCTTTGCACATCTTTATGGAATACATTTAGATTGATTATGGGTTGTTCTTGAAGATTTATCCTTGCCCTTTGAGTTGCAACCATATTTTTCAAAACTTGCTTTTTGTGGAATGTGATAATGGGTCTCCCTTTTCCTTAGAGTAAATCATCAAAGTGTTATTCATTTGACATTTGTTTCATCAGTTACTCTGCATTTCAATGTACCAAATAATATAACATGCAAAAGAAGTATTGAGAAACAAGATAATAAGGGTTTTGCCAGAAAGAAATTTCTATAAATGTATATTAAAGAATGTTCCCTGTTAAATAAGGAAGTGTGTGCCCATCTATTTTCATAACCATTAATTAATAGCAGGCTGATATATTCCAGTGAAATATCCTAAAGTTGCTTGACTTTTGACTTTATTGCAAATATCAGTGACGTGAATTCTCCTTATATTTCAGTTTTCTGTCAACCACCTAAATCCTCAGGCTCACAGCCCCAACACACTCAGCCTCAAAGGTGCCCACAATTTACAGAGTTGTCAGGAGGCTTTCGAAGAAGCAACTGAGAGCAGACCTACACCTGAAAGGTAACATGGAAATTCCAGCAAGTGCAGATTTAACATTTTAAAATGTAAGAACAGTGCTTGTATTTTCCTAATTTTCTTCCCAACTTCACCCCATTAACTGTTTAATAACTATTACTGTGGAAATGCACCTGAAGAAGATGAGTTATTGTGGAAATATTGGAAATACTGTTGAAAAACTGTTGCAAAACTTTCAGAATTCTGCAGTAGCAGACTGAAACCCTGTAAAGCCATAAGTGGAAAATTTTGTCCTTTAAATAATTGATACAGGCTATGGACCCATATTGAAAGAAGAAACATTTAAGATGTATTGCAGGACATCCGACAAACTGAGAAAACCCCAAAGAACTGAAGTGCGCATAAATTCAAATATTTCAGAAGAAAGAGAATGAGTCAGATATAAAAAATTACGGAGTAATCTCATTACTCTCTCTCTGCTACAAAATTCCTCTAAATCTCCACTGAAGAGGCTTGAAGTATAAACAGATGATTTTATTGCAGAATATAAGGAATGATACCAAAAAGCAGATCCTCTGTAGAACAAATTCCACAGCTTAAACTTATTATTACAATAATTGTATCTGTTGTCTTAAGAAAAGTGTTGGGTCCATAGAAGGACTGACAGGCATAATACAACATCATAAGCAAAATTGTTGAAAGAACTTTCTGTGCCATAAAAATAGAAGGATGGATACTGTTCTTTGTAGTTCAGGATAAAGGGACTACAAAATAGCAAAATTAATTTAAGGGTATAACTATTCACAGATGTCTCCAAAACAAAATTTGTCTACATTGCTTATCATTTGTTGATGGCATCACCATCCTCTCCAAAAATAGGAAAGAATCAATTCATCCTATAGAGAAATTATACAAATTAGGGGCAAAAAGTAGACACCCAGACTTCATAGAAGTTACTGTGCATGTATGGTCCCACACCGAGACTCAACAATTCACCATTATTTATTAGGTACAGGGAAAGTTTTCCAAGTGGACATACTGGAAGACTTAGATATTTAGGTAAGATTATTGAATCAGCCTGGCAAAATAGACACACTAACGAAGAAAGAATTGCAAGTTACAAAGAGCACACAAACTCACTTGAGATAGGTCTGATATAAAAAATCTGTCTTAGAAGGCAAAGCTATGACGTAACATAGTTGTTAAAGCAGAAGGGTTTTAAGCATTTTAAACTACAATCCTTTGTGGCAGCTCTTGAATCAAACACATTGAGAAGCAAGGAAGATAAATTATGTAGAAAATCCTACCACCAAAACATGAAAATTGAATTTGTATAAAGTAGAAATCTAAGGAAATTTATCAAGTTTCTGAAAATATGACGGATACAATCAGTAACTAACAATTACAGTTTTGTGATCACGAAGACTGAATAGCAACAGCCTCACAAATAAAATTCTGAACTCAGCTTTAGCAGTAGGAAAATAGGAACTATTGGCTAGCAGAAGCTCATGGTGACTTAAAGCAGTTCAGGATATATAAAAAAATTTTCACAGTAGAGTGAAACTTATAATTATAATAACAAATTTGTTAAGAAGCTCATGGCAAGCTACAGAATAGACATAACAACGGAAGAAGAAACACACTAAATGTGTTTAGAGTGATTGGGAAGAATAGAAGGTAAAACAAAAAGCTATTGTACTAGACAGACCTCTGTGAATATATCATACTACTGTGTAGCATGACAGCTGGGAGACTTGTATGGTTCGCCAGTGCGTCCTTCCATAATTGTCCTGATAAGCGAAAAAATTTCTGTGAAATGCTAGAACCTTGACAGCTAGCTTCTCATTTTAGTTGTTAATGGTAATGACAAATTGCTGCTGCCACTAGCCAAAAGTTACATTTATGAGGTGCTTACAGATTATATCTCCTCCAGTTTATTTTCTCACAAACTAATCACCTAAAAACCGAGGAACTTCTCGGTGTAATATCTCTGCAGCCATACCACATTATTCACTACCTCAGTGCCATCATTCTGTAGCCCCTGCAAAACCACTAGCCAAAAGTTACATTTATGAGGTGCTTACAGATTATATCTCCTCCAGTTTATTTTCTCACAAACTAATCACCTAAAAACCGAGGAACTTCTCAGTGTAATATCTCTGCAGCCATACCACATTATTCACTACCTCAGTGCCATCATTCTGTAGCCCCTGCAAAACCACTAGCCAAAAGTTACATTTATGAGGTGCTTACAGATTATATCTCCTCCAGTTTATTTTCTCACAAACTAATCACCTAAAAACCGAGGAACTTCTCAGTGTAATATCTCTGCAGCCATACCACATTATTCACTACCTCAGTGCCATCATTCTGTAGCCCCTGCAAAACCACTAGCCAAAAGTTACATTTATGAGGTGCTTACAGATTATATCTCCTCCAGTTTATTTTCTCACAAACTAATCACCTAAAAACCGAGGAACTTCTCAGTGTAATATCTCTGCAGCCATACCACATTATTCACTACCTCAGTGCCATCATTCTGTAGCCCCTGCAAAACTCTTGTCTAGGAGTCTGATTTGACCACTGGAAAATCTCTGATGAAGTAGCAGCACTTCTAGTGAATGAGCGATCACAGTGAATGTCTTTCATTGTTGGCCGGGGCCAAAAGTCACTAGAGCTAGTTTAGCTGAGTATGGAGCATGAGAAATCATTTCAAAGGTATTGTCATGAAGAAAATGCAGCATCTCGTTCACCCGATGAGCTGGTGTGTTGTCATGGTGAAGGAGCACAGATGGCAGTGTTTTACAAGGTTTCAGGTCTTCATGCAGGATTGTGTGCACAGATCCTGTCGAAATGCCAACTTTGGAGGCAGTGTGTTCCACTGAAAATCCCACTTAAGTGCCTGGTAGAGGGTTCTTCGAACTATCACCAGACTACTACTCTATGGTTCCACTCTCTGAGAATGTCAGAAAAATGAACACTTAACTCTTTCAGTATGAACTCTGATTTATTTTATTACAGTGATCATTTCTCCCTATGTAGGTTGGCAGCAATAAAATATTTTTGCATCCAAAGGAGGAAATTGTTGACTGAAATTTCATGAAAAGATTTCAGCACTGTGGAAAACACCTTTGTTTTAATGATTGCCACCCAAATCACTTACATTATTCATGGCTCTCTCCCCTAGATTTTGCGATAATACAGAACAAGCATCCCTTGTTTGGACTTTTTCCATGTCTTCCGTCAATCCTATATGGTAAGAATTCTGTACTGCACAGCAACACTTTAGCAGAGGACAGACAAGCATAGTTTACAGTCTCTTTAGTAGACCTAAACATTCTGCCAATAAAACACAGTCTTTGATTTAATTTCTCCACAACACTATCCATATGATCGTTCCAACTTGTAATTGTTGTTTGTAATTGTAATTTCTAGGTAATTAGTCGAATTGACAGCCTTTAAATTTGCATGATTTATCGTGGAATCGAAATTTAACAATTTTCTTTTTGCACGCATCTGGATGATTTCACACTTGTCATTATTGATAGACAATTGCCATTTTTTGCACCATATATATTCTTGTGATGACTTTACGAGACAGTAAATGGCAGAATCATCTTGCAAACAATCTAAGAGGGCTGCTCAGGTTCTCCCCTAAGTCATTCACATAAATTAGAAACCACAGATGACCTTTAACACTTATTAGGGGAACACCAGATATCACTTAAAATTTTATTCAATAATTTTCTGTCAGTTACTATGAACTGATAGGATATTGTGAATCCAATAGCACAACTGATATGATACTCTGTAGTCATGTAATTTGATCTGAAGTATTGTGATACAGTGTCTAAAGTCATTTGGAAATCTAGACATATGAAATGAATTTGCGATCCCCTGTCAATAGCACTTATTACTTTGTCAAGTAAAGAGCTAGTTGTGCTTCACAAGAATGATATTTTTTGAATTCGTACTGACTATCTGTCAGTAGACGATTTCTTTGGAGGTAATTCATGATGTTTGATCGTAGTATACATTCCCAAATACTACTACAAATTGAAGTCATAAGGGTCTGTAATTCATTGGATTGCTCCTATTTCCTTTCTTGAGTACTGATGTGACCTGTGCCACTTTCCAATGTTTAGGTATGGATCTATTGTCTAGTGAGTGGTTGCATATGATCGCTAAGTATGGGGCTATTATTTCAGTGTATTCTGAAAGGAATCAAATATGTATACTGTCTGGACGTGTTGGTAGCTGTTCTTGATTCAAATTCTGCAAGCTTTATCACCTTTGGAGAGGGAATTTCAATAAGCTGTGTTTAGCGACTCTGCTTTACTTGCTCTATCATTGGCAATATTACCATTGATATCGCATAGTGAAGACATTGATTATGTCTTGTCAGAGAGATAACAACAGTTCCTGTCAGAATACCAAAGTTAAGCGTTGTTGGGCTTGGGTAGCCCCTGTATGGATGACCATCCATGTCTGCTGAGTACTCTTGCCAATTATGGTGCATTCTGCCCTTACGAGACCAGTTGATTGACGAAGTAGCAGATCCGGTCAGGAAAACTGACAACAACCAGAAGAGCAGTGTGCTGACCACATGCCCCTCTCTATCTGCATTTAGTGATGTCTGTCAGCTGAGGATGACATGGCCTTCAGAGTCCAATCAAAACCACCTCATAGTCACTAATCCCTGTATCAGTCAAGATGCTCCCATTTGCTCACTCTCACAGCAGCTGCTAGAGTTCTGTTTCCCACACAGTGCCGCCATCTCATTCACAATGAGTGCGTGCGTATTTAAAAACAAACCACATGTTTCTATCTTTTTCCAGTCGTGAGGGAAAAAAACTGGAAGTGTTGTAACTTGAATGTAATTATTGACGGTCCCCTGACAATGTTGTTATTGTGGTCTTCAGTCCTGAGACTGGTTTGATGCAGCTCTCCATGCTACCCTATCCTGTGCAAGTTTCTTCATCTCCCAGTACCTACTGCAACCTACATCCTTCTGAATCTGCTTAGTGTATGCATCTCTTGGTCTCCCCCTACGATTTTTACCCTCCACGCTGCCCTCCAATACTAAATTGGTGATCCCTTGATGCCTCAGAACATGTCCTACCAACCGATCCCTTCTTCTGGTCAAGTTGTGCCACAAACTCCTCTTCTCCCCAATCCTATTCAGTACCTCCTCATTAGTTATGTGGTCTACCCATCTAATCTTCAGCATTCTTCTGTAGCACCACATTTCGAAAGCTTCTATTCTCTTCTTGTCCAAACCATTTATCGTCCATGTTTCACTTCCATACATGGCTACACTCCATACAAATACTTTCCTTGCCATTGCCAGTCTACATTTTATATCCTCTCTACTTCGACCATCATCAGTTATTTTGCTCCCCAAATAGCAAAACTCCTTTACTACTTTAAGTGTCTCATTTCCTAATCTAATACCCTCAACATCACCCGACTTAATTCGACTACATTCCATTATCCTCTTTTTGCTTTTGTTGATGTTCATCTTATATCCTCCCTTCAAGACACCATCCATTCCATTCAACTGCTCTTCCAAGTCCTTTGCTGTCTCTGACAGAATTACAATGTCATCGGCGAACCTCAAAGTTTTTATTTCTTCTCCATGGATTTTAATACCTACTCCAAATTTTTCTTTTGTTTCCTTTACTGCTTGCTCAATATACAGATTGAATAACATCGGGGAGTGGTTACAACCCTGTCTTACTCCCTTCCCAACCACTGCTTCCCTTTCATGTCCCTCGACTCTTATAACTGCCATCTGGTTTCTGTACAAATTGTAAATAGCCTTTCGCTCCCTGTATTTTACCCCTGCCACCTTTAGAATTTGAAAGAAAGTATTCCAGTCAACATTGTCAAAAGCTTTCTCTAAGTCTACAAATGCTAGAAACGTAGGTTTGCCTTTCCTTAATCTTTCTTCTAAGATAAGTCGTAAGGTCAGTATTGCCTCACGTGTCCCCTGACAATAACAGTCAGGAATTTGTGACTATAAAGATTCCTCTGACAGGCAAACTATAATTTGATAATGATTATTTGTGATTAGTTAAAATTGGTATGATATACCAATTGCACTGTCCAAATAAATTTCATGGGCCAGCTCAGTTTCAACATGTTTCCCTCCTGACCTAAGTTCCACAGCTTCTCTTGCTATAATATTGCTCTAACACATGCAAGAATAAAGATGTAGTAGAGAATTTCCTCCCAACAGAGGATGACACACCAAAGTATCCCTGTTTTATGTATACAACCTTTCAAAGTACTTTCAAAAATGGTGTGAATTACAGGAAAATGTAAATGGTTGGTAATTATTATTTAAGTGCAGTGTAATATAATTAAACTCTTGTTACTTGAGCCCATATAGGCAGAAAACTATTTACCGTAAGGATACCAAACTTAATAGGAATTATGTTCAGACTGTACACTGCAGGATTTGTGTTGTTAATAGTTCTGCTAAAGGCATTGTGACGTAGGTTTAGAACACAAACATCGTTGTGGATGACATTGCAGTCAGTCAACATGGGTCTGGATAAAGTGAGCAGGGCTTTAGTCATGAAGCTGTTTTATCAAAATGACAACAATGGTGCTTCTGCCCTTTGCCAGTATTAACACATTAAAGGAATATGGAGGGGTCTGAAGTTCGAATGGGAATTGTTCTTGGGAAATGCTGATGACCAGTTTTGCCACAAATTGTTGAGAGTTACTGTTGCCATGGCGGAAAATGCTGGATGCAGTATGTGATCTTCAAGCAGTGCACAAGCTGTGTCACAACAGCCGAATGTTCCATGATCCACTGTTCAAAAAGTGCCACAAACAATTGTGAAATGGTATCTGTACTGTGGTTCAGGGCTGTCGTGGATACAGATGGTCATCACATTGAGCAACATTTGTAACCAGGAATGTAAGCGTGCTACGCAGTTAGCAAATGTTACTCTCTCTTATGGAAATAATTTTTTTTCATTGATTTATTTGTTATTTCTCTTCCACATGTTGTTACAAATATTTCTACATAGATTCATTGTCCTAAGATTACTAATTTTTCAATGAAGCCCTCTCAAGTAGCAAAAGTGTTGTTATAACCACCCTGTACATACCTCTTAAAACAGCAATTATTAATTTGATTGTAGCATACTGATCTTAAATGTGAATCAATTGGTATTACAGAAGTTTTACTTTTCATAAACAAATTCTTAGTTAATACTTTCCTTACCAAAAAATCCAGAATTATAATTTGTCTGTTTTCTTGTATCTGGTTTTATAGTACATAAATAAAAATGAAAGCTTTGAAGTTTATATTAACATTTTAGTATGGGTCAGAAAGCAATTACAAGATCTAGATGTATGTTATAAACATACATATGGCATCAAACTATAAACAAGAAGTATATTAAACTTCAGATCGTAAAACTTGCTACTTCGAACACTAATTTTTAAAAAAAAAATTGCTAAGAACATGATTGACATGGCAAAAGGTGATGTTGGGTGATTGAATAAGGTGGCAGACTGTATGAGAGAATTGTTTTCCATAAATATATACTTCTATTGGACATAATTCAGAGCAAATTGTGCAGCTAAATTTTAACTGTACTGTCAAGTCCCGTCTAAACCAACACCTTAGAAACCAGGGTGTAAGCATTCCAAAAGAAGTGCCAAATGTGTTTAAAAATTATGATTGTATTTAAATATGGTTGTTACATATTTCACTCACAACTGTTTAAAGCTCACTATTCGATGCAACCTAAGCATCACCTTGGAGCCCTCTACGTATTCTGAAAAAAGAAAATTTATTCCATACATCACTTGATAATGCCCTCCTGCAGATCAAAGTTAATGTTTTCATATATAATTGTATGAAACTATTTTGTATGTTATCCATAAGGGGCAATATCATAGCTCTCATTTATTGTTGCCCACTTTCTATCCATTTGGACTCATACTGAAGGTCTGCAGCTCATGGTCTCGCAGTTGTGTTCTCTCTTCCCGAGCACAGGGTCCCGGATTCGGTTCCCGGTGGGGTCAGGTATTTTCACCTGCCTCAAGATGACTGGGTGTTTGTGTTGCCCTCATCATTCATGAATGTGGTGAGTTTGGACTGAGCAAAGATTTGGAATTTGTACGGGCGCTGATAACCGCACAGTTGAGTGCCCCACAAACCAATCATTATCATCATCATCATCATCATCATCATACTGAAGCTCAGCCCAACCCATCACTTCATTCAGTATCGTAACTACACACCGGATAGTTATTGTGAATTTAACTGTGTTAGGATGTCAGGCACTACTGGCATGAATTATTCTGACTTTTTACAATTTGTTGTGCTTGAGAAGTAAGGAATCAACAGCTCAAGAAATTTAATTGCATAATCTTTGTAAACACGACCTTACTAGCAACATTTTACATCAGTTGCATAACTTTGATTGTTTCTCCGCATTAACGTTTCATGAAATGTAAACAGCCTGAAATGTGTAATTGTGATAATGCAAAAGCGGATGCAAATTAGCTTTGTTAACACAGAAAATTTGAAGGGACTGATTAAAAATATTGTTAACTGTGGGGAAAGATTAAATCCAGGAATATATCAAGGGAGCTGAACTGTATTTACAGTGACTCTAATTTCACACACAACTTTACATCCAATGTAAGTACATCAGATACCAAACATACAGACTGTGGATTAACTGCTGAGTACCTCTCGAAGAAGAGCTTACCAACAGTAACCTGGCTGACCTAACATAAGAATGTGTCTTTGTAACAAAATTTGGACAAGATGCTTTTTCTCCTTTTTTTGTAATGTCCACTTTGTTATAGGGATGATACACTCGTAGAATAAGAAAAGTAAGTCTTAGCATTGTAATGTTGGTAAAGTTAAGAAAAGTCCATTACTGTCAGTGGTTTCATAAGCTGCATGCCGAAATATACAATAAATTTAATCATGAACATTAATTCACTGTTTCCTTCTCCTTATCTAGGAAGGTGCTCAGTTTATCATCTGTAGCACTGCACCGCGCTGCCCGTCCCAGAAGTGGGAAGTTGGGTGTAGTCCTGAAACCTTTTCCTCGGTCTGGTTATATAGTTCGCAAACCAAAGTCGTCAACAACACTGTCTGAACTGCAAACCTCAAGTGATGATGCTAATACGGAATGTGACTCCTACGATGATGAAATGAAGATTCCAGCAAATAACGAGAGACGTATAAATGACAGTAGACTGTGTTCTTCCATATGCATTCAGGATTCTTGAAACCAAGTGTTTCTTGAAGTTTATTAACTGTTACAGGATCTTCTGAAAGGTTTTATGCTGTGAGAATGTCATTTTTGATACAAGAATTTTTTTATAATGATGTTATGGGAAAATCACACATTCCAGGTCGTAACAGATAATTGTGTCATGTTCCTGTGTTTGTGGAGAATATTGTGGGCATCTTGTGTGTAAATTGTTTTGTATGACTTTTGAAGTGCTGATACATGTGAGATTACTAAATGCCGTTGATAGTTGATTTCAGAATAACCTTTTTGTACAGTAATATACATAAAAGATTTGTTACAAAGTAATGGAAGAATTTCAGTTATTGCCATTGCTTCCATGTCATGGCACTGTTTGTAAAGAAATTAGGTTTTATAAATGCAGAATTTGACAAGCACACAGTTATTAATATAAAAATCCATGCTATATAATTGACAATAATTCATACGTTTTTGTTCTAATTGTGGTTCAGTATTGATACACCAGATGAAATTGTTCTTCCTGCTTTGTCTTGTTGATTTTGACACGTCAAATTTGTCTTTGTTTTCAGTGTTCTGAGTTCCTTCGTTGATTGTTTGTTAAAAGACAATGCTAATTCTTAAAAAAAGAAGTTATTGTCTCCAGAACTGTTCCAAACAAACCACTAGTATTTGTGTTATTGAGAAACTTAAAAGTTTTTCAAAATTTACTATTGGTAATAACTATAGTATTTTGTTCCAATGCTTCTTTTAGACTGCATTTCTTGATAAATTTTAATGCATTTTATTTTTTTCACATCCTGCATATCTTTTACCACAGTAAATTTAATTTGAATAAAAAAACTGTTCTTTTTTTAGCTGTATTTGTTTGCATTTTGTTGTTGAAGTGAGATGTTTTTGCGATGTCGTCACAAGTGTTTTTTACAGTTTCTGGTGCTGGCCGCTCTAGAGTGTTGCTAAGAAGAAAAAACCTAGGGGGACGTAAATTGCCTGCCTAATTTGAAACTATCTCCAAGGCGAGAGAGAGAAAAGAGCTAATAAAGAACGGAATAGAAAAACAATTTATCTGTGGTGTCAAATATAATGACTGCATTTGTAATCGTAGTTTAAAGGAGAAGAGGGGGAAAACAACAGTGTCCAAATTTTTTTTCAACGTGTACCTCACCGTAATGTAGAGTTTGTTAGAGGCTCTCTTTTTGGGGGAGGGGGAAGAACAATAAATTCAACAGAACAAATATCATTAAAGAATCTTTCACAAGCTATTGTTTTGGGTCGTATACTCTTTGGTCCACATTAAGGAATGTGACCACATGTCAAAAGCCTGAAAGATCACATTTCGCATTGCGGAACACTGAGATATGCAGGAATTGTGTCCATGAGGTTTTGGTAGGTATCAGCAGGGATGTGTAGCCATGCTGACTTCAGTGCCATGGGCAGCTGTAAAAGGTTTCTCTATTAAGGATCTGTGGTGGAAACAGCCCAATTAAGGTGGTCCTACAGATTCTCTGCCAGTTTTTTTAGTAGCCAGTGAAGTACAATAAACTCATCCTCATGCTTTTCGAACCACACACGTAAACTGCAAGCTGTGTGACATATTGCATTGTCCAACTGGCAGATGCCATTGTGCTGAGGAAAAACAAATTACTAGCAGGAGTGGACATGGTTTCCAAGGATAGATGCAACTTATGTTGGTCCATTGTGCCTTCCAGAATGATGAGAACCCAGGGAATGCCCACTGGACTGGACCCTTCTGATAATTGTGGCAAGGATGGCCATCTGCCTGACAGAACATAAAAAGTTTTATCTGAAAAGGCCACCCAGTGGACATGCAGTTGAGGTATTGGCTTGCAGATTCCAGCCTTCATCACAGTGAACAGCTGTTGCATAGGTGCATGAACAAGGTGCCTTCTGTGAAGGCCCACATGCGGCAACATTTACTGTACACTCATTGAGGAGATACTGTTGGTAACCTCTGGGCAGTCAGTCAGTCAGTTAGTTATCAGTTGCCTATTTGCCCATAGTAGTTGACGTTCACCCCTGTCATCTATGGTCCATGTTAACCACGTTTAACTTGGTGCCGGGTTTGGATAGTGCCATTTTATCATGCACAGTATACTTTAGCCACAGCAGTACGTGAACAGTTTACAGACTTGACAGTTTTATAAGTGCTTCCACCCTTTGCCCGAAAGCCAGTGATGATGCCTTTTTAGAATCAAATCAATTGCTCTGTCTTCACAGTACAACACCCGCACTGTTTTCCCTTCCCCCTACACACATTATATACTCTCCTCTGGTGGTGCTGCCACCTGCTGCCTGTTAGTGGTTGTTGCACATTGTCATCGAGCATAGGAAGTGGTCACATTAATGTGACTTGAGCATGTATTAATGACATTTATGTTATACCTGCTAACTTTACTGAACCGTCAGTTTAATAAGTTGTGATTATAAAATAAAAGAACGAAGAGAAGCCAACCTCGGGGAAGATTAGTTGGTGTTCCAGGGAAATGTAAGAACACTTGAGGCAATACTGATTGTATGGCTTATCTTGGAAGACAGATTTAAGAAAGATAAAACTGTTTATAGCATTTGTGGACTTAGAAAGCTTTTGACAGTGTTTCCTGAAATGTACTCTTTGTAATTGTTAACATAGTAGTAGTGAAATACAAGGAGCAAAAAGTTAACTTACACATAAAGCAGGCTCAGTTATAAGAGTTGATGAGCATAAAAGGACAGCAATAGTTTAGAAGGGAGTGAGACGGGATGGTAGTCTCTCCCCAATGTTATTCAATCTCTACACTGAGCAAGCAGTAAAGGAAATCACGGAGAAATTTGGAGAGGGAATTAAAGTTGAGGGAGACGTAATAAAAAGTTTGCTATGACATCGCAATTCTGCCAGGCAGCAAAGGTCTTGGTAGAGCATATGAATAAAATGGATAAGTTTTGGAAAGCGGTTATAAGATGAATATCAAAAAGTGTAACACAGGGGTAGTGGAATGTGGTCAAATTAGGGGAGGCTGATAGAATTCAATTTGGAAATGAAGACACCACAAGTAGTCACTGTATTTTGCTGTTTGGATAGCAAAAAGTTGACAGACTGACTCTAAGAAGAAAAGTGTTTCCTAAAAAGAGAAATTTATTTACATCATATATAAATTTAAGTGTTAGTAACTATCCTCTGAAAGTATTTGTCTGAAGGGTAGCTTTGTATAGAACTCAAACATAGATCGTAAGCAGTTGAAGAGAAGAAGAGACTAGAAGTTTTTAAAATGTGTTGCTACCAAATAATGTTCAAAATTGGCTGGGTAGATTGAATAGCAAATGATTGAAGTATATAATGAAACTGGGGTGAAAAGAAATCTGTGGCACAACTTGACTAAAAGAAAGGATTCGTTGGTAGGACACATCCCGCGAGACATCAAGGGATTGTCAGTTCACTAATTGGGGGGGGGGGGGGGGGGGGCAGAGAGGGGGACAGAGTTCTGGGAGTAAGGTCGGCATTACAATAGTGTATTTCTTTGTCAAAGTTGATATGTCAAATATTTATGTGAAAGAAATTTGATGGTATAATACAGAACTTTGTCAAATCTCACCTGTTGTAAAAGAAATGTGATCAAATGTAGAGCCTCACCGCAGATTTGATCATAAGTCATTCATCTTCTGTTCACTGCAATGTGAAATGTAACCGCTTGGAGCATGCTTATTAATTGTATGTTGATGGGTACGTGGAATTTGCTGCAAACAACTTCATGTCTACAGTCACCGCTACAGCTGTCCACATCTACATGTGGAAACACCCAGAAGCTTTTCAGTAAGCCAGAATAGAGAATTTGTTCACACTCTAAAATGGAAAAATTCTTTCCTAGCTTGCCTTTCTACTTTGTCTATTTTTGAACTCTGGCTGCCACAAGTTAAAAAGTGCTTCATCTGTTTCGTACTTTTTATTAATTTTGTAGTTGTTGGAACACTATTTTCAGTAATTAAATTATTCAAAAATAAAAATAGTTCTTATTCCACAAATTCCCTCTTCAGTGCGTTATAAATCACATCACACCTTTATTGAATTATTTTAGTTAACGTGCAATGTGATATTTGAGTGCTGTGTTGTAAAATAGAGTAGCTCTCTCCTGTATCAAGAAATCGCAGTGTCACAGTTTGCCTGTCTTCTGCACATATAGCATTTCTCAAGAGAGTATTCTGTCTTGTAATATGAGAAGACACTTTATTGAGCAAACACTGAAACACATTCTCAAACATTCGTAACTAATTTTATATACAGGGCTGAGAAAAATTGTCACGGAATTTTAACCCTAGATAGCTGATGACAGTAGCAACCAAAATTACTAATGTTGTTTAGGTTGACAATGCACAATTTTTAAACTAAGGAAACTTAGCGCTACGTGTTCCAATTGGCCGCGAGATTTCCCTTTTGCTGGATGCTCTGGACAACGCATGATTGCGAATGCTCTGCCTGCCGGAGATCGCGATGTATCAGAGGTGGCCTGCATGCTCGGTGGAAGTGTGCCAGCCTTCCACTTTGGGGGCTTGAGGGGGCGAATCCACCGGGGTCCCAGCACATCCATTGTATTTTCATGGTAAGACGTACCAGGAACAACTTGTCAACAGCTGTTAGTTCACATACAGAAAGCATTTTACAAACTGTGTCAGCCCTGAAGAGGGCCTTTTTTGTAGGCAGATGCTCAGACTGGCAACCCTCTGACACGATACAGGTTTGGTAACGTTGAACAGTGCTTTGCTGAGATCTTTCAAAGATTCCTGACATTGCCTTGATGTGACTGGCAGCATGTTGAATGCAATCCATTAATTCCTCTTAGTTTCTAGGTGGTTTACGTCGGGGTGGGTGAACTAGAATTGAAGAATCCCCACAGGGAAAAGTCCAGTGGTGTGAGGTCTGATGGTCGCAGGGGCCATGTCCTACAAGCATCTCTGCCAATTATCCAGCCATCGAAAAATTCATTTAAATATCCGCGCTCAGCACGACTGTTGTGTGCAGGCGCCCCATCATGCTGCAACCACATGAATAACTGTATGTCCAGGGGAACATCTTCCAGTGGACCAGGTAGTTTCTTGCAAAAAGTGAAGGTAAGTCAAGGAGGTAGATGGACCGGCCCAATCAGATGGTCACTCACAGTGCCTGCCCAAATGTTGAGCGAAAATCGTTCCTGGTGTCCGTGGAAGTATGTGACATGAGGATTTCCCTGTGATGTGTGAGGATTTCCCCTTTCCCAGTAATGAAAGTTCCGATTGTAGTAACTGCCATCTGGATGGAAGATGCACTCGTTGGTAAACAACACAATGGCAGGGAAGTCGGGATCTCATTCAACACGTTGCAGAAACCACCGGCAAAACAGTAGCCTGTCTTCATAGTCTGCCACAGGATTTAGGTCTTAAACTGGGTGGAAACTAAATGGGTGCTGGCTGTTATCACTCAAAACCTCCCAGACTAACTGATGAGTGACACCTATGTCATGTCCAAACACTCGAGTACTTGTCGTAGGTGCTTCCTCGAAGCGCTAGAGAACAGTCTCTTCAAATGCAGCATCCCGTCATATTCGAGGTCTTCCAGCATCACCAGAATATCCCGCTAATATGCTTGTTTCGCCAAGTCACCGGTCAATTGCTGTAAACGTTTGCGGGTGTGGGTGGTGTCTTTGTGGGTACTCTTCTCATACAACCATCAAGCTTCGTGCACATTACCGTCAGCTAGTCCATAAACAAAAACCATATCTCATTGTTCCTCAAATGAATACTGTGCCACCATGCTTACTGTATGAATAAATCACAGGTGATGTGTGTGTGAAATCACAGGTGGTTTTTTGTGTGTGTGTGTGTGTGTGTGTGTGTGTGTGTGTGTGTGTGTGTGTGTGTGTGTGCGTGCGTGCGTGCGTGCGTGCGTGCGTGCGCTCTGAAGCAAAGCTTATGTGTGAATGCCTCTGACGTGAGGTTGAGACAAACAGCAAGACCTATTCGACACGTGCTTATCACATTGGGGCAGTGACAGGGCGAGGGACATTTGTGTGTGTGGGTGTGTGCCAACAATCATAGCACTGCTCGTCAATTGACAAACACCAACAGGGCAATCCCATGACCAATCGGAGCATGTGGTGCGAAGTTTCCGTAGTTTAAAAATGCTGTGTTGTTGACCTACGCAAAATTAGTAATTTTGGTTCCTACTGGCATCAGCTACCCAGGGTTAAAATTTCGTGACACAATTTTTCTCCATCTGCAGCTCTCGTAACAAATTTCGAAGAATGCTTTTATCATCTCAACGTAATGCCTATGGCTTCATCCAAGTGTCAGTGTCGTCATAACTGCCATCTGCGTCACATCTGCTGTGCAGCAAGCTACGTTAATTTAAGTATTAACTGTACTTTTCTTACTTGTCACTTCTTCTTCCATGTGTTTTTGCTTTTAGGAAGCTTTAATTTTCGAGTGCTAGTAACAGTGTTCCATAGATTTCGTGTTTGTTTTGAATACAGTTAGAGAGAGTCCCTTTAGTCAGCCATAGTGCCAGTAGTGCTAGTGTTCGTTTTGAATACAGTCCGGAGACAGGTAGTGCTACCTTCATTGTTTTCAACAAGAAGTGTCTAGTAACGACAGTTTAGTCAGCTATCAGCCGCCTTTAGTGAATTAGCATTCTAGTTAAAAGTCAGTAAATTGATTTCTTAGGATGGATAGGGTGTGTGACTGCTGTGTACGGACGCAGGAGGAGCTGGCCACTGTTCGCGAACAGCTGAATGTGTTGATGGCCACGGTCAGCCGTCTTCAGACTGCTGCCTCGGAGTGTAGCGGCAGTGGGGAGTCTGGTGCGTCGCATGGTACACCCCAGGTGTTACATGCTTCACCCACGGTGATGTCGAGACATCTTCGTGGGTACCAGGCGCGGTTGGGCCACCCTCTCCCCAAGGGGAGTGGCAGGTTCAGCGGCGCACGAGGCGGAGGGTCAATGTGGAGGCTGGCCGTGTGGCATCGCCCGCTCTGCCTGTGAGTGGACATCTGGCCACTCCTTCAGCAAGGTCCGAGCAGGCACACGGGGGGAGGGGGGGGGGGTTTATTAGTGATTGGGAGCTCTAACATTAGGCAGGTGATGGAGCCCTTTAGGGAAATAGCGGAAAGGTCAGGGAAGGAGGCCAGTGTTCACTCTGTCTGCTTGCCGGGGGGTCTCATCCGAGTTGTGGAGGAGGCCCTGCCAGCAGCGATAGAGAGTACTGGGTGCACCCGACTGCAAATGGTTGCTCATGTCGGCACCAATGACTCAAGCCGTCTGGGTTCAGAGGTAATCCTCAGTTCATACAGGCGGTTGGTGAAGGCGGAAAGCCTCGCTCGCGGGGTGGAATCTGAGCTAACTATTTGTAGTATCATTCCCAGAACCGATTGCAGTCCTCTGGTTTGGAGCCGAGTGGAAGGCTTAAACCAGAAGCTCAGACGATTCTGCAGAGATCTGGAGTGCAAATTTCTCGACCTCTGCTATTGGGTGGAGAAATGTAGGGTCCCCCTGAATAGGTCAGGCGTGCACTACACGCAGGAAGCGGTTACAAGGGTAGCGGAGTACGTGTGGAGTGCACATGTGGGTTTTTTAGGTTAGAGAATTCCCTCCATAGGCCCGACAAGACGCCTCCTGAGACGAGGCAAGGTAGTAGTAGGCAAAACGCAACAGGGAATAACCATATTAATGTGGTAATAGTAAACTGCAGGAGCGTCTATAGAAAGGTCCCAGAACTGCTCTCATTAATAAACGGTCACAATGCCCATATAGTACTAGGGACAGAAAGTTGGGTGAAAACAGATGTAAACAGTAATGAAATTCTAAACTCAGATTGGAATGTATACCGCAGAGACATGCTGGACAGTGAAGGAGGAGGCATGTCTCTAGCGATAAAAAGTGCAATAGTATCGAAGGAAATTGACAGAGATCCGAAATGTGAAATAATTTAGGTGAAGATCACGATTAAAGCAGGCTCATACATGGTAATTGGATGTCTCTATAGGCCCCCTGGCTCAGCAGCTGTTGTGGTAGAACATCTGAAGGAAAATTTGGAAAATATTTCGAGTAGATTTCCCCACCATGTTATAGTTCTGGGTGGAGATTTTAATTTGCCGGATATAGACTGGGAGCCTCAGACGTTCATAACGGGCGGCAGGGACAAAGAATCCAGTGAAATTTTTTAAAGTGCTTTATCTGAAAACTACCTTGAGCAGAGAACCGACTCATGGGGATAACATATTAGACCTTCTGGTGACAAACAGATCTGAACTATTTGAAAAAGTTAACGCAGAACAGGGAATTAGCAATCATAAAGCGGTTACTGCATTGATGATTTCAGCCGTAAATAGAAATATTAAAAAAGGTAGGAAGATTTTTCTGTTTAGCAAAAGTGAAAAAAAGCAGATTTCAGAGTACTTGACGGCTCAACACAAAAGTTTTGTCTCAAGTACGGATAGTGTGGAGGATCAGTGGTCGAAGTTCAAAACCATCGTACAATATGCATTATGAGTATGTGCCAAGCAAGATCATAAGAGATGGAAAAGAGCCACCGTGGTACAACAACCAAGTTAGAAAGCTGCTGCGGAAGCAAAGGGAACTTCACAGCAAACATAAATACAGCCAAAGCCTTGCAGACAAACAAAAATTACGCGAAGCGAAATGTAGTGTGAGGAAGGCTAAGCGAGAGGCATTCAATGAATTCGAAAGTAAAGTTCTATGTACTGACTTGGCAGAAAATCGTAAGAAATTTTGGTCTTATGTCAGAGCGGTAGGTGGATCAAAACAAAATGTCCAGACACTCTGTGACCAAAATGGTACTTAAACAAAGGATGACAGACTAAAAGCCGAAATACTAAATGTCTTTTTCCAAAGCTATTTCACAGCGGAAGACTGCACTCTAGTTCCCTCTCTAGATTGTCGTACAGATGACAAAATGGTAGATATCGAAATAGACGACAGAGGGACAGAGAAACAATTAAAATCGTTCAAAAGAGGAAAGGCCGCTGGACCTGATGGGATACCAGTTCGACTTTACACAGAGTACGCGAAGGGACTTGCCCCCCTTCTTGCAGCGGTGTACCGTGGGTCTCTAGAAGAGCGTAGCGTTCCAAAGGATTGGAAAAGGGCACAGGTCATCTCCGTTTTCAAGAAGGGACGTCGAACAGATGTGCAGAACTATAGACCTATAACTCGTAACATCGATCAGTTGTAGAATTATGGAATACGTATTATGTTCGAGTGTAATGACTTTTCTGGAGACTAGAAATCTACTCTGTAGGAATCAGCATGGGTTTCGAAAAAGACGGACGTGTGAAACCCAGCTCGCGCTATTCGTCCACGAGACTAAGAGGGCCATAGACACGGGTTCACAGGTAGATGCCATGTTTCTTGGCTTCCGCAAGGCATTCGATACAGTTCCCCACAGTCGTTTAATGAACAGCATATGGACTATCAGACCAATTGTGTGATTGGATTGAAGAGTTCCTAGATAACAGAACGCAGCATGTCATTCTCAATGGAGAGAAGTCTTCCGAAGTAAGAGTGATTTCAGGTGTGCCGCAGGGGAGTGTCGTAGGACCGTTGCTATTCACAATATACGTAAATGACCTTGTGGATAACATCAGAAGTTCTCTGAGGCTTTTTGCGGATGATGCTGTGGTATATCAAGAGGGTGTAACAATGGAAAATTGTACTGAAATGCAAGAGGACCTGGAACGAATTGACGCATGGTGCAGGGAATGGCAATTGAATCTCAGTGTAGACAAGTGTAATGCACTGCGAATACATAGAAAGAAAGATCCTTTATCACTTAGCTACAATACAGCAGGTCAGTAACTGGAAGCAGTTAATTCCATAAATTATCTGGGAGTAGCCATTAGGAGTGATTTAAAATGGAATGATCACATAAAGTTGATCGTCGGTAAAGCAGATGCCAGACTGAGATTCATTGGAAGAATCCTAAGGAAATGCAATCCGAAAACAAAGGAAGCAGGTTACAGTACACTTGTTCGCCCACTGCTTGAATACTGCTCACTAGTGTGGGATCCGTACCAGATAGGGTTGACAGAAGATATAGAGAAGATCCAACGGAGAGCAGCGCGCTTCGTTACAAGATCATTTAGTAATCGCGAAAGTGTTATGGAGATGGATAGATAAACTCCAGTGGAAGACTGCAGGAGAGACTCTCAGTACGGGCTTGTGTTTTACAATACAAAATGTTTGCTCCAATTCTACCAGAATTTGCCGAAGGAAGAATTTCCCAAGTTACACAGAGAAGCAGCGAAGATTATTTCTATGTTTGGTTCCACTTGTGTATGTGAAAGGTTTTTTTCTGTTTTGTCTTGCACAAAAACTAGATTGCGTGCGAGTATTTCTAATTGTAATTTAAAAAATTCTCTCAGAATTGCTGTCAGCCAATCTCTTGTTCCAGATCTTAGTAGCATAATTGCAAATAAAATAAAGAGCACATAGGAAGATACATTTGTGTTGAAACCAAATTTAAAATTGTTACCATTACAGTTATTATATAAATCTCTTTTGTACCGGTACACCAAACTAAGCTCTCCACCTAGAGTGCATTAGTATTTGGCAATGACGAAGACAACGGGGTAAAAGCTTTGAAACAGGTCGAGACAGGCGGCGCGAGCGACACAAGCTAAGGAAGTGGGAGGCAACTAGAGGTGGCAAAAAATAACGTAACTGATAGAAATAACCGGTTACTGAGAAGTAACGGTTACTGCGATAACCGTTCCTCTGATTCTGGCAGTTATTTCAATAACTGTTTAGTGTCAACAGTGCCTCGCGCCATCTGTTGACCGAAGATCTTACTGCGCATTTGGAAGGCGTTCTATAGACCATGGGAATAACTGTGAGACTGCGCGCCATCTGTTGACAAGAACTGTGTACTATTTCGTGGGCCTTCGTTACTTTTAGCATAAACAAATAAAGTTAATGTCCAAGCCGTGGCTGATAGGAGCTGCAGTACAGGCATTAACAAGTACGGTCGTTCCCTTAAGCCACCGCCTTACGTGTAAATTTAGCTTGGACGGGTAGTACAAGGAAAGTTACTTAGGAATTCGAGCGACTATGGAAATAACTGTCAGAGACCGGTATTCTCCTCTGGCAGTTATCGTTATTGGCTCGTAGTTCTAGTTCTCTGGTAGTTATCGGGCTACCACCACAGATAACCTGGAAGCTGGTAACGGAGAAACTGTGTGTGTAGACGTTCCTGACTCGGTGACTCCAGTTAAAGGTCGTAGTTCCAGGTGATATTTCCAGAGAGGATAGTAACTGGAGCGAACAAATATTTTCGTACTGCTACGGAAATAGCCGCTGGCCATCGCGAATGACAAATAACATGTCAGAAAGTATAACATAATACAGTGGAATATAATAATTATTATCCTCATCATTTGTCAGGAGATTGACAAAATATGTGAATATATCACTAAAACTGCTAATATTTACAGAATTGGTACACTGACAGAATAAAACACAGTTACGTACTTTTAATAAATTTATCGTACACAGAATACCCGATCTCGACTGTTGCAACCAAGTGCTGTCAAAACTGAAATATAGCAGAATTTTTACCTAAGCTGGTCTATCAGTCTCTGTTAGATATTCATCTACAGAGTAGAAGGAGGGGTCAATGGAAGCGTCTGATTCCACCCGTCTGCTTCGACGTAAAGGTGTTGTGGTGTGTGAATGTCATTACGGCACGGTGTTTATGAGTTGGTTTTTGTGTGTCTATGTGTGTGTGGGGAGGGGGGGGGGTGGCTGTCGATCTAGGTTGCAGTGCCGGAATTTGCTGGTGGTAATTAATATCTTTTTTTTTTTTTTTTTTTCTAGCTGTGATGTTTTGTGTATTTATGAAGTATTGAATGTGATTTAATTTATGTAGGGATGATTGATTTGTGGACTTTTGGGATTGTGGTTTTATTTTTCGCAGTTGTAGGTGTTGGTTTTTTGGCATCAGTAGCTGTGGTGGACCTATATAGGTCACCGGAAATGACCGATTCCCATTTTCATAGTTGTGTGTGTTGATGTTTTAGTATCATCATCTGAGGTTGACCTATGTAGGTCAAGGGCAATGTCTGATTCCAATTTTCGTACTTTTAGTTGTGGGTATTGGTGTTTTGGTATGGTCACCTATAGTTGACCTATATTGTTCAAGGGAAGTGTCCGATTCCTGCAGATTTTTGTTGGTGTAGCAGAATGCTGTATTTTTTTTTTCTTTTTGTTCTTCATTTTGTGTTTTGGGATCATGGTGTGTTTTTTTTTACTAGCTTGTCCTCACCCTAAAACCCCCAACTTCCCGCAGTTGTCCCATTGGTTTGATTGTATTTTTGGTGGGAAATGTTATTGTATTATTTATATGTATCTTCGTGCTTGTCGCCATGTGTATGTAGTGACGTCATAGACACACTTAAAATAGCCATTTCCGGCATATTGATGACGGGTGGAATCAGACACTTCTGTATCAAATAGTCTTTCAAACACACTGTAAACCGTGCCTTATCTGAAACCAAGTTTTTAATGGTTGCTGACTTGCTGGCAGTTTATTGAAAATGCATGTTCCTGAATATTGGACCCCTTTTGGACCAAGGTAACTAATTTTAGGTCTTTATGTAGATTGCTGTTCCCATTTCTAGTACTGATATTATGTATTAAGCTATTGGTTGGAAATACTTGAAACAAATTTCATAAAGGAATAAATATACTAGGAAGCAGTGGTTAGAATACAAAGTTCCTTGAACAGGTTCCTACATGATGTTCTTGAATTGATACCACAAACGATTTTTATTACACGCTTTTACATGCGAAAAACTTTTGCTACGTTTGATAAGTTACCACAGAATATGCTCCCTTATGAAATAATAGAATGAAAAAATGTGTTATGCCCTTCCCAACTGAATTTATTATCGAGTTGTAGTCCCAGAAATGTAACACTGTCAACCTTTTCGATCTGCATGTCTTCATATGTTATAAACATGCTGTCGCTGGAGAAATCGAGCAGTTTGCAAATCTGACATAAAACTTGGATTAGCGTACTCACACTTTCCCCAATAGGACTAGCTTTTACAGCACAGGAGTAAACGAATCTGTCACATTACGTATATTTTTTGTTGTATTATAAGGCTGTACACTTTATTGTATTATGTGAGCAGCACAAGAAATTAAGCTTCGAATTTAACCTACAGTACTCAGTTTACATATTACTTCATACTTAAAAACGCGCGTTGTTAACATTTTACTTAAACAGTGCTTTGGCGAAGTTCCGCGTACTTTCTGTCGCAGCTGCGAAGATAATATTTCTAATAGCGACCGATAACCTACAAACATATAATATGAAACACTAATAATCGTTCTAACATCAACTAAAATGTACCCGGAGTTAATAAGCTAAGGTTATGACACGATTCATACGACATTCCTGCTATTTCACACTACTCGCAGTTATACTGATAACTAAACTGATGGGTTCCAACTATGTCGTTATTTAACTGTCGGAGTTATCGGTATTCGCTAGCGAAAAATAACTTGGCAGTTATTAATAACCGTTAACGATAACGGTTATCAAAGAATAACTGGAACTGTGATAACGGTTACTCCAGAATAACCGTTTGGCCCACCTCTAGAGGCAACGCTGTTGCGCAAAGCCGAGGAGGAGGATGGTAAGTTCACCCAACCTGGATATGATGTGACGTCATTATGACGTATATACGCTTTAGTCGATTAACACACATATCGACTTTTACGAACGTTCGAGATTCTAAACTGTCGTCAGCTAGTGGTTTGTTTTGACACGTGCGATTCTGAAAACAGCTCAGTGTGGCAGCGTATATGTATTTCGCCAAAATAAAAGTAAAAGAGTAGGATATTAATAGAAATATTCCTGACGGTGGCCTTGAAAACACCACGGACATCACGTTTCGTAAAAAAGTGAAGTCTTCTTATGTCCCGACCACATTAGATTGTGTGATTGTTGTATTAAATGCTTACGCCGAAAATAATATTTATTTACTATCAACATTTTAGTATGGTTTCATACAATTGGTCTTGTCAGTACATATTAGATTGTAGCAGCTTTTTTTCTTAATTTATATAGCTGAAAGAGAACTCGTGCAAGTTTGTTAGCTAAGTAATTTACATGCCCATCCCAAGATAGTCTTTTATCAACCATAATTCCAAGTAATTTTACACTCGGACCGCAGAGACAGGTACCTTAGTGTCAGTAATGACTGGTGTGTAGAATGATTGAATTTCGAACTTAAATAGAAAAATATGAGGCATTGATGAAGAAAAATCGTCGACCGGAGATGAAATACGAGGGGAAGTGGATTTCTCAATGTAATCTTAACCAAAGGTTAGTGTGTAGTACTGATTGACGTATGAAATGATTGAATGCAGTGTCAAAGCATTCCATGGTGGTATGATAAACCAGACGTACTGTATATTATGTCATGTATACAACCACAATAGTTTTAGCATGTACCTGGCCATGTCAATGTGGTTTATGTCAGCAGTATAATTTGCTAAGACAAGATTATGCAAATTACGAATTGCATCACAACATGAGCGGATAGCCACAATAATTAGAGACGAGCAAACGAAAAACAATGCACAGGACACAAACACAGTACAATACACGATTTAAACCCAAGGAACGCAAAACACATTTAAACGAATGGCGCAGAGCACAGCGCTACCCTGTCACAACCTCTCGAAAGTTCACAAAAGTCGAATAATCGATATAAGGTTTCTATCGTTTTCGATGTAGCGTGTATACGTCATAATGACGTCACATCGTATCCAAGTCCGGTGAGCTTAGCATCCTCCAGCCGAGGAGTGGGGTGTCTGCACCGTCGGAAGTGAGAGGCAACGCTGTTGGGCAAAGCCGAGGAGTGGGGGGTCTGCACCGTCGTCAACATAGCGCAGACGTCTTCTGCACTCTACGATGCACCTTGTGTGGCCCTGCTCTATAGTTTTAGGTTGTGTATTTTGATCCATCATTGTAACTTCAACAACTATCACCCAACCAACACACTACGCCTGCACAATCCAATTCCACGACGTGAATAAATTTCGGAGTGACGTAATACTGCAATAGCAATTACTACACAAGGCAACATTGTCTTATCGCGCTGGGCATGACTGCCCGTAACGAACACTGGAGGTGGTTCAGGGAACAGCTGTCAGTGCAGCAGTGGGCTAATGAATCATAGTCCACTATTGCTCCAAGAAAATGTGACAAAGGCTCAGCGCGAGAAGTAGTAATTGGCGCCTCATCTACGTTTATCATACAGAATTTAAATATGTGGTTCTGTAGGGTTTTTATACTTCACACAGGCATCATTTCATGCAGGTAACTTACCACGGCAACAAATGTGGGTTAGTCCAATCTTGCTCTCAGTGCCTCAATAGGCAAACTGAGTAGTATCACCTAATTTACGAAAGAGCAGTTTATTACGATGTGAAAATCTTGTTTCCATTTGTTACAATATTATTCAATATCTTGAAGTAAACCTGTTTGTATTTTGACATCAATGGATTGCCAATGTATTTATCCACCATTTCAGCTCTGTTCATGGTAGTTTCAGATTGCAAATTAGTCGAGTGTTTTGAGGAATTTAAAAAGTCGATCAGTTTATCTTCATTTATTAAGTTTTCCATGTAAGCTACGCATTCTGTTACAACAATGCATCACTGGTTTTTTCTGAAGAATGTTGAAAAACAGTTCAATCTTTAAAAATATGTTTTGAAAAATAGAGAGAAAGAGAAAATAAACAAAGCCAAAGTTCAGAAAGCTATTTTTGAAACCATGGGCTTCTCTTGTAGTCATTGCACTAGAGACTGAACTGTCAAGTATTTCACTGAAAACCTCAATTAGTGCCCGACATTTTTGAGAATGTCAAATATTATTCTGGCATTACAGTTCCATCTCGTTTTGTTGTTCGAATGAATTTATTTACTAACAGCACTGCCGAGAATTTCTATGCATTTGGAAGGCCGGTGGAAGAAAGCAGGAATACCCTGAAGTGAGGAAAAAAAATCCTTACTGGTTTTAGACAATAACAGCTCTGCTGTTTCTGCCAGAACAGAAGCACCATCACGAGTTTGGGCAACCAGTTTGTCCTTCATGTCACAGTTCCAAAACATGCCACTCAGTCCAGTGAACAAAGCAGCAGCAGATCTATTTTTGCTAACATCTTGAAAATGAAGAAAATGTTCTTGAATGTCGCCAGTGGAGTCTGCTAGTCTCACAACATTAGAGAACTGCCTGATGCGTCTCTTGGTTCGTTCACAATGCAGGCATAAAATTAAGTTCTACACAAACCTGAATGTAAATTTTCAGAAATCTCCTCTTTATAAATTCAGTCACTTCACTTCATTCTGCATAGTTTTTGAAAATACACTCCCCCCCCCCCCCCCCCCCCAAGAGGGGCTCTTCTGTCTCCTCATGACCTCTGAAAGCTAGCTCCTACTTACACAAGACTTGTGGCATCAAATAGAATTTCCATGATGGCTCTCTTACCTTTCATTTGACAGTGATGTTCATTAAATGCTCTGCAATATTAAATGCTTTTTTCGATATTTGTTTGTATTAGACAAAACTACTTACATGACCTTTAGAAGAAGCAAGCCATGCTAAACCTCTAGACAGACTCTTCAGATTGTGGAAACCTCATGGACATATAGTTTTTCTTGTGCTTAAAAGCAAACCTGACCAGCAGAATATTTTCCTACTTGTAGTGCTCATACCATGAACATAAGAACACACATTTTACACTTAGAATTCTAAAGATGGTGAAGCACCACTGTTAGACACCCTACCATAAAAATTTCACATTGTTCAGTGTCATATCTTGTTGAAAACAACAGTTCCCAAGGATGTGATGGTGCTCTCACTCAAAAGTGTTACATCAGTATTCGTACAAGGTTGTGCTTCATCCATATTCATTGCACACAGGACAACTAACATAAAAGAAACCTAGAGAGGCAGCACCACAGCTAAGTGTCTTCTGAGCCATGGAAGCTCACGGCAATGACAGCCTGTACCTCCTCTTCTGTTCCTAGTAGTGATACCATGGTCACCAAGGCAACTGAGTGTTTACTTGCAGTCTGGCACGTGCCTGGCCTCCTCGCCATAAGCTTTGCGGCTCCGTCTGCCTTAGGTTAGTTTTAAGCTTTCTCACTTTGATTTGCTCTCTAGTACTGGCAGTGTAGAAGAAATAACACAAGCTAACATTTTCCACACTCACTGACAAACTTACATGAAGGTTTATTGTAAAAATAACTATTGCTGCTACTGCTGCTGCTGCTATGGAAGTGAGGCAGCGTGGCCTCCCTTTCCTCCTCTCATAAAATGTAAAATTGCATTTATTCAGTTGTATATTGTCATTCAGCATAACCCCTCTTATGTTTCTGGAATTAACGTTTTCCGGCCATTTACAGCTTTGTTTTTGCTCCCGTCAAATTTGCTGTGTCCATAATGTTAATATGCACCCAATTATGCGTCAACATATTTATAATTTTCCCATGATGTATGGAAAAATGTTTGTGGAGAAAAAATTGATGTAAAATTACACTGGCATGGTGCTTGGCCACAAAGGAGCGTTTACCAATATTACATGTGTAAGTTTCTTGACACCAAATGCGTTATTCAGTGGATTTTAATCGGTAAATGTGTTTCATTATTTAAATAGTGAATGACAGCTGCAAGCTTTAAAAAAACATCGATTATGATGTATGAAATTGTGTCAAACATTACTACCACCCAGACAGTTACCAGTATCAGTTCCATTTACATCAGTGGTTTTTATTAATGAACAAACCTTTATTAGATAACAAACAAGTCCCTGACAAGTATTTTGATGCCTTTTATGTACAGATATCACACATGAAGTGAGAAAATGTAAGGGGGTACCCCATACATAACTTTTACAGCTTAAAACGTTATTTCCCACATTTTCTTGAAGTCCCTTGAAAAGTGATGTTTCACTGTAGTTGTGGTCTTCAACAAAAGACCAGTTTGTTGCAGTTTTTACCTAGTTTATCCTGTTTGTAAGTACTGCAAGCTACATCCATTTGAAACTGCTTAGGCCGGTATTATACTATCATATTTCTTTGACAAAGATCTTTGGCATGACACTTAAATGGGATTTTACACTGTTGTCATACTTTCTGTCAAATTTCAAGATGGCAGACAACAACTTGTTATTATGCGCTGCAGTTGTTAGTACCACAATTGCATTGTTTGTGTATTTTGAAGAAAAGTGGCAGAAAAAAAGGAAACATACACCTACATCCATACTCTGCAAGACACCTGACGGTGTGTGGGGGAGGGTACCTAGAGTACCTCTATCCGTTCTCCCTTCTATTCCAGTCTTGTATCGTTCGTGGAAAGGAGTGTTGGTATGCCTCTGTGTGGGCTCTAATCTCTCTGATTTTATCCTCATGGTCTCCTCACGAGATATACTGCTTGACTCCTCGGTGAAGGTATGTTCTCGAAACTTCAAGTCAATTAGTTCGAAATGGAAATATGAAGGCGCACTTTCAATATACATCGAAAAAGGTTTCACAAAAACATCGAGAATTGGCTGCAGGTAGGCAATTTCCTGAAACAATAACAAAGCCAATGTTAATAAATGAAAGTAATGTAAGCCGTTGTTTCGAAGTACTAAAATGCGATAGATTTTAATAAACATGTAATGTGTACTATTGGTTTTAATGTAATGTTACACTTGCATATGTAACGCAATCTCCTTTATTTAGCTGTATGTCATATACCGGCACATTACCTGGAATCGGTCGTTAAACGCATTTTCAAAGAGCGCTCCTTCCTGCACAGATGCTGTCAAACAAAAACATAGTACCGTTTTGATTAGAGCGGTTATAAAAATCAGGCTGTTTTAATAGAGGTACAATTTATATCTCGCTTACCTAGTTCAGGAAAGTGTTGCGTATTTTTCTCTGAAAGGTTGTTTTTGAGGAGCTTCAGTTTATACTGGAAAGCGTTTATTTTGCTGATCATATCGTTGATGAGATTGTTTTCTTTTTGGACTTTCAGACTTAAATCATTTAGGAGAGCCATAATGTCTGCTAAAAATCCTAAATCAGCTACCCATTCAGGGTCATGAAAAGGTGGCTCCGGATGTCCTTTGCTCTCCAAAAACTGAGCAACAGTGTGGCGTAGTCGAAAAATTCGGGAAATCACTTTCCCTTTGCTCAGCCAGCGCACCTCAGCGTGGTAGGAAATATCTGTAAACTCCTCTTCAAAGGAAATCAAAAATTCTTTGAATTGACGATGAGTGAGTCCATGAGAACGAATGTAGTTCACGATACGCACCACTACCTTCATCACATCTTGAAGACCGTTAACTTTCGCACAAAGAGCCTCTTGGTGTGCAAAACAATGAACGGAAGGTAAATTCGGCATGTTAAGTTTTTTCCGCAGTAGGCCAATAAACCCTTTTGCTTTACCGCACATTGCTGGTGCCCCGTCTGTGGTTACGGAAAACAGCTTTTCCCAAGGGAGTCCTATTCCTTTAGCTGCCATTTCAACAGCTGCTAAAATATCCGCCCCTGTAACAGTGTCCTTCAACGAAATCATATCCAGGAGCTCTTCCGTTACATGTAGGTCGTCGTCCACGCCACGCAAAAATATTGCTAACTGATCCGTGTCGTTAATATCCGTGGACTCATCAAGTGCGATGGAGTACGCTAGGAAGTTTTCAATTTTGACTGCCAGTTGTTCATGCAAATTCTCAGCAATGTCGTTGATTCTTGGATGTATTGTCATTCTGGAAAGTGGTATCCTGCTGTACGTGGGAGCTAATGTGGGATTCAATGTCTCTACTACGTCCAACATAATGTTTTTTATTAATGGCCCATCCATAAATGGCCTTCCAGCTCTTGCTAAACGTAGAGCAACTTTGTAACTAGCTCTGAGAGTCCTTTTGCAACACCCTTCATCTTCTTCACCCTAAAGTGGAGAAAAAAAGATATGTTAGAAATAATTTGTGCAAAAACGAAAACTAAGAAATCTAAACAAATGTTATTTCGTTTCGCATGACCTTTAACCAAAATATACATGCTAAAGTACTTGCAACAAACCTCGTTTGTAGATACAGAATTCTCTTCAGCAAGAGTTTGCAACTTCCGTAATCCTTCCTCTCTGGCATCCCCTGTTATATCCCTATACTTTTATGAATGCAGTTTGCTGTAGTGCCTTTCAATATACGATTTTCTGACACACGTAATTAGTGTACCGCAGATTAGACATTTGGCTTTATCGTCACAACGCACAAAAAAATAGGAGAGTTCCCATTCCGGTTTAAATTGACTTTCGGCAATTTTCCCTTTTTTTGGAGCAGATGGTTCCATTATTCCGGTAATTGTCTTGCGCTTACGTATTCCAATGTTGACTAAGCCGTCTAGCAGCGCATTCGGTAGCGCACAGCGTCGGCCTCACCTAGCAAGCCGACTTGAGGCGAAGTATGCCGAGTTGAACCGATGCACTGTGCAGGCACTCGCTGCACCTCGCTTTGCACGCGTGCAGTTTTCCGTGTTTGTGCGGTCCTGCTATAGAGGAACAATTACACGGTATGCTATTATTGTTCGTGTGTGCTATAATATTGTGTAGCAGCAATACAAAAATATTGATTCCTGTACGTTTGACATTGAAATTCACAGATATGTTTCAATCGGAGGAGGGAGGTGATGATCAAGAACATGATAAAGAGTGGCTTGATATTAACGACTGTTTGGAAATGTCCTTAATACCAGGACCATCTGCATCCTCATCATCCCCTGATAACGTGAAGAGTATGAAAGACAAAAAGTATTTGAGGAATGAGAAAGATTGGAAACGGAATGTAAGAAAACAGAGACTAGCCAAAGGGGAAGAATATGTAAATGGTAAGGGCAAGATTACACCTCAAAAAGAATGCCGAATGGTACCATGTTCTCGTATGAAGCAATGCCACCTAAAGATAAGTGCTGACAGGCAGTGTAAAATATTTAATGATTATTATGGTTGGCGAACTTCGATTTGCAATCGGCCTTTCTATTTAACAGTATCCGTGTTTGTAAAACATCTCGAACGTGTACCACATTCCTTTCAAGACAGGAAAATACCAGGCAATACTTTTTGCTTGATATTCATGTTAATGATGTGCAAGTGTACAAACTATTTTTCAGAGCACATTGGCAGTATCTGCAGGACGAATAGACAGAATATTGAAGCAGAGAGGTGTTAGCGCAAGTTTCGGCCACTCCACTGACGAGGACGATGTGAATCTTCCAAAAAAACAGTCAGGTAAAATAGCTGAAGTGAAGAGTTTTGTTGACAAATTTCCAGCGTACGAAAGTTACTATGCCATACACAAATCGAGTAGAAAGTATTTGGCATCTGATTTAAGTATCAGTATTATGGATTCATTATATTGTAAAGAAACAGTGAACCCAGTATCTGATCATATATTTCGCAAAACCTTCAATGAACAGTTTAATTTATCTTTCCATCCACCTATTTCGGATTCATGTAAGAAATGTGATTCTTTCCAGATCAAAATAATGGCCTTCCCAAAAGCCAGTTCGTTCATCTTGCAGAAAGACGAACATTTGAGGAAAGCTGAGTGTGCACGTAAAGGTGTGCAGAACGATACTTCGCTTGCTAAATCAAATGACAATGTTACAGTTCTTAGAGATGCTGAGTCATGATAGGCACAACAAAAAGATTCGGCCATTAAGGCCTTTGTAAGCACATGCAAACGTAACTTGCGCACATGTCTGCAGTCTCAGACAACTGAAACCACACTGCGAGTAGCAGTACCAGTGCATGATCGGATTGGTGACTGGGTGCGGGTAAGGAGGCGGCTCGGGCAGGAGGGGGAGGTATGGGATGGTGGGGGTGGCGGACAATGAAGTGCTGCAGTTTAGATGGTGGGAAAGTGGGGGGGGGGGGGGGGGGAGGGGAGACTTAGTAGCGGAAAGGAGAGAAATGAAAAGAAAGATATTAAAAGACTGGGTGTGGTGGTGAAATGACAGCTGTGTAGTGCTGGAATGGGAACAGGTAGGGGGCTGGATGAGTGAGGACAGTGACCAACGAAGGTTGAGGCCAGGAGGGTTACATGAACGTAGGATGTATTGCAGGGAAAGTTCCCACCTGTGTAGTTCAGAAAAGCTGGTGTTGGTGGGAAGGATCCTTATGGCACAGGATGTGAAGCAGTAATTGAAATGAGAGATGTTCAGTAACAGGGTGGCCCTCTTGTTTTTTGGCCACAGGTTGTTGGTGGCCATTCATGCGGACAGACAGCTTGTTGGTTGTCATGCCTACATAGGTTGCGGCTTAGCTTGTAAATCACAGGACTGGTTTCACACCCTTGCCTTTGATGGGATAGGTGATATTAGTGACCGGACTGGGGTAGGTAGTGGTAGGAGGATATATGGGACAGGTCTTGCATCTAGGTATATTACAGGGATATGAGCTATGAGGTAAGGGATTGGGAGCAGGAGTTGTGTAAGGATGGACAAGTATATTGTGTAGGTTCGGTGGACTGCAGAATACCACTGTAGGAGGGGTGGGAAGGATAGTGGGCAGGACATTTCTCATTTCAGGCCATGACAAGAGGTAATCGAAACTGTGGCGGAGAATGTAATTCAGTTGCTCCAGTTCCAGATGGTACTGAGTTACAAGGGGATTGTTCCTCAGTGGCCGGACTGTGGGACTTTGGGAGGTAGTGGGAGACTGGGAAGATAAGGCACGGGAGATTTGTTTTTGTACAAGGTTGGGAGGATAATTACTGTCAGTTAAGACTTCAGTGAGACCCTCGGTATATTTTGAGAGGGACTGCTCGTCACCTCAGAGGTGGCGACCATGGGTGGCTAGGCTGTGCGGAAGGGACTTCTTGGTATGGAATGGGTGGCAGCTGTCGAAGTGAAGGTATTGCTGGTGGATAGTAGGTTTGATATGGATGGAGGTACTGATGTAGCCATCTCTGAGGTGGCGGTCAACATCTAGGAAGGTGACTTGTTGGGTGGAGGAATGTGAATACGGTGTCTTCACCTTCAATCCAGATAGCAAAGATGACATCAATGAATCTGAACCAGGTAAGGGGTTTAGGATTCTGTGTTTTCAGGAAGGATTCCTCTTGATGGCCCATGAATAGGTTGGCATAGGATGGTGCCATGCGGGCACCCATAGCCATACCCCAGTTTTTTTTGTAGGTAATGCCTTCAAAGGAGAAGTAATTGTGGGTGAGGATATAGTTGGTCATGGTGACTAGGAAGGAGGTTGTTGGTTTGGAATCCATAGGGCATCTGGAAAGGTAGTGTTTGATAGTAGTAAGGTCATGGGCATTAGGAATCTTAGTGTACAGAGAGGTGGCGTCAATAGTGACAAGCAGGGCACCATGTGGTAAAGGGACAGGAACTGTGGAGAGTCCACATCTACATCCATACTCTGCAAGCCACCTGACGGCGTGTGGCGGAGGGTACCTTGAGTACCTCTATTGGTTCTCCCTTCTATTCCGGTCTCGTGTTGTTCGTGGAAAGAAAGATTGTTGGTATGCGTCTGTGTGGATCTCTAATCTCTCTGATTTTATCCTCATGGTCTCCTCATGAGATATACATAGGAAGGAGCAATATACTGTTTGACTCCTCGGTGAATGTATGTTCTCGAAACTTCAACAAAAGCCCGTACCGAGCTACTGAGCATCTCTCTTACAGAGTCTTCCACTGGAGTGGAGGAAATGGTTTTTATATTTTATATAGGAGGATAGGTTCCGGGTAATAGGTTGAAGGTGTTGGTCTACGAGAGCAGAGATTTTCTCAGGGGGGGAACAGTAATCGGCCACAATTTGGCGCCCCAGATGGTTGGGTTTATGGACTTTAGGAAGCATGTAGAAGGTGGGAGTGGTAGGGGTAAGTAGAGAGATGGTCTCTGGGACGAGGTTCTGGGATGGGCCTAAGGATTTGAGTAGTGACTGGAGATCCTGCTGGATTACTGAAATGGAGTCACTGTGGCAAGGTTTTTAGGTGGAAGTATCTGACAGCTGACGGCGTCCTTCCGTCACGTAATCCTTGCAGTTCAAAACAACAGTGGTGGAGCCTTTGTCTGCAAGTAGGATTATAAGGTCGGGATCAGTTTTTAGATGGTGGACTCTAATATTGTTACATTCCATCCTGCATTTTCCATTGTTTGATTAATGTTAGTTATAACATTTGACCTGATGAAAGCTTTGCCTACACCTGCATTGTCAATAGGGGTATGCTATTACAAAAGGTAAATGTGGACCTATTGCTTCAGTATTCATAACAGGGAATAATGATGTTCACATGTTTCTTTGGAATGAGTCGATAGCATCTAGAGGTCCTCAGGAGATTGGCTCATGTTTGTTGTACTATGTGAACCATTTTGTGAAATCTTCCCAGTTAATTATGTAATTATCAGTGCAGAGGTAAAAAAATAGGAATATTAAACTCTCACTTATTTGCCAGTACACAGTTTCCAATCCCATTTACATAGTAAATGAAATTGACCACAAATTTTTAGTCGCTGGTCATTCGTATTTACCTTGTGATCAAGGTTTTGGCTTGATTGAAAAACAAAAGAAGTATTTTAAAAATGTTTACATTCCAGAACACTGGAATAAGATTATTGAGGCTGCTAGGAAGAAAAAGTCTTTCAAATTAGTTCACATGAGTGAAGATGACTTTTTTTTAAACAAAAACGCTGGAAAGGAATATTACGAACAGCAAAATACTGGCTGATCAAACCTAAGTAGAGTAGTTCAGGATCCAGTGGCTACGATTTTTGGAAAAGCTGCCTTTTGATGTACATTTTAAATATTCCAATGAAACGGATGACATATTTAATAAAGTCGATGTGTCCGAGAGGACATCAGCTCTTATAAAAGAGTTAGAATGGCTGTATCCAGAAGGTAATGCAGTGAGTGAACTGAAGAAGAAAGATTTACTGTGTCTACTGGACTTCATTCCACCAGTTCACCATGATTTTTATAAGAATGTGAGCACAGCTGTTGCAAAGCCTACAAATATGTTGCCCGTATCATATCTTGATAGTGAAGATTATTATGCGCAATAAGAGTTTGTGGAAACCTTTGTGGCTGTTGTAATTGCGTTATTTCATGACACTTTTTGTTAAAGCTGTTTAATGATGTAAACAAACTATAGATCGTATACCTCTACTATAGTAGATAAAGAACAATGACTATTTGTATTCTCACTGGTTTGTAGCTATTTCAATGAGTACATTGTATTTCATTCCTTACTGTATTTGCTGATTCATTTGTTTTGTGTATATTACTTTACTTTCTTTTCCAGTGTCGATGATTTCATACTCGGATTGCAAAGTACACAATCAAAAATATGTTTCATTCCAAAAGTAAGTGGAAATCCTTTTGTGAAAGAAGCTTTACATCTAATGGAACAGTGACTATCTGCTGGAAGTCACGATATGTGTAATGCAAAAGTGGACTAACCCACATAAAAATCAGCAACTTTAAAGGTCAAGGTGTAATTTGGTTGTATAATCCACTTACTAGACCTGCAATATTGCTAGAAGCTAAAAGTTGTAACATACATTGACCGGGTAAAGAACAGAATATGTCTGCTAAAACCAGTATCTTTCTACCTTGATTATCTCTGTTGGAGGAAGGTTGGGGTTAGTCCACTATTGCTCTCAGTTCCTCAATTATGGTCAGTGTTTCCCTGTAGACGGTGTGGGTTTATTATCACAAATGTATGGTGCATCCTTTTATTGCTCACAGCTGCATGTAGAACTAAACTAGAAATTGTATTTTCTTCCCCACTTAAAGCAACATTTCACTGTCAGTTTGGGAGATGCCAAAAGAATGATTGAGAATGAAATGGTCCAAACTCTTCCAGAAGCTTTAAAATGATTGTGTCTAATTGCTACCACCCTTGCAACAAGTGCTTCAGATGAAAGGAGTTTTTCTTGTCTAAAACACACAAAAACGTTGGAGGAACAGTATGGCCCAGGATTTCTTATCAGCTCTGACTTGTGCCTCAGCTGAAAAACGAGCACTTCGAATACTTCGGAGGTTGAGCTATGGTATGATGGTGATGTTGAAAGATTTGGGAAGAAGAAATATCGTTGAATTAACTTGTTTTACCAGTAACAACACTCAAATGCCTACACTACCAGTTCATTTGTAAATAAAAGTGAGCATTGTTGTTGTTATTATTATTATTATTATTATTATTATTATTATTATTATTATTAATCATCATCGTTGTCTTAGTAGTTGTAGTGATGGTGATGGTGATGGTCATTAGGAACACTAGGCATGTGTACATTCAAAAGGAAGGAAAGGGATTTTCTAGAATGTTTCTGGTCTGCACAGAATTTAGACCCATTTTATCAGGAGACCGAAATTATTTTCATAAAAGAAAAATCTTTAACATAGTACAAAAGACAGATATAGTTGTGGAAATGGACATGGGCAGCAGAAGATGAAATTGTGTAAGTCTAGAATTAACTTGTGTGAAATGTTCTCCAAATTCTGCTTATCGTGCATATAAATTTGACTGTTTATGATAGTGCTAATGAAACGTTTCTTATAAATCATAATCACAAATACATTTAGAACTGTGGCATTGCCACAAGTTTTTCGTGTCCTCCACAGTACTAACTATTTAATAGGATAACACCTTTCGGGTATTCAACCAATGATCAGCTAATACAATGACACCAGTCATTGTTATAGTGCAGTATAAAAGTGGCTGCACTGGAGCGGCATCTTGCTTAGCCATTTAGCAATTCATTAGTAGTGCAGAATAAAATTTCATCCTGAATAGTGCTGAAACTTATATCACTTATAGTTTTGGTGTCCTTTTTAAGCTATACTTTTATTAGTTACATAAAGTGTGAGACCATCATCATCAAATGCAGTTGCATAGTCTGAAAGTTATATGACAAAGTAGTTCAGTTAGAACTGATTGACTAGTAACGAGAAAGAAAAGCCATATGTTATCAGTTCCATTTCCAGTTTGTTTATTTATTTCACATGTGCAAAAACTTAGCTGGTAGTAGAACATTAAAAAAAAATTTAAAAAAGCAGCTGATAGACAAAATGAATTAGCATTGAACATCTGGTTCACGGGAACACCGGAGAAAGAAAGTAAGTGTAAAAAGACTGATTCGTTAAGAACAGGAAAAGTGCTGGGCTGACCTTACTACAAGGATAGAGGAAGACTGTCCAACATGTAGGAAATTATTATAAAAAATATTAAAGAGTAAATGAAATGAATATATAAATATCCTTGCTCTGGAAACAAATGACAGTAACTTAATATGAACAGAGGAAGAGATCAGGGATGAAATGAAAAAGTATTTCAACATGCTGCTAAATGGAGATGGGGACAACACAGCCTTCAATGACTGTAGAGTAATTAATGAAGTCCAAACCAACAGACCCCCATTAACATTGCATGAGGTAGAAACAGCATTAAAGAGCATGCAGAATGGAAAGTTGACAGGCTTGATCTCAGATCAGGCATGATAAAGGCATCAGAAGTGTTGTTGTTGTTGTTGTTGTGGTCTTCAGTCCTGAGACTGGTTTGATGCAGCTCTCCATGCTACTCTATCCTGTGCAAGCTTCTTCATCTCCCAGTACCTACTGCTACCTACATCCTTCTGAATCTGCTTAGTGTATTGATCTCTTGGTCTCCCTCTACGATTTTTACCCTCCACGCTGCCCTCCAATGCTAAATTTGTGATCCCTTGATGCCTCAAAACATGTCCTACCAACTGATCCCTTCTTCTAGTCAAGTTGTGCCACAAACTTCTCTTCTCCCCAACCTATTCAATACCTCCTCATTAGTTACGTGATCTACCCACCTTATCTTCAGCATTCTTCTGTAGCACCACATTTCGAAAGCTTCTATTCTCTTCTTGTCCAAACTGGTTATCGTCCATGTTTCACATCCATACATGGCTACACTCCATACAAATACTTTCAGAAATGACTTCCTGACACTTAAATCTATACTCGATGTTAACAAATTTCTCTTCTTCAGAAACGATTTCCTTGCCATTGCCAGTCTACATTTTATATCCTCTCTACTTCGACCATCATCAGTTATTTTGCTCCCCAAATAGCAAAACTCCTTTACTACTTTAAGTGTCTCATTTCCTAATCTAATTCCCTCAGCATCACCCGATTTAATTTGACTACATTCCATTATCCTCGTTTTGCTTTTGTTGATGTTCATCTTATATCCTCCTTTCAAGACACTGTCCATTCGGTTCAACTGCTCTTCCAAGTCTTTTGCTGTCTCTGACAGAATTACAATGTCATCGGCGAACCTCAAAGTTTTTACTTCTTCTCCATGAATTTTAATACCTACTCCGAATTTTTCTTTTGTTTCCTTTACTGCTTGCTCAATATACAGATTGAATAACATCGGGGAGAGGCTACAACCCTGTCTCACTCCTTTCCCAACCACTGCTTCCCTTTCATGCCCCTTGACTCTTATAACTGCCATCTGGTTTCTGTACAAATTGTAAATAGCCTTTCGCTCCCTGTATTTCACCCCTGCCACCTTCAGAATTTGAAAGAGAGTATTCCAGTTAACGTTGTCAAAAGCTTTCTCTAAGTCTACAAATGCTAGAAACGTAGGTTTGCCTTTTCTTAATCTTTCTTCTAAGATAAGTCATAAAGTTAGTATTGCCTCACGTGTTCCAACATTACTACGGATTCCAAACTGATCTTCCCCGAGGTCCGCTTCTACCAGTTTTTCCATTCGTCTGTAAAGAATTCGCGTTAGTATTTTGCAGCTGTGACTTATTAAACTGATAGTTCGGTAATTTTCACATCTGTCAACACCTGCTTTCTTTGGGATTGGGCATCAGAAATATTATGCTTAAATTGGCTGTATAGTTTGTTATCAGTGATTTCGGAAGAAAAAAAAAATCCTAGGAGACTAGAGTAAAGGAGTCTTCATCCCTCTGTTCAAAAAGGGCAATCTATGAAAGTGTGGAAATTACAGAAGCATCTCACTGTTATCACCCATGCTGAAGCTGATAAAAATAAGATTTAGAAAGATAGTAGAGCCTTTGCTTGAGGAAGAACAACTTTGATTCAGGAGAGACAGAGATACTATGGATCTTATATTTGCAGTAAGAAAGCTGAAAGAAAAGTACTGGGAATATAGAAGATACCTTGTGATTGCATTTGTGGACATTGAGACAACATATGACAGTGTTCCGCAAAACAAGATATGGGAATGTTTGGAAGACCTAAAGTATCTAATTCATAAAGTTATACCAAAAGAGTTACAGTGTGTTCAGATAGGCAACAGATGATCAGAATGGTTTGAAACAGACAGAGGTGTCCAACAAAGAAGTGTCTTATTACCACTCATATTTGTAGTAGTAATGGACTAGATCATAAATCCTACCAAGGAAATAGGCAGCAAACCAAACGCCCTGGTTTCTGCTGCTCATTTGATTGTATGGGGAGAGACAGAAGCTGAAGCACAGAAGAAACTTAATGGTTGGAACAACACATTCAAAAATTTCAGACTAAAAATAGGTAAAACAAAGACAGTAAGAATGACCTTCAACAGGCAAGGAACAACCTCAAATATGCTTCCAGGAGGAGTCAAAGTAGAAGCTGTTTCCCATTTCAAGTACATAGGAAGCATGACCTCAAAAGACAACACCATTAAGCAGGAAGTACTCAGCAAGACACAGAAAGCATCCAATTTTCGCAAATGAAATCGTCTCTGGGACAATAAAAAAAACATATAGCTTAGAAACATGTATCCTACTAAACAAAGACCTCAGCAGAATTCAGGCAACAGAAATGAGATTCATTAGAACTTTGAATCAAACAACAATAAAGGACAAAATCAGAAATGAGGTGAATAGAAAAGTAGCCGGTGTTGAGGTTCTTGTTACCAGTGTCATAAAGAAACACAGCCAGCCTTCAGTGGTATGGGCACAATGAGAATGAACAGCAAAAGACCTGCCAAAAAGTATTTCAACTTGACCTCATAGGGAGAAGACCGTGGGAAAGACCAAGAAAACACTGAATAGAGACTGTAAGATCAAATGTGGAGGAGGCATTGTGAAGCCTAGTGCAGGGTTGGCTCAGGTGACTGACAGCATAGGAAAATTATGTAGGAATTTTACAAAGGAGGATCAGATAGTGATAGTGGGCGGAGCAGGGAACAGCCTTGGCAGGGATGGGGAATATTATGTAGATGGTGACCTGGTAAAGACAGCTACTCAAACTGGTGGCACTAATGTGCGTTTCATGCAACTGTTTCAGCGTCATGATCGTCCTCATCTTAATGCGGCTGTTAGGCATGTTAACATGGGGCTGGAGAAGGCACTGAAGTCGGAGTGCATGGCTCATGTATCAGTGGTGCCAGTTGAGTCTATCACAGATCGGGTTTCACTAGGCATGGCCTGCACCTCAGTAGGTCTGGGAGAGGAGGCTGGCAAAGCTTATAGGTGACAGTGTAGTGGGTGGTGGTGGTGCTATCACTTGTGGAAAAATTCCTGTAGTAGTTGGTGTTAGAACTGCATCTTTCTTAGGTTAAAGTCAGCTGATAGGTATGCCTGCTTAAAGGAAGTCCCTCTAACTACAGGCTCACCTTCAGAGGACACCATGTTTCCAAGTAGAGAAGGAATTAACATATTTCATCAAAATATAACAGGTATTAGAGACAAAGTTAGTGAACTGCTTATAGATGTTGACTCTGAAATTATTGGTACATCAGAGCACCCATTAAATAATTTGACAATTCAGAGGCTTCCTTTACCAGGATACAGATTAGCTGGCTGTTTTTCAAAAAGTTCCTTGTGGGACGAGCGAGTGGCTATGTACATAAAAAAACAGTATTCCACTTGAGTCCATAGAAGTATCACAGCACTGCGCTAAACAGATATTTGAATGTTGTGCGGGGGCAGTTGAATTTAGTGAAACAACACTTTTAGTTGTTGTTGTTTATAGGTCCCCTAACTCTGACTTGAGGATTTCTGCTCAAGCTAGAGAGGGTTCTTGTTTCACTTTGCAGGAAGTACCAGAAAATAGGTTTATGTGGTGACTTCAATATAAATTTTGTATATGATGGTGCAAGAAAAAGGATGTTGGTAGAGCTCATAAATTCATATGATCTGATGCAGACTGTGTTTTTTCCAACTGGGGTACAGCGGAACAGCAGCACAGCCATAGACAATATTTTTATTCATTCTTCATTACTAGATGGGCATTCTGTTAGTAAAAGGGTGAATGGCCTTTCAGACCTTGATGCACAATTTTAATACTTAAAGGGTTTAGTACTCAAACAAATGTCACATTTAATTACAAACTATGTAGGAAAGTTAATCCAACAGCAGTAGAGAGTTTTTTAAACCTTGTCAAGGAACATGAGTGGCAGGATGTTTATAGTGCCGATAACATAGATGATGAATATAATGCTGCCTTTAACACATTTCTCATGTTCTTTGAGAGTTGCTTTCCATTAGAATGTTCTAAACGGGGTATTAGTAGTAATAAGCAGCCCGGATGGCTAACTAGTGGGATAAGGATATCACATAGAACAAAGCAGGAATTATATCAAAAATGTTAGAAGCAGTCACAATTAAGTTACAGTAGCCCATTACAAACAGTATTGTAAGATGCTTAAAAATGTTATTAGGAAGGCAAAAAGAGTGTGTTATGCAAATAGAATAGCTAATTCACAGGATAAAATCAAAACCATTTGGTCAGTTGTGAAGGAAGTGTCTGATCAGCAGCACAAGGTCGACGATATGAAGTCAGTTCTTAGTAAGAATATTTCTGTTCCTGATAAATCAGATATATGTGTAGTATTTAACAATCTTTTTCTGAGCATTGCTGGTGAATTAAATAAAAATTTAGTTTCTACAGTGAATCATATAGCTTTCTTGGTAAATGTCTTTCTGAAATTGATGTCTGAAATACTCCTCTGAGATACAGACAAAAGGGAGATTGAGTCAATAATTAAATCACTGAAGACTAAGGACTCTCATGGTTACGTTGGATTGCCTAGTACTATGCTGCACGTGTTAGCCCTGTATTTAGCCATATTTGTAATTTTTCCAGAACGAATGGTCAGTTTCCTGAATGATTAAAATACTCAGTAGTAAAGCCGCTTTATAAAAAGGGAGAAAGGCATAATGTAGATAATTTTAGACCTATTTCTATGCCATCAATGTTTGCTAAAGTTATTGAAAAGGATAATTGCTCATTTTACATCACACAATTTGCTATTAAATGTACAGTTTGACTTTAGAAGTTGTTTAACATCTGAAAATGCTATATTCTCTTTTCTCTGTGAGGTACTGGATGGGTTAAACAAAAGGATTCGAATGCTAGGCATATTTTTTGATTTAACTAAGGCGTTTGATTCTCTGTGAGGTACTGGATGGGTTAAACAAAAGGATTCGAATGCTAGGCATATGTTTTGATTTAACTAAGGCGTTTGATTGTGTTGATCACAAAATAATGCTCCAGAAGTTGGACCATTACGGAATACGGTGAGTAACTCACAATTAGTTCATTTCTTACTTTAGCAACAGACAGCAAAATGTCATTATTCACTAAGTTGACAATGTGATGTGGGACCTGAGTGGGGTACGGTCAAGTGGGGGGTGCCCCAGGAATCAGTGTTGGGGCCACTCCTGTTCCTTATTTATATTAATGATATGCCCTCCACTATTACGGATAACTCTAAAATATTTCTGTTTGCTGATGACACTAGCTTGGTAGTAAAGGATGTTGTGTGCAACATTTGCTTTGTTTCAAATAGTACCGTTCATGACCTAAGTTCATGCCTTGTCGAAAATAAACCAATGCTAAATCACAGTAAGACTCAGTTTTTACAGTTTCTAACAGACAATTCAACAAAACCTGACATTTTAATTTCACAGAACGAGCATATAATTAGTGAAACTGAACAGTTCAAATTTCTAGGTGTTCAGATAGATAGTAAGCTGTCATGGAAAGCGCACATTCAGGATCTTCTTCCAAGACTTAATACTGTCATTTTTACTATTCGAATGATATCAAAAGTGAGTGATTGTTCAACATGAAAATTAATCTACTTTGCTATTTTCGTTCGCTGATGTCATATGGTATTATATTTTGGGGTAACTTTTCCTATTCTAAAAGTATATTTTTTTCTCAGAAACAGGCGGTTCAGGCAATAAGTGGTGTGGCGGTTCGGGCAATAAGCGGTGTAAGTTCATGAACCTCTTTTTGACCCCTGTACACGAGTCTGGGTATTTTGACACTGGCCTCTAAATATATATATTCCTTACTGTCATTTCTTTTTAACAATATTAGCTTATTTCCAAGAATAAGCGGCTTTCACTCAGTTAATATTCGGCAGAAATCAAACCTGCATTTGGATCGGACTTCCTTAACTCTTGTGCAAAAAGGTATGCAGTGTACTGGTGCATCCATTTTCAATAAGCCACCACTCGAATTCAAAGCTCTTAGCAGTAATCCACGCACTTTCAAATCGAAACTGAAGAGTTTCCTCATGGGTCACAACTTCTCTTCTGTCAAGGAGTTCCTTGAAAACTTAAGCTGATTCTTGTTGTATTGTTGATTGTGTTTACTTAAACTTATGGACTTAATTTTTTCAGGTTCATAAACATTTATTTTTTTTCTGTTATTACTTTCATGTTGTAATTTCATGTACTGACACGTTCCATGACCTTGGACATTTGCTCCTCAATTTGGTCCTATGGAACTTGACATGTAAATAAAAAAAAATAAAAATAAAGGACACAAATGAGAAGATGTCCTGGAACAAAAGAGAAGGAGATGGCGAGCACTTGTACACCACACCCAGGAAACTTGAGTTTGAAAACGACGATGATGATAATGATGAAGGCTGCGTAGTCATACTGTGGTAAAATAAGAAAAAGTGATACTATAGAGCCAGGTTAGAAATGAAATAAAAAATAATGTGTAGTGCCAGAAGAATGCTACAGAATTTGGTATTACTGCAACATACATGGGGTAGTTGATCAGAAATCAATTTGACATATTAAAATTTGACCAGAAAATTAGTTTACAGTATGGTAGTATTACCAAGAAAATTGTAAGTCATTAGACAAGCCTGTACTGATTACCATAGTAGTATGTCATGAGAAAAAAAGATTGACATTTTAATGGGTAGTTTTTGTGGGGAAAGCTAATATAGTAAATCACCAATGAATAGTTCTTATTATGGAAGATAAATAACTGCTTCACATAGTAGTTAACAGTGTTTATAGTCAGTCAGAAAATTATGTAAACTCCATTAAGCATGCTGCTGAATGTAACATCTCCCAAGGAGAAACATTAATAGACGAAAATGACATGAAAGATAGCATTTTGAGATTTCTTTTTTAAAATCTATCCCTTGAAAAGGTCTACTATAATTGCTTTGTAATCAACCATCAATGCACAAATCAGTTTTTTTAACCCCATAGGTGAAATTTTCACGAACAATGGTAAAGGAAGAGCAATAAGCTCTTGCAGAAAAATGGGAAAGTCCCTACACAATTATATTCTCCAAGGAGAAATCCCTTTCCACCAAAGCCAGACTTCACCACTTCCACTTGGCCATTCTCTGAAAATCATTGTATATGTTTGAGTCATCATCAGTAATGTCATCTAGGAAATGGAATGACAGATGATGTAGAAAATATTTGCATCCAAGATGGTAAACACAGAAAAGGTCACGCCCAGGAGACAAAATGCTAATACTAGGTAAGGCTGTCATTAGCCTTGTTAATGGCTTTTGATGAAGAAGAGTGTCCATGAGTTTCTGTGGGTATTTCATATCTGGCAGACTCTGTTCATTGATGATTAGAACCCTTGCAGCTACCAAATTGCAGGGATGTTGAGCGCTGTGTTTCACCCGCTATTCCAAATAGTTCCAGACATTTCCTATGGTATTAGGGCCGTGTTTGTTAAACCAGTAACAGAGCTGTTGTCATCTTGAAAGCATACTCATCCAAAGCATCTACAAGAAAGGGTAATGCTTGGACACAGAATGTTGAAACAAACACCCTTCTTCACTTTCATGGTAACCTGAAGGAGTGGGCCCAAATCATAGTCTAAAAAACACCCTCAAACATTACTGAACCACAACTAGCATGAGCTACTCCCTCCACACACCGCCGATAGATTAAATGACTCATTTAGCTGTCGGTGCACTTGACACCAAGAGGTAAAATTGAGACTTGTCAGATACAGCTACATCCCTCCATTCTCTGTTCGGCCAGCCCTATGAAGATGTGTAGTTAGTGCGACTGAGCAATGGTCTTTTGAACGGTACCCATTGCATGTGTCCTCTCTGGTCCAGGTCTGTTAGCGTATTTTTACAACCACTGTTCTTACACTATGTTTCATGGCCACAAGTAGTATACTATTCCTTGTACACACGGACAGTCTGTGTTTATGGAGCAACAAATTTGGCAACTTCTTTCACAGAGTGGTCATGACCACATCCAAAAATAATTCATTTACGTCATTCTGTAATGTCTCCCTGCTGTGACCCATCTTGCAGCAGAAATTCCGTGCAACCAAAGGGCACACCACAGTGTCTCTCTTCAACTAATGTTTGTCTTCTTCTCTTTTATTTTAAAGTCAATTAATTCATTGACATCAGGTTCCTGGGATGCTCAACATACCTATGAATGGGGTTCATTATATTCAGTATTTTTACTTATGTCATTCCAGTTTTTTCAGGTGCAGGAGTATTATCTATTTAACGTGCTTTACATAAAATACACTGAATTCCCTTGTATTTAATTTGTAATAAGTCCTCTCACATGTATGTTTATTTGCTGTTTGATACACCAATAAATTCCTCTGTGGTTGTATGCAGTACAAATGAGGAATGTTTTTTTCAGTAGTTCTCAGTTGTTCAAAATTTAGATTTTTGTAGTTGCAAATCAAGCTTCTTGCCATGCGTGGCATGTTGAAATGAGTTTGTCAAAAATCAATATTTGCTGTTGTTATAGGCTGTTGAAAACAAAGACTTATTTTGGACAGCTTTGTGTTTGCTCTCAGCTAGTTAAAACAAAAATCAATAAATGTAAATTGTGCTTTGCTTCTGAGAGAACTGAAGGAAGAATAACAATGTAAGGTGTCATTCACAGTGATGATGCAAGAGAGTTATCTACAAGAAGAAAAAAAAGAGTAGGCAAACACTAACTGCCAGAGCAAACTATACAAATAATTTAGTGGTTTTCACAACAGCATTAACTCTTGATTATTGCTCAGTTTGAGCCCACATTGTCACGGAGGAGGACCAGCAAGAAAGAAAGAAAACTATTTCGCTAAAATACAGCATAAGGAAAAAGAGGTGGCCAGACGGTAAGTGCATGTGCTGCAACATTTCGAGCTGTATCAGGGATGTCCAAAGACAGACTCTAAGAAGGAAAAAGATCTCAAGACATAGAATCAATTAATAACAAACCACAGATTGCACAAACTTTGTGCAAAAAAGTTCTATATAGTAATGGAGCAGGAAAATCGAAATTGCATTAAAAATCTTTTATGAACAGTATAAGGATAAGACAGATTTCTACTAACCATAAAGATCAGAGACTGAATTGCAGACAGGCACAACGAAAAGACAGTTACACATTTAGCTTTTGGCCAAATGCAGCTCGGACCAAGATGCAACTGTACCATAGAATGGAAGCAGCAATCTGGAGGGGATAGGAAAGGGGAAGGGATTGCAAGGTACAGATGGGGGGAGAGAAGAGGGCTGTCTTGGCAATGCACATGGTGATTAGATTGCCAACACATACGGCATCAGGAGAGGAGTGGGGAAGGGGAAATATGGATGGGTGCACTGCACACAGAGTATGAGGGTATGAGACATGAGGAGGTGATAGGACAGAGGGGGCAGAAATTATTGGGCACAGGGTGTGGAGACAATGGGTTACCGTAGGTTGAGGCCATGATAATTTCAGGAGTGGAGTATCTCTTGTGAGGATAACTCCCGTTGTCCCATTTCATAAAAGCTGGTGGTGTAGGGGAGGATTCGGATGGTGGAGTTGTGAAGCAGCCATTGAAATCAAGCATCTTGTGTTCAGTTCTGTGTGCCACAGGGTGGTCTACTGGTGGTGGCTGCTCGTCCTGGCAAACAGCTGGTTGGTAGTCATACCAGTATAAAAAGCTGTGCAGTGATTGTAGTAGAGTATGTATGTGACATGGCTGCTTTTGCACGTGGCCTTGTCTCTGATAGGGTAGAATAAGACTGTGACGGGAATAGAATAGGAAGTGCTGGGTGGGTAGATTGGGCAGAACTTACACCTGGGTCTTCCATAGGGATATGATCCCTGTGGCAAGGGATTGGGATTGGGAGTGGCATAGGGATGGACTATGGTGTTATGGAGGTCAAGGATGGGAAGGATCTTGGGTAGGATTTCATTAATTTCAAGGCGTGATGGTAGGTAATCGAAGCCCTGACAAAGGATTTGTTTCAGCTCATTCAGTCCAGGGTGGTATTGGGTTACAAATGGAATATTCCTTTGCTGCTGCTTTTTGGTGGTGGGGGGATGATTGAGGGTGTGCAGATAATTGCACAGGAGATCTGTTAGGAAACTAAGTCTTGGGGTATAGTGCCTGTCTGTGAAGACCTTGGTGAGACCCTCATCATATTGGGCAGGGGAGTTCTCACTACAGATACCCTATTTTTGGGTGCTCAAGCTGTATGGGAGGGATTTTGTGGTATGGAAGGGATGACAGCTGTTGAAATGCAGGTACTGATGGTGGTTGGTGGGTCTAATATGGACAGGTGCGTGGATGGAGCCATCAGAGTGGAGTTGGTCAACATCCAGGAATGTGGCATGCTAGATTGAGGAGAACCAGTTGAAGTGGATTGAAGAGAAGTTGTTGAGATTGTGAAGAAATGAGGATCTGAACCAGACTGGGTGTTTGGGAGGCTAGAAAGGTCTCCTCTAGATGGTCCATAAACAGGTTGACATAGGAGAGTGCCATGTGGGTGTTCATGGCTGTGCCACGGACTTTTTTTTTTTTTTTTTGTATACGTTCTCTTCAAAGGAGTAGTAGTTATGACTAAGGATAAAGTTAGTAAAGTGTATGAGGAATGAGGTAGTGGATTTAGAGTCTTGAAGGATGTTGGGAAAGATAGTGTTCAATAGTGGTAAGACCATAAGCAAGAGGCACGTTGGTATATAAGGGAGTGACATCAACAGTGACAAGTACGCATCCAGGAGGTGAAGGGGTGTGGGTGGTGGAGAGTCGGTGAAGGAAGTGGAAGGCGTCGTTGACGGTGGAGGCCAGATTATGGGCAATTGGTTGGAGGTGTTGGTCAATGAGGGCCAAAATTTTGTCAGTGGGGTCACAATAACTAGCTACAGTGTGGTGTCCAGGATTGTTGTGAATTTTTGGCAACACGTTGAAGGTCGGTGTGTGAGTCTCATAGGGGTGAGGAGGGAAATGGATTCTAGGGAGAGCTTCCGAGAAAGGCCTGAAACTTTAAGCAGGGATTGGAGCCTGTGTTGGACTTCACTGTAGCCATACACAATCTCAAAACAAATCCTGACCTAATCATCTAAACTGCAGACTGGGGTATCCTGTTATTTTTGATTATTACACAGATCTATTCAGCTAGTCGTTGTTCTGTTAAAAATTTTAATTCTGGGTCTCTGGTAATAAATGTTGTGTATACTTGTGATCTGTATCCCATATAGATGCTACATGTTTGGACATGCTGGAGGTTGTTGCCGCTGCAGGTGCAGAGGACGGTGCCGGTCTCGACATAATGGTGGCTGAGGTTGCTGTGGGTAAGGACTCAGCAAATGATGACATGTTGGTTTTTGCCCCTGCAGGCTTCAACATGTCAAAGACTACTGTTAAACAAAAAGGAGGAGAAAGCATTACATACAGACCAAGATACGAAACCACCAGTAGTAATAATAATAATAATAATAATAATAATAGAATAAGAATAGGCCTCCGGTATGTTCTGCCAGTTGTAAAAGGCGACGAAAAGAACAAACCACTAATAGGGCTAACCCCCCTTTTAGTGTGATTACTTGGTTCAGGACAGAACTAAAGAAGCCTCGGACAAGCGCCGTCATGGTCGGGGACGGCGCTTGAACCCTATGCCCGCCCACAATGGTAATGACACTGCTAGCCAACTGGAAAATGATTTAAATCCAAATAGAGGTGTTTTGCAGGATATGCTTCCTGCAACCACCCTAGAAGGAAAACAAAGACAGAGGATGAGATGGTCAGATGAAGTTAATCGACACCTCATGTTCTGTTATTACCAAGCAACAAACCTAGGAACCAACACAACTGGATACAGATCACAAGTATACACAACATTTATTACCAGATACCCAGAATTAAAATTTTTAACAGAACAACGTCTAGCTGATCAGATTCGTGTAATAATAAAAAATAACAGGATACCCCAGTCAGAATTAGAAAACATCAAACAACAAGTACAACAAATACTGGAACAAAATAATGTGCAATTAGAAGAAGAAGAAAATACAGTAATGGACTCAAACATCCCAGAGCAAACAAACAAAGAACAACACGCATCAATTAAACAATCAGAGGAAAATGAAATTTTAAGACAGCCACCAGCACAAGCACAAATAGAACACGAAGTGACACACATGTTAGATATAGAAGAACAATTTCAGTTGACATATATAGAATACAAAGACACAAATACAGACATTAGACCATTCTTGCATAGACCACCAAATAGCCCACAAGTCGAAACAACAATAAAAACTATCAACACAATCATACACAACAAAATAAATGAATACACAACTATGGAAGAGTTACAACTACTGGTTTATGTAGGAGCACTCACTACACTAAATATACACACTAGGCAGATATCAGAACCAACCAACACACAGAAGAAACCCACAAAACCAGCATGGCAACACAGGCTACAGATCAGAATAGAAAAACTGAGAAAAGACATCGGACAGTTAACACAATTTATAAGAAATGAAATATCAGACAAAAAACGAAAAAGGTTAGGTAAAATCTCACAACAAGAAGCAATAGAGCAATTAGATGAAAAGAAGCAAAAATTACAAGCTTTGGCGAAACGACTTAGAAGATACAAAAAAAGTGAAAATAGAGGGAAACAAAACCAAACATTCAACACAAACCAAAAGAAATTTTACCAAACAATAGATAACACACACATAAAAATAGACAATCCACCAAACATAAGAGACATGGAACACTTCTGGAGCAGCATATGGTCAAACCCGGTACAACATAACAGGCATGCACGGTGGATACAAGCAGAAACAGATACATACAAGATGATACCACAAATGCCTGAAGTGATAATTTTGCAACATGAAGTCACCCGAGCAATTAATTCTACGCACAACTGGAAAGCCCCTGGAAATGATAAAATAGCAAATTTCTGGGTAAAGAAGTTCACCTCAACACATTCACATCTAACTAAATTATTTAACAGTTACATTGCAGACCCATACACATTCCCTGATACACTTACACATGGAATAACTTATCTGAAACCTAAAGATCAAGCAGACACAGCAAACCCAGCTAAATATCGCCCCATAACATGCCTACCAGCAATCTACAAAATATTAACTTCAGTCATTACACAGAAATTAATGACACATACAACACAGAACAAAATTATAAATGAAGAACAAAAAGGCTGCTGCAAAGGAGCGCGAGGATGTAAAGAGCAACTGATAATAGATGCAGAGGTGACATATCAAGCTAAAACTAAACAAAGGTCTCTACACTACGCATACATTGATTACCAAAAAGCTTTTGATAGTGTACCCCACTCATGGTTACTACAAATATTGGAAATATACAAAGTAGATCCTAAATTGATACAGTTCCTAAACATAGTAATGAAAAACTGGAAAACCACACTTAATATCCAAACAAATTCAGATAATATCACATCACAGCCAATACAGATTAAGCGTGGAATATACCAAGGAGACTCATTAAGTCCTTTCTGGTTCTGCCTTGCTCTGAACCCACTATCCAACATGCTAAATAATACAAATTATGGATACAATATTACTGGAACATACCCACACAAAATCACACATTTGTTATACATGGATGATCTAAAACTACTGGCAGCAACAAATCAACAACTCAACCAATTACTAAAGATAACAGAAGTATTCAGCAATGATATAAGTATGGCGTTTGGAACAGACAAATGTAAGAAAAATAGCATAGTCAAGGGAAAACACACTAAACAAGAAGATTACATATTGGATAACCACAGCGACTGCATAGAAGCGATGGAAAAAACGGATGCCTATAAATATCTAGGATACAGACAAAAAATAGGAATAGATAATACAAATATTAAAGAAGAACTAAAAGAAAAATATAGACAAAGACTAACAAAAATACTGAAAACAGAATTGACAGCAAGAAACAAGACCAAAGCTATAAATACTTATGCCATACCAATATTGACCTACTCATTTGGAGTAGTGAAATGGAGTAACACAGACCTAGAAGCACTCAATACACTTACACGATCACAATGCCATAAATATAGAATACATCACATACATTCAGCAACAGAAAGATTCACATTAAGCAGAAAGGAAGGAGGAAGGGGATTTATCGATATAAAAAACCTACATTATGGACAGGTAGACAATTTAAGAAAATTCTTTATAGAACGAGCAGAAACTAGCAAAATACACAAAGCAATCACTCATATAAATACATCGGCTACACCACTACAATTTCATAACCACCTCTACAACCCGTTAGACCACATAACATCAACAGATACGAAGAAAGTAAATTGGAAAAAGAAAACACTTCATGGCAAGCACCCGTATCATCTAACACAGCCACACATCGATCAAGACGCATCCAACACATGGCTAAGAAAAGGCAATATATACAGTGAGACAGAAGGATTCATGATTGCAATACAGGATCAAACAATAAACACCAGGTATTACAGCAAGCATATTATTAAAGATCCCAATACCACAACAGATAAATGCAGACTTTGTAAACAACAAATAGAAACAGTAGATCACATCACAAGCGGATGTACAATACTAGCAAATACAGAATACCCCAGAAGACATGACAATGTCACAAAAATAATACATCAACAGCTTGCCTTACAACATAAACTTTTAAAACAACAAGTTCCTACATACAAGTATGCACCACAAAATGTACTGGAGAATGATGAATACAAATTATACTGGAACAGAACCATTATAACAGATAAAACAACGCCACATAACAAACCTGACATCATACTCACCAATAAAAAGAAGAAATTAACACAACTAATCGAAATATCCATACCCAATACAACAAATATACAAAAGAAAACAGGAGAAAAAATTGAAAAATACATCCAACTGGCTGAGGAAGTCAAAGACATGTGGCATCAGGATAAAGTTGACATCATACCAATTATAGTATCAACTACAGGAGTCATACCACACAATATCCACCAGTACATCAATGCAATAGAGCTACATCCAAACGTATATATACAACTACAGAAATCAGTAATTATTGATACATGTTCAATTACCCGAAAGTTCCTAAATGCAATATAACACATACCATACAGTTAAAAGGATGTGACGCCTGATCAAGGTCCGCGTCACTTTTCATTTTTAACCAGACTTAACGTCTGAGAAAGTAAAGAATAATAATAATAAACCCCGTGGAGGCCCGGGAAAAGAATAGGCCTCCGGTATGTTCTGCCAGTCGTAAAAGGCGACGTAAAGAACAAACCACTAATAGGGCCAACACCCCTTTTAGTGTGATTAGTCGATTCAGGACAGAACTAGAGAAGCCTCGGACAAGCGCCGTCATGGTCGGGGACGACGCTTGAACCCTATGCCCGCCCACAATGGTAACGACACTGCTAGCCAACTGGAAAATTATTTAAATCCAAATAGAGGTGTTTTGCAGGATATGCTTCCTGCAACCACCCTAGAAGGAAAACAAAGACAGAGGATGAGATGTTCAGATGAAGTTAATCGACACCTCATGTGCTGTTAGCACCAAGCAATAAACCTAGGAACCAACACAACTGGATACAGGTCACAAGTATACATAACATTTATTACCAGATACCCAGAATTAAAAATTTTAACAGAACAACGACTAGCTGATCAGATCCGTGTAATAATAAAAAATAACAGGATACCCCAGGCAGAATTAGAAAACATTAAACAACAAGTACAACAAATACTGGAACAAAATAATGTGCAATCAGAAGAAGAAGAAAATACAGTAATGGACTCAAACATCCAAGAGCAAACAAACAAAGAACAACACGCAACAATTAAACAATCAAAGGAAAACGAAATCTTAAGACAGCCACCAGAACAAGCATAAATAGAACACGAAGTGACACAGATGTTAGATATAGAAGAAAAATTTCAGCTGACATATGTAGAATACTAAAACACAAATACAGACATTAGACCATTCTTGCATAGACCGCCAAATAACCCATAAGTAGAAACAACAATAAAAACTATCAACACAATCATACACAACAAAATAAATGAAAACACAACTATGGAAGAGTTACAACTACTGGTTTATATAGGAGCACTCACTACGCTAAATATACACACTAGGCAGAGATCAGAACCAACCAACACACAGAAGAAACCCACAAAACCAGCATGGCAACACAGGCTACGGATCAGAATAGAAAAACTGAGAAAGGACATCGGACAGCTAACACAATTTATAAGAAATTAAATGTCAGAAAAAAAACGAAAAAGGTTAGGTAAAATCTCACAACAAGAAGCGATAGAGCAATTAGATGAAAAGAAGCAGAAATTACAAACATTGGCGAAACGACTTAGAAGATGCAAAAAAAGTGAAAAATAGAAGGAAACAAAACCAAACATTCAACACAAAGCAAAAGAAATTTTACCAGACAATAGATAACACACACATTAAAATACACAATCCACCAAACATAACAGACATGGAACACTTCTGGAGCAACATATGGTCAAACCCGGTACAACATAACAGGCAAGCACGGTGGATACAAGCAGAAACAGATACATACAAGATGATACCACAAATGCCTGAAGTGATAATTTTGCAACATGAAGTCACCCAAGCAATTAATTCTACTCACAATTGGAAAGCCCCTGGAAAAGATAAAATAGCAAATTTCTGGCTAAAGAAGTTGTTCACCTCAACACATTCACATCTAACTAAATAATTTTACAGTTACATTGCAGACCCATACACATTCCCTGATACACTTACACAAGGAATAACTTATCTGAAGCCTAAAGATCTAGCAGACACAGCAAACCCAGCTAAATATCGCCCCATAACATGCCTACCAACAATATACAAAATATTAACTTCAGTCATTACACAGAAATTAATGACACATACAACAAAGAACAAAATTATAAATGAAGAACAAAAAGCCTGTTGCAAATGAGCATGAGGATGTAAAGAGCAACTGATAATAGATGCAGAGGTGACATATCAAGCTAAAACTAAACAAAGGTCACTACACTACGCATACATTGATTACCAAAAAGCTTTTGATAGTGCACCCCACTCATGGTTACTACAAATATTGGAAATATACAAAGTAGATCCAAAATTGATACAGTTCCTAAACACAGTAATGAAAAATTGGAAAACCACACTTAATATCCAAACAAATTCAAATAATATCACATCACAGCCAATACAGATTAAGCGTGGAACATACCAAGGAGACTCATTAAGTCCTTTCTGGTTCTGCCTTGTTCTGAACCCACTATACAACATGCTAAATAATACAAATTATGGATACAATATTACTGGAACATACCCACACAAAATCACACATTTGCTATACATGGATGATCTAAAACTCCTGGCAGCAACAAATCAACAACTCAACCAATTACTAAAGATAACAGAAGTATTCAGCAATGATATAAATATGGCTTTTGGAACAGACAAATGTAAGAAAAATAGTATAGTCAAGGGAAAACACACTAAACAAGAAGATTACATACTGGATAACCACAGTGACTGCATAGAAGCGATGGAAAAAACAGATGCCTATAAATATCTAGGATACAGACAAAAAATAGGAATAGATAATACAAATATTAAAGAAGAACTAAAAGAAAAGAAAAATATAGACAAAGACTAACAAAAATACTGAAAACAGAATTGACAGCAAGAAACAAGACAAAAGCTATAAATACTTATGCTATACCAATATTGACCTACTCATTTGGAGTAGTGAAATGGAGTAACACAGACCTAGAAGCACTCAATACACTTACATGATCACAATGCCACAAATATAGAATACATCACATACATTCAGCAACAGAAAGATTCACATTAAGCAGAAAGGAAGGAGGAAGGGGATTTATCAATATAAAAAACCTACATTATGGACAGGTAGACAATTTAAGAAAATTCTTTCTAGAACGAGCAGAAACTAGCAAAATACACAAAGCAATCACTCATATAAATACATCGGCTACACCACTGCAATTTCATAACCACTTCTACAACCCTTTGGATCACATAACATCAACAGAAATGAAGAAAGTAAATTGGAAAAAGAAAACACTACATGGCAAGCACCCGTATCATCTAACACAGCCACACATCGATCAAGACGCATCCAACACATGGCTAAGAAAAGGCAATATATACAGTGAGACAGAAGGATTCATGATTGCAGTACAGGATCAAACAATAAACACAAGATATTACAGCAAGCATATTATTAAAGATCCCAATACCACAACAGATAAATGTAGACTTTGCAAACAACAAATAGAAACAGTAGATCACATCACAAGCGGATGTACAATACTAGCAAATACAGAATACCCCAGAAGACATGACAATGTAGCAAAAATAATACATCAACAGCTTGCCTTACAACATAAACTTATAAAACAACATGTTCCCACATACAAGTATGCACCACAAAATGTACTGGAGAATGATGAATACAAATTATACTGGAACAGAACCATTATAACAGATAAAACAACGCCACATAACAAACCTGACATCATACTCACCAATAAAAAGAAGAAATTAACACAACTAATCGAAATATCCATACCCAATACAACAAATATACAAAAGAAAACAGGAGAAAAAATTGAAAAATACATCCAACTGGCTGAGGAAGTCAAGGACATGTGGCATCAGGATGAAGTTGACATTATACCAATTATACTATCAACTACAGGAGTCATACCACACAATATCCACCAGTACATCAATGCTATACAGCTACATCCAAACTTATAAATACAACTACAGAAATCTGTAATTATTGATACATGTTCAATTACCCGAAAGTTCCTAAATGCAATATAACACATTCCGTACAGTTAAAAGGAAGTGACACTTGATCAAGGTCCGCGTCAGTTTCCATTTTTAACCAGACTTAACGTCTGAGAAAGTAAAGAATAATAATAATAATAATAATAATAATGCTAACTACAGATAAAGATGTGATATGAAGTACTTACGTTTCCATTCCTTCCTGTACTACAGGGCCATGCTTGATCTCGACTGCTGCTGCTGATGGTGCATGGTTCTTCTTCTGCTACTCTGCTGATGGTTGACTGCGTGAGAATGAGGCCATGGAGCTGCTCAGCCTGCTCTATTTCTCCTCTGATGATGTCACCAGACACTGGCATGCTAGATTGAGGAGAACCAGTTGAAGTGGATTGAAGAGAAGTTGTTGAGATTGTGAAGAAATGAGGATCTGAACCAGACTGGGTGTTTGGGAGGCTAGAAAGGTCTCCTCTAGATGGTCCATAAACAGGTTGACATAGGAGAGTGCCATGTGGGTGTTCATGGCTGTGCCACGGACTTTTTTTTTTTTTTTTGTATACGTTCTCTTCAAAGGAGTAGTAGTTATGACTAAGGATAAAGTTAGTAAAGTGTATGAGGAATGAGGTAGTGGATTTAGAGTCTTGAAGGATGTTGGGAAAGATAGTGTTCAATAGTGGTAAGACCATAAGCAAGAGGCACGTTGGTATATAAGGGAGTGACATCAACAGTGACAAGTACGCATCCAGGAGGTGAAGGGGTGTGGGTGGTGGAGAGTCGGTGAAGGAAGTGGATGGCGTCGTTGACGGTGGAGGCCAGATTATGGGCAATTGGTTGGAGGTGTTGGTCAGATCAGCTAGTCGTTGTTCTGTTAAAAATTTTAATTCTGGGCATAGGGTTCAAGCGTCGTCCCCAACCATGACAGCGCTTGTCCAAGGCTTCATTAGTTCTGTCCTGAACCAACTAATCACACTAAAAGGGGGTTAGCCCTATTAGTGGTTTGTTCTTTTTGTCTCCTTTTACGACTGGCATAACATACCGGAGGCCTATTCTTTTCCCGGCCTCCACGGGGTTTATTATTATTATTATTATTGGCAGTGGCTGCAGTTGTATAAATTTGTTCATGAGCATATTATACAGAAGATGCTATTTCACACTCTCAAATTTATCTGGACCTAAAGATATGGGAACAGACGGAATGTTTACTCTCGAGCCGCTACTGCAGACAGTCACTTTATCAGTATCAAAATAATAGGCGATATAAAGAATAAAGGTTGCAATTCAGTGTATAATGTGCCTTGATGTAGAACTGTTGTCAGCCTAGAGACCATGTGTGCCGAGTGATAGCACAGGATGACGAGTAGTCTTTGACAAAAAAACTGACCGCCGGCCGGTCGCCACAGAGACTAAGTCCGAGTCGTTCACTTAAGATGGCCAACAAAACTTACCGCCCCTGACAACTCTTAAGTCTGGCCATCTGCACAATCTGGCAACACTGTAAGGTGCGGAAGTGTTAGGAGGAAGTGTTGTCTACTTCCGAGATGATATGGTTGGAGTGAGCCCGTGGTCTTATGGTAATCGTCGTGCATTCTAAACTTCAGAGTCGCGTGTTCGCGTCCAACTGATTTTTTTTTAACCACATTTCGGTCTAAACTTATGAGTCTGATTGCACATCGAAGACAATTTGCTTAACATTCTACCCACCCGCAATAACAAGTATTCCAGAAACAGTTCCGCAGGACAGCTCGGGCGTTTCCTCGCGCTGCAGCGGCTACCGGCCAGACGCCACCCGCCGCCTGAAATCCGGCGCCGCCCATGTGAAAACGGCGCCACGCTGTCAGTGTATGTATCAATGCCATTTTCGAATTTGAAGTTCTAGTTAGTATCTTGCAGTTAAGCATTGGATTTTGCATACCTGAAAATCATGAACTACGGTTAAGCATTGTAAAATTGAGTCGCAAGTGGAAAAAGGTGTAACATCTGCAACACAATATTTACTTTGGTATAACAGAGGGGTGAATGTAGAGGAGGCAGCTAGAAAGATTTGAACTGTGTTTGGAGCGAGTGCTTTTGGGAAAAATACGCCAGAAAAAGATATTCTTGTTTCAACAAAGATCGTTCTGGCGTGAATGATTTTCCACATTAAGGAAGTCTCGACTACTGATATATGTGACAGATTACCATTTTACCATCATGCGACATTTGCATTCAACAGGCAAAGTTCAGAAGTCTGGTGTAGGAGTACTGCATGCTCTAATTCGAAACAACAAAAATCAACGGAGTGACTATTATTGAACGTCACCAGGTCGCTCATTGAGCATTCCTTTGCAGTACTGTTACTGGTGACGTGTTATGATGCCTTTGTCGTAACTTCCTAAGAAGAAATGAAAGGCTGAATCCCACCAAAAGACGTAGACTAGAGAAAAGAGTAGTATGAACATAATATTTTACATTTGATAGCTCCAAAAGTGTGTTTTGGGCTACAAATTCTGCCCCAAGGGGTGTGTGCAATACAGCTGGAATTTGTTGTCAACAACTGAGACACCTTTCGGTCGCAGTGTAAGAAAGTCGGGCAACAAAACTACATCACCTTTGCTACTGCATGATAACTCACTCTGTTGATTTGAGAAACAAAACTATCCAGGAGATTGACAGGAAAGTCGTCTCTCAGACACTTGTATTGTTAGGGAAGTCCTCTCTCAAGCACTTGTCCCTCTCGTCATATATTCGTAAAATATTACCTTTCCCGCTCTTAATCGATCAACCGTCAAGGCAATTCATTTCTAGACGAAAATACTCTTAAAACTACTATGGTTTAACGACCTCGTTAAAACAAGTAGGTTTCTACGGGCGTAGAATTTGTAAACAACTGTAGCATTGTCAGATTGTTTTAGATATCGTGAAAGAAAATTCAGCTGTTGATTAATTTCTCTTTGATGATTACTGTTGCGTTTAGAAAAATAATGGAAAATGCAAATAAAATATTCATTTTACTAATACAAATTAAATTCAGCTTACTACAGAAACATCACGACAGCAGTCTATCTTAATAAAGCATTAAGTTCAAAAATGGTTCAAAGGGCTCTGAGCACTATGGGACTTAACTTCTGAGGTCATCAGTCCCCTAGAACTTAGAACTAGTTAAACCTAACCAACCTAAAGACATCACACACATCCATGCCTGAGGCAGGATTCGAACCTGCAACCGTAGTGGTCGCGCGGTTCTAGACTGTAGCGATACATTAAGTGTCTGTAAGTCGATTGATCCTATTTTAACACGAATTAGTAGGATATTACCGACTTTTGACTTCGAAAAGATCTGTATTTACTTCATTTCCTGTATCATTCGCAAGTCTGATGAAAATGTGGCATTTCATAGATAAAATTATGTATTAACAACAACAACAAAAAATATGTCGGCAGAAAACAAAAGTGGCATTATGAAATTGGCAGTACCGTAAGGTTTTCGCTCTGACACTAAGGGTTACTGTAAGTAGCAAGACGAATTTTGCTCGAGCGTTATCTTACGATTCCCTTATTGAGTTTGTATCAGTGTTGCCAACTCTAAAAAACCTGAGTCGCTAGATTCAATATCAAAAGTCGCTAGAAAGTCGCTAAAACTGATTTTACTAGAGTTGTACTGAAAATTTGAATGGTGCAATAAGCCAGTGTGTGGGGGGGGGGGGGGGGGGAGGGTAATAAAATATTAATAAAAATTGTCTCATACGTAATTGCTATATTGTCTTAATTAAATGACGCATCGCTTGCAACAACATACATATAAAATACACTAACGTTTAATTAAACATGTTATCATAATTGACACAACACATAAATTGTTGTTTCAATCACAGTAGTCAAATACACTGGAAATATACAACTATATTTGTAAAAGAGAAAGCAAGAACTCAAATTAGGTTACAAAATATATACATACCGGTATGTGAGCTATTCATCGTCGTCACTCAGAAGATCGAATAACTCTTCTGTTTCATGCTCTGACAGAACTGTTGTTGTTGTAGAGGGTTGAACATCGCTCAAAAGATGATGTTGCAGTTCGACTGGTTTTGTCGCAAAAGGGTAACTTTTGTTCGCACCAATAAGCTCCAGTACGTCTGACGGTATGTCAAAAGATGCGCAATCTTTATTTTGTTTCTTCAACTGGTCTCTCAATATGATCAAAGCATTAATTGCCTTTAACGATAATCTGTTACGTTGTTTAGTTTTTATAATGTTCATAGAACTGAATACTCTTTCCACTTCTGCATTTGAATGCGGTAGGCATAGAACAGTCATTGCTAGTTGTGAAATCAAAGAAAAAGGATTCTCCCCTGCGGCATTTTTATACTAGAAAAACCTCACTCCAAAATCGAACAGTGTTAGTAGTGTTATTCCCCTAATGAAGTTGATATTATGCCATTCTTGCAGCATACCGACTATGAAATCGCCACTAAAACCTAATTCTTTGGCTACATCCGCTACAGCATTATTTTTATTCACTTTTAGTGTTTCTTCAACATTCAGCATTGACATTTTTTTCAGGATCGTAACGTTACTTGGCAGTCTTTATTGAATTTGTTTAGTGAGTTTCAGACTAAACTGAATGCATCTTTTCTTCAAATAAACTTCATTTCCTTCAGAAAAACTTGACTCATACAATTTCTGTTCAAACATAAAGCCCAGGTTCGGATTTGCGTTCATACATTCGCTTGGAACTGGTTTTGTCAACAAATCAACAGTTGGAAAAACTATGTTTTGTCCGAGCTACTGCATGAGAAATACAAGTGTATGTAGTAATTTAGTGAGGTCATTGTCTTCTCCTTCAAAAGCTTTTATTGCTATTTGTACGTCTTTTAAAGCATGTTTAAGGTAAAACATGTAAAGATGATTTGAGTTGTCATAATACATCTTGTACAAAAGATCGGCAGTGTAACAATTGTCTTGAACCATGGCAAGTGAAAAATGTAGCTTTAGTTCTCCCCAGTGCTCCAGAATTCTTCGTATTGCTGGTTCAATTGAAAGCCAACGTGTTGCACAGACCTTCAAAATTTGTAGTGGCTGTTTTCCACAATTTATTGTCTCATAAACCTTTTCATATTCCTCTTGTCTTTTGGGTGAAATGGAGAACCAATTGTAGCTTTCCCGTACAAGAAACTCTATGTTTCTAGGTGTGGTATTCACTGAGGCGTGCGAAACTGTAAGCTGAAGAGAGTGAGAAATGCAACGGATCAATACCAAATGCTTCAAACCATATTATCTCTTGAGTTGTTCGAAAAGCCTATTGTTTATTCCAACCGTTGCATTATCTGTGCCAATTCCTACCATATTAGCGATTGGAAGTTTGAGATCTTTCAAAGAATTCACAAGAACAGCAGCCAGATTTCTTGCATCTCCAGTTTCTACTACAGCGAGTTTGAGAAATGCTGATATAATGGTTTGGTTGTTTACACTGTAGTACCGTATAACGATACCTAGCATTTTAGATATTGATACATCTGTGGAATCATCTATTAGTACACTGTATTTTTGGTTACCTATATCTTCAACCAATGATTGTGTAAAATATGGAGCCAAAACTTCAGTTATAATGTTAGTGCACTTCGTACGATATAATTGCATGTTTTTAGCGCCCTCGTCAGCGGAAAACACCTTCTTGCACAGTATTCCTAAATGATCTACAGCTAAAATAGAAGAATGTTCAGCAATAAATAAAGAAAAGGCGCCTTCCGCTCTGCTTGCTATTCCAACTGTAGTTTTCGGAACAATTTTCACAGGTAAGGTGGTTTGTGCTTTTTTTAAATCAATTTTTTGTTTATGCTTAATAGTTTTCGAATGCTTTCTAATATCACACAATTTAGCATAAAACTCTGTTTCACATACTTGACATCTTGCCTTGGATAAGTCTCCAACTCTGGTTTCAGCCACCCATTGAATTCAGGTTCTGCTTCCCACGCATCCCGATATTTTTGAGCGTACGGCTTCTTCTTCTGCGGTAAATCCAATATGTAAGCCACCACAACATAAGTTTCATCAATTTATAATCACTGAAAATATATCAAAACTCAGGCGAACTAGAAGTCATGAAACAATCTACTCGCTCGATAACTCGATATCAGTCCTATTGTTCATTGTTTAAAACGTAATAATGTCTGAGGTACCCCCACCGAATTGTTCTTGCGTTACCACTGTGCATGTGGTAATAATTTCACTGCTAGTCAACATTTCGAAAAATTAGAGGTTGCTGGACAGAAATGTATTTTATTATACTTAATATTACGTATGTTTTTTTGTCAATTCGAAAAATAAAAGGAGTTCAAAAGTTGAAGAACTATAGATCTATACGCTATCGACGATAACAGGCTAGTATGTAATGATTAATGTATTGTTCTATAGTCAAGGTTTTCTTACTCTGTGGGCAATTCCACATTCAGGTTTACTAAATGCTGAACAATGCTACATGATCTGCTAAGAACTTAATTTAACTTCTTAAATCTAGAACAAAGTCAGTGTAGTACCCATTCTATAGTTAAAATCTTAGTTTTGTTAATGAAAATACTGGCCCAAAATAGTTTTGATTTGTACTTCAAAAGTCGTTAGTAGTCCAAAAGTCGCCAGATAAGTCGCTAAATAATTTTTGTCGCTAAAAAGTTTTTTTTGTAGCTAAGACGAAGGCAAAAGTCGCCATTTCTAGCGACAAAGTCGCTAAATTGGCAACACTGGTTTGTATCTGCCTGCTTGTGGCTCTACTACAAAAGAATTGAAAATCTGCCTTTCAGCGAGTCTAGAAAGGCGAACGACAGCAGCTTGCACCTGGTAGCCAAGCATGTTACCTGAGAAATGGTATTTTCCTAAAGTGGGAATACATTCTTTTGTGGTTGAATTGTTGGCAAATATCAGTCAGACGTGTGCCGTTGGTCTAAGCGTTTCGGTGTGTTGAATTTGTACCAATGATTTTTCTACAGGTTTTTTCTGTCACAAATAGAGAGTTGAAGTCTCCCATTAGTATTTTCACGTCATCTTGGTGAATTTTGCTCATAGTATTTTCGAGTGTGTTCCAGAATTTTTCCGACTTTTTTGGTGTTTTTCTTATTTTCGATGTTGGTGGGGGCATGTGCATTGATTAGCGTATATTTTTTACTGGGGCTCTGAATGAGCATAGTCCTAAGTCGATTGTTGATGGCTGTGATTTCTTTGACAGAGTTGATGATAGATCTGTGTTCGAGAAAAGCAATGGCGGAGATTGGTACGCCTTTCGCTACCTTTTGCTGTATTTTGCTCTTGAAGATGAAATGGTTTCCGTAATGCAAGGTTTCATTGTCAGTTAGTTGTGGTTCTTGAAGAGCAATGATGAGAAATTTTTGTCGGTCGATTTATTATGTGAGATTATTTAGTTTTCGTATTTGGATCAATGTATCGATGTTTAGTTATAAAAAAAAATCATATGTGTGTGAAATCTTATGGGACTTAACTGCGAAGGTCATCAGTCCCTAAACTTACACACTACTTAACCTAAATTATCCTAAGGACAAAAAAACACACACACCCATGCCCGAGGGAGGACTCGAACCTCCGCCGGGACCAGCCGAACAGTCAATGACTGCTGCGCCCCAGACCGCTCGACTAATCCCGCGCGGCGTGTGGTTTTCAAATGCATGTTTTCTGCTTGTAGGGAAATTTACAGAGATCTTCAATATTCTCTGCCGTGCTAATCTGGACTCCCCAGAATCCGAAATTCCAACTGCCGCCTGTCGACAGCCGGGTTGTATACCACCTGGGGTAAAGTTGACTTTGCTTGCACAGTTCATGTTTGCTTGTGTTTCATTGGTTTGGCCTGGGTGATTCCAGGACCGGACAGGACCAGAGGGTGTTGAAGCCTTTGGAAGCAAATATTTTCAGCCGAGCTCATTGAGCTAACAGACGGTGACCAGAGTAGCGGTGGTTTTCACTCGGACGTGTCTGGATTTGCGGGCCGCAGTGGTCTCGCGGTTCTAGGCGCGCAGTCCGGAACCGCGCGACTGCTACGGTCGCAGGTTCGAATCCTGCCTCGGGCGTGGATGTGTGTGATGTCGTTAGGTTAGTTAGGTTTAAGTAGTTCTAAGTTTCTAGGGGACTGATGACCTCAGAAGTTAAGTCCCATAGTGCTCAGAGCCATTTGAACCATTTTTTTCGTGTCTGGATTTTGAGTTCAACGGATTGAGTAGCCGTTCAGGATTGTGTTAGTATTTGGTTCACCCCAAGTATTTGATTTCCTTGGTACCACCCATATGGGGGAGGGTTTCCCCTAACGGCCCCACGGGATTATTATTATTATTATTATTATTATTGTCATTATGTCATCAGCAAATCCGATATGGTTCATCTTCCCACCACTGAAATAGATGTGCATTGTTCGATTCAGTATTCCCGTCACATAAGTATGGGTTATAATTACGTGACATTGCTGCTAGTAGACATATTTCTCATGTTTTCTTAGGCAGTTCCTAACTGTTACTCCATCATAGGAATTTATGTGCGCAGCATTGTTGCAATACAGACGTTCAAATTATCCGATTTCTGTAATTTCATTTCGATACCACGTCGTTCTCATCGGATGCAGCCAGTCAGGTTTAAAGTGGATATCCGAATACGACTCTCATCATTTGATAGACTGGGTAAACCACATTCTTAATCGGACGGTTGAATCTAGATCACTTATTTATGACAGGGCCTGAATTCTTAAACACTGTGGAAAATAATAATACAATGTGCTTATTACTAATATGTTATTTAAATATAAATTTATGAACGAACGAGATAATAGTTTATTTACAGGAGCAGAGCCCCATCCATCATAGCAGAGCAGTGTGAGATTGGTTTCAGGGCCAAGAGAGGATAAAGCTGTTGCCGTTTGTTCCACGATCACCGAACATCAACCAGATAGAGAATATGTGGGCAGAGGTAACAAGGTCATTGCCATGTGGACCTACAAATGCAAGCGACCATTGGACGAATATAGAAAACGTGTGGTGGGAAGTAAACCATCACGCTACACTGTCGACGTCTTGATGAAATCAATGCCCCTACGCCTTCGAGAAATCTTGCGTAATGATCGTGGGTGGGTTGGTTACTAAAAGTATACTCGTCCACAAAAACCATGTGGAAAATTATCTGATAGTCGGTCAAGCTATGCTTTGTCGCAGTTCTTTAGATACAAGCCCATTTGCTTTCAGTCTCCTCCTTACAATTCTTGCAATGCAAGATAATTGAAAAATCACACCCTCTCGACGCCAGCTGAGGAATTGACTGGTGCATGTGTTGTTGAACACACAGTAGTTGTCACCGTCACTGGAATCAATGACTGTGTGTGGGTGTGTGGTTTCGTGTTCACGCACAATCTGAATCAATACTATTAACATTAGAGAGACAACCAACAATAAATATTGCATCACATATGACTGTAAAGTATTTTAATGCGATGGGAAGTGACAAACTGAATTTTTACCCAACCCACGACCTGCATATTACGTTAAGTAAGAAGTATTAACTCCATAGTGACAGGTATGGGGGAGGCATTGAGGCCAGGTTCAAAAATGCCTCTGAGCACTATGGGACTTAACATCTATGGTCATCAGTCCCCTAGAACTTAGAACTACTTAAACCTAACTAACCTAAGGACATCACACAACACCCAGTCATCACGAGCCAGAGAAAATCCCTGACCCCGCCGGGAATCGAACCCGGGAACCCGGGCGTGGGAAGCGAGAACGCTACCGCACGACCACGACATCATTGAGGCCAGGCCTCGGATCTTCGACGCCTGCCCTCTTTGCCTCCGCCTACCTGGTGCTGAAAAGTCTTCTTAAACTTTTTTAAAAAAATAATAGTGCAGTGATCAGCATGTCTGTCTAGTAAGCAGGAGGTCCAGGTTCGAAGCCCAGTCGGTCACAAATATTCATCTGCCGTCTTAGCTGTATTTCAACGCGCTGTGACAGTGTGGACGTCGGTCCTTCGATATTTAAGAAGCAATTGTTTTTTGAGGCAATATAGGAACCTTCTCACAAAGGAATGTGAGGTGTTATCAAAATTTATCCAACATACGAAAATTAACTGCAGGGCTTCCATGTATGCAGTAGTAGCACACAAGGACATATTATGTCTTGGAAGAGTATATTTCATTTCCTCTTCTCATATTAACGCCCTTGTTTTAGTATGAAGTGAGAAAATAAACACGAAAAACCAAAGTTCCTGAGAAGCATATCAGTCATTTCCTCTTCTCATATCATAACTTTTATTTTAGTATGAAGTAAGAAAACAAACAGTTTAAGGTTGTGAAACATAATATGACACCAGATTCTTATCGTAGGCGCTATCGGAAACGCAAAAAGCAGGGATCTGTCCATTCTTTTGTCCAACAGTCTGTCTCCTTTCATGCATTACTCCCGCTAGGAGATTCTTATTTAAGGACTTTTGGGCATCAAGGTCTTCAGCGGAACAAGCCTTATGTTATTGTGCTAATTACGGTATGGAAAAAATGCAACACAGATGATTTCCCCTAAAGCAGTGGGGATATTTGCAAATGTCTGTATTCAGCACTGACTGCCAGCTGCCACAACACTTCACAGAATCCATGCGGCAGGCAGGCAACACAACTCTGCGTGCACTTCAGACTTCATTCAGTAAGACGTCAGGAGATGGATGGAAACGTCAAATTAACGTCGCTTTCCGAGTCGTATTCAATCCAGAATGAGGTGTTATTAAGGTAGTTGAGCGTTCTAGCAATTACACTTTTGTAATTCACATATGAGTATTCCGATAGTCAAAAGAACCCGTTAGTGCGAAACTATCGGGAACTGCATTAATATCAAACTGCAAGAACTTGAGACAATACGTGGACTCTTCTCTTCGCTGGGTGACCTATTACTGTTATTTAGGATTCTCTCCGTCCTAGACGTAATGCAAATGGAACTTCAGAGGCGCTTTCTGCTATTCTTGACAAACATCAGCAACTTGTAATCACTGCGAGTTACAACTGCGTGATGATATGGCTCAGGTTGTCAGTAGTTGTGGTGGTGTTATGCTGTCAAACTGCTTACTGTAACGTTAATGGTGCTCACATAATTTAGGGCTGACTACCTACTTAAGTAAAGATAGTGTTGTGGCGTCATCGCTTCTCTTTATTTGGCCTCAGCTTGAGTAATCCGATTTAACGAACATAGTACTCCATTCGCGGGCTGCTAATGATACAGTACGACTACAGAGATCATCGTGCGGCTATTACATTAATTCTGCAATGAATTGCTTAACAAATATTACCCTCACCTATGCAGCTGGAATGACTCATTACACAGGTATTCTATGTTTCACTTGGTTAAGGGATCAGTTCGCTGCAATCCTGCTTCTACTGTTCGTAAATACTTGTATACTTCATAAATGGTTCAAATGGCTCTGAGCACTATGGGACTTAATTTCTAAGGTCATCAGTCCACTATAACTTAGAACTACTTAAACCTAGCTAACCTAATGACATCAGACACATCCATGCCCGAGACAGGATTCGAACCTGCGACCGTAGCGGTCGCGCGGTTCCAGACTGTAGCACCTAGAACCGCTCGGCCACCCACTCCGGCCGGCCTACTTGTATACTGACCATTCGTTATTTTACTAAATATGAACTACAATCTGATTCGCATATATATGACATGGGTTAGCGCCGGCACAAAGCAATGACTAAGGGTTGGATGCCGTTGAAGTCCCGTTACACTGATGGCAAGACAAATGGTCGCAAATCACCTATATTGCCTCAAAAAACAATTGCTTCTTAAATATCGAAGGACCGACGTCCACACTGTCACAGCGCGTTGAAATACAGCTAAGACGGCAGATGAATATTTGTGACCGACTGGGCTTCGAACCTGGACCTCCTGCTTACTAGACAGACATGCTGATCACTGCACTATTATTTTTTTAAAAAAGTTTAAGAAGACTTTCAGCACCAGGTAGGCGGAGGCAAAGAGGGCAGGCGTCGAAGATCCGAGGCCTGGCCTCAATGATGTCGTGGTCGTGTGGTAGCGTTCTCGCTTCCCACGCCCGGGTTCCCGGGTTCGATTCCCGGCGGGGTCAGGGATTTTCTCTGGCTCGTGATGACTGGGTGTTGTGTGATGTCCTTAGGTTAGTTAGGTTTAAGTAGTTCTAAGTTCTAGGGGACTGATGACCATAGATGTTAAGTCCCATAGTGCTCAGAGGCATTTTTGAACCTGGCCTCAATGCCTCCCCCATACCTGTCACTATGGAGTTAATACTTCTTACTTAACGTAATATGCAGGTCGTGGGTTGGGTAAAAATTCAGTTTGTCACTTCCCATCGCATTAAAATACTTTACAGTCATATGTGATGCAATATTTATTGTTGGTTGTCTCTCTAATGTTAATAGTATTGATTCAGATTGTGCGTGAACACGAAACCACACACCCACACACAGTCATTGATTCCAGTGACGGTGACAACTACTGTGTGTTCAACAACACATGCACCAGTCAATTCCTCAGCTGGCGTCGAGAGGGTGTGATTTTTCAATTATCTTGCATTGCAAGAATTGTAAGGAGGAGACTGAAAGCAAATGGGCTTGTATCTAAAGAACTGCGACAAAGCATAGCTTGACCGACTATCAGATAATTTTCCACATGGTTTTTGTGGACGAGTATACTTTTAGTAACCAACCCACCCACGATCATTACGCAAGATTTCTCGAAGGCGTAGGGGCATTGATTTCATCAAGACGTCGACAGTGTAGCGTGATGGTTTACTTCCCACCACACGTTTTCTATATTCGTCCAATGGTCGCTTGCATTTGTAGGTCCACATGGCAATGACCTTGTTACCTCTGCCCACATATTCTCTATCTGGTTGATGTTCGGTGATCGTGGAACAAACGGCAACAGCTTTATCCTCTCTTGGCCCTGAAACCAATCTCACACTGCTCTGCTATGATGGATGGGGCTCTGCTCCTGTAAATAAACTATTATCTCGTTCGTTCATAAATTTATATTTAAATAACATATTAGTAATAAGCACATTGTATTATTATTTTCCACAGTGTTTAAGAATTCAGGCCCTGTCATAAATAAGTGATCTAGATTCAACCGTCCGATTAAGAATGTGGTTTACCCAGTCTATCAAATGATGAGAGTCGTATTCGGATATCCACTTTAAACCTGACTGGCTGCATCCGATGAGAACGACGTGGTATCGAAATGAAATTACAGAAATCGGATAATTTGAACGTCTGTATTGCAACAATGCTGCGCACATAAATTCCTATGATGGAGTAACAGTTAGGAACTGCCTAAGAAAACATGAGAAATATGTCTACTAGCAGCAATGTCACGTAATTATAACCCATACTTATGTGACGGGAATACTGAATCGAACAATGCACATCTATTTCAGTGGTGGGAAGATGAACCATATCGGATTTGCTGATGACATAATGACAATAATAATAATAATAATAATAAAAATCCCGTGGGGCTGTTAGGGGAAACCCTCCCCCATATGGGTGGTACCAAGGAAATCAAATACTTGGGGTGAACCAAATACTAACACAATCCTGAACGGCTACTCAATCCGTTGAACTCAAAATCCAGACACGAAAAAAATGGTTCAAATGGCTCTGAGCACTATGGGACTTAACTTCTGAGGTCATCAGTCCCCTAGAAACTTAGAACTACTTAAACCTAACTAACCTAACGACATCACACACATCCACGCCCGAGGCAGGATTCGAACCTGCGACCGTAGCAGTCGCGCGGTTCCGGACTGCGCGCCTAGAACCGCGAGACCACCGCGGCCCGCAAATCCAGACACGTCCGAGTGAAAACCACCGCTACTCTGGTCACCGTCTGTTAGCTCAATGAGCTCGGCTGAAAATATTTGCTTCCAAAGGCTTCAACACCCTCTGGTCCTGTCCGGTCCTGGAATCACCCAGGCCAAACCAATGAAACACAAGCAAACATGAACTGTGCAAGCAAAGTCAACTTTACCCCAGGTGGTATACAACCCGGCTGTCGACAGGCGGCAGTTGGAATTTCGGATTCTGGGGAGTCCAGATTAGCACGGCAGAGAATATTGAAGATCTCCTGTAAATTTCCCTACAAGCAGAAAACATGCATTTGAAAACCACACGCCGCGCGGGATTAGTCGAGCGGTCTGGGGCGCAGCAGTCATTGACTGTTCGGCTGGTCCCGGCGGAGGTTCGAGTCCTCCCTCGGGCATGGGTGTGTGTTTTTTTGTCCTTAGGATAATTTAGGTTAAGTAGTGTGTAAGTTTAGGGACTGATGACCTTCGCAGTTAAGTCCCATAAGATTTCACACACATATGATTTTTTTTTATAACTAAACATCGATACATTGATCCAAATACGAAAACTAAATAATCTCACATAATAAATCGACCGACAAAAATTTCTCATCATTGCTCTTCAAGAACCACAACTAACTGACAATGAAACCTTGCATTACGGAAACCATTTCATCTTCAAGAGCAAAATACAGCAAAAGGTAGCGAAAGGCGTACCAATCTTCGCCATTGCTTTTCTCGAACACAGATCTATCATCAACTCTGTCAAAGAAATCACAGCCATCAACAATCGACTTAGGACTATGCTCATTCAGAGCCCCAGTAAAAAATATACACTAATCAATGCACATGCCCCCACCAACATCGAAAATAAGAAAAACACCAAAAATGTCGAAAAATTCTGGAACACACTCGAAAATACTATGAGCAAAATTCACCAAGATGACGTGAAAATACTAATGGGAGACTTCAACTCTCTATTTGTGACAGAAAAAACCTGTAGAAAAATCATTGGTACAAATTCAACACACCGAAACGCTTAGACCAACGGCACACGTCTGACTGATATTTGCCAACAATTCAACCACAAAAGAATGTATTCCCACTTTAGGAAAACACCATTTCTCAGGTAACATGCTTGGCTATCAGGTGCAAGCTGCTGTCGTTCGCCTTTCTAGACTCGCTGAAAGGCAGATTTTCAATTCTTTTGTAGTACAGCCACAAGCAGGCAGATACAAACTCAATAAGGGAATCGTAAGATAACGCTCGAGCAAAATTCGTCTTGCTACTTACAGTAACCCTTAGTGTCAGAGCGAAAACCTTACGGTACTGCCAATTTCATAATGCCACTTTTGTTTTCTGCCGACATATTTTTTGTTGTTGTTGTTAATACATAATTTTATCTATGAAATGCCACATTTTCATCAGACTTGCGAATGATACAGGAAATGAAGTAAATACAGATCTTTTCGAAGTCAAAAGTCGGTAATATCCTACTAATTCGTGTTAAAATAGGATCAATCGTCTTACAGACACTTAATGCATCGCTACAGTCTAGAACCGCGCGACCACTACGGTTGCAGGTTCGAATCCTGCCTCAGGCATGGATGTGTGTGATGTCTTTAGGTTGGTTAGGTTTAACTAGTTCTAAGTTCTAGGGGACTGATGACCTCAGAAGTTAAGTCCCATAGTGCTCAGAGCCCTTTGAACCATTTTTGAACTTAATGCTTTATTAAGATAGACTGCTGTCGTGATGTTTCTGTAGTAAGCTGAATTTAATTTGTATTAGTAAAATGAATATTTTATTTGCATTTTCCATTATTTTTCTAAACGCAACAGTAATCATCAAAGAGAAATTAATCAACAGCTGAATTTTCTTTCACGATATCTAAAACAATCTGACAATGCTACAGTTGTTTACAAATTCTACGCCCGTAGAAACCTACTTGTTTTAACGAGGTCGTTAAACCATAGTAGTTTTAAGAGTATTTTCGTCTAGAAATGAATTGCCTTGACGGTTGATCGATTAAGAGCGGGAAAGGTAATATTTTACGAATATATGACGAGAGGGACAAGTGCTTGAGAGAGGACTTCCCTAACAATACAAGTGTCTGAGAGACGACTTTCCTGTCAATCTCCTGGATAGTTTTGTTTCTCAAATCAACAGAGTGAGTTATCATGCAGTAGCAAAGGTGATGTAGTTTTGTTGCCCGACTTTCTTACACTGCGACCGAAAGGTGTCTCAGTTGTTGACAACAAATTCCAGCTGTATTGCACACACCCCTTGGGGCAGAATTTGTAGCCCAAAACACACTTTTGGAGCTATCAAATGTAAAATATTATGTTCATACTACTCTTTTCTCTAGTCTACGTCTTTTGGTGGGATTCAGCCTTTCATTTCTTCTTAGGAAGTTACGACAAAGGCATCATAACACGTCACCAGTAACAGTACTGCAAAGGAATGCTCAATGAGCGACCTGGTGACGTTCAATAATAGTCACTCCGTTGATTTTTGTTGTTTCGAATTAGAGCATGCAGTACTCCTACACCAGACTTCTGAACTTTGCCTGTTGAATGCAAATGTCGCATGATGGTAAAATGGTAATCTGTCACATATATCAGTAGTCGAGACTTCCTTAATGTGGAAAATCATTCACGCCAGAACGATCTTTGTTGAAACAAGAATATCTTTTTCTGGCGTATTTTTCCCAAAAGCACTCGCTCCAAACACAGTTCAAATCTTTCTAGCTGCCTCCTCTACATTCACCCCTCTGTTATACCAAAGTAAATATTGTGTTGCAGATGTTACACCTTTTTCCACTTGCGACTCAATTTTACAATGCTTAACCGTAGTTCATGATTTTCAGGTATGCAAAATCCAATGCTTAACTGCAAGATACTAACTAGAACTTCAAATTCGAAAATGGCATTGATACATACACTGACAGCGTGGCGCCGTTTTCACATGGGCGGCGCCGGATTTCAGGCGGCGGGTGGCGTCTGGCCGGTAGCCGCTGCAGCGCGAGGAAACGCCCGAGCTGTCCTGCGGAACTGTTTCTGGAATACTTGTTATTGCGGGTGGGTAGAATGTTAAGCAAATTGTCTTCGATGTGCAATCAGACTCATAAGTTTAGACCGAAATGTGGTTAAAAAAAAATCAGTTGGACGCGAACACGCGACTCTGAAGTTTAGAATGCACGACGATTACCATAAGACCACGGGCTCACTCCAACCATATCATCTCGGAAGTAGACAACACTTCCTCCTAACACTTCCGCACCTTACAGTGTTGCCAGATTGTGCAGATGGCCAGACTTAAGAGTTGTCAGGGGCGGTCAGTTTTGTTGGCCACCTTAAGTGAACGACTCGGACTTAGTCTCTGTGGCGACCGGCCGGCGGTCAGTTTTTTTGTCAAAGACTACTCGTCATCCTGTGTTATCACTCGGCACACATGGTCTCTAGGCTGACAACAGTTCTACATCAAGGCACATTATACACTGAATTGCAACCTTTATTCTTTATATCGCCTATTATTTTGATACTGATAAAGTGACTGTCTGCAGTAGCGGCTCAAGAGTAAACATTCCGTCTGTTCCCATATCTTTAGGTCCAGATAAATTTGAGAGTGTGAAATAGCATCTTCTGTATAATATGCTCATGAACAAATTTATACAACTGCAGCCACTGCCAATAATAATAATAATAAACCCCGTGGAGGCCCGGGAAAAGAATAGGCCTCCGGTATGTTATGCCAGTCGTAAAAGGAGACAAAAAGAACAAACCACTAATAGGGCTAACCCCCTTTTAGTGTGATTAGTTGGTTCAGGACAGAACTAATGAAGCCTTGGACAAGCGCTGTCATGGTTGGGGACGACGCTTGAACCCTATGCCCGTCCACAATAGTAACAACACTGCTAGCCACACGGAAAATGATTTAAATCCAAATAGAGGTGTTTTGCAGGATATGCTTCCTGTAACCACTCTAGAAGGAAAACAAAGACAGAGGATGAGATGGTCAGATGAAGTTAACCGACACCTCATGTGCTGTTATTACCAAGCAACAAACTTAGGAACCAACTCAACTGGATACAGATCACAAGTATACACAACATTTATTACCAGATACCCAGAATTAAAATTTTTAACAGAACAACGACTAGCTGATCAGATCTGTGTAATAATCAAAAATAACAGGATACCCCAGTCTGCAGTTTAGATGATTAGGTCAGGATCTGTTTTGAGATTGTGTATGGCTACAGTGAAGTCCAACACAGGCTCCAATCCCTGCTTAAAGTTTCAGGCCCTTCTCGGAAGCTCTCCCTAGAATCCATTTCCCTCCTCACCCCTATGAGACTCACACACCGACCTTCAACGTGTTGCGAAAAATTCACAACAATCCTGGACACCACACTGTAGCTAGTTATTGTGACCCCACTGTAAAAATTTTGGCCCTCATTGACCAACACCTCCAACCAATTGCCCATAATCTGGCCTCCACCGTCAACGACGCCATCCACTTCCTTCACCGACTCTCCACCACCCACACCCCTTCACCTCCTGGATGCGTACTTGTCACTGTTGATGTCACTCCCTTATATACCAACGTGCCTCTTGCTTATGGTCTTACCACTATTGAACACTATCTTTCCCAACATCCTTCAAGACTCTAAATCCACTACCTCATTCCTCATACACTTTACTAACTTTATCCTTAGTCATAACTACTACTCCTTTGAAGAGAACGTATACAAAAAAAAAAAGTCCGTGGCACAGCCATGAACACCCACATGGCACTCTCCTATGTCAACCTGTTTATGGACCATCTAGAGGAGACCTTTCTAGCCTCCCAAACACCCAGTCTGGTTCAGATCCTCATTTCTTCACAATCTCAACAACTTCTCTTCAATCCACTTCAACTGGTTCTCCTCAATCTAGCATGCCAGTGTCTGGTGACATCATCAGAGGAGAAATAGAGCAGGCTGAGCAGCTCCATGGCCTCATTCTCACGCAGTCAACCATCAGCAGAGTAGCAGAAGAAGAACCATGCACCATCAGCAGCAGCAGTCGAGATCAAGCATGGCCCTGTAGTACAGGAAGGAATGGAAACGTAAGTACTTCATATCACATCTTTATCTGTAGTTAGCATTATTATTATTATTTTACTTTCTCAGACGTTAAGTCTGGTTAAAAATGGAAACTGACGCGGACCTTGATCAAGTGTCACTTCCTTTTAACTGTATGGAATGTGTTATATTGCATTTAGGAACTTTCGGGTAATTGAACATGTATCAATAATTACAGATTTCTGTAGTTGTATTTATAAGTTTGGATGTAGCTGTATAGCATTGATGTACTGGTGGATATTGTGTGGTATGACTCCTGTAGTTGATAGTATAATTGGTATAATGTCAACTTCATCCTGATGCCACATGTCCTTGACTTCCTCCGCCAGTTGGATGTATTTTTCAATTTTTTCTCCTGTTTTCTTTTGTATATTTGTTGTATTGGGTATGGATATTTCGATTAGTTGTGTTAATTTCTTCTTTTTATTGGTGAGTATGATGTCAGGTTTGTTATGTGGTGGTGTTTTATCTGTTATAATGGTTCTGTTCCAGTATAATTTGTGTTCATCATTCTCCAGTGCATTTTGTGGTGCATACTTGTATGTGGGAACATGTTGTTTTATAAGTTTATGTTGTAAGGCAAGCTGTTGATGAATTATTTTTGCTACATTGTCATGTCTTCTGGGGTATTCTGTATTTGCTAGTATTGTACATCCGCTTGTGATGTGATCTACTGTTTCTGTTTGTTGTTTGCAAAGTCTACATTTATCTGTTGTGGTATTGGGATCTTTAATAATATGCTTGCTGTAATATCTGGTGTTTATTGTTTGATCCTGTACTGCAATCATGAATCCTTCTGTCTCACTGTATATATTGCCTTTTCTTAGCCATGTGTTGGATGCGTCTTGATCGATGTGTGGCTGTGTTAGATGATACGGGTGCTTGCCATGTAGTGTTTTCTTTTTCCAATTTACTTTCTTCATTTCTGTTGATGTTATGTGATCTAAAGGGTTGTAGAAGTGGTTATGAAATTGCAGTGGTGTAGCCGATGTATTTATATGAGTGATTGCTTTGTGTATTTTGCTAGTTTCTGCTCGTTCTAGAAAGAATTTTCTTAAATTGTCTACCTGTCCATAATGTAGGTTTTTTATGTCGATAAATCCCCTTCCTCCTTCCTTTCTGCTTAATGTGAATCTTTCTGTTGCTGAATGTATGTGATGTATTCTATATTTGTGGCATTGTGATCATGTAAGTGTATTGAGTGCTTCTAGGTCTGTGTTACTCCATTTCACTACTCCAAATGAGTAGGTCAATATTGGTATAGCATAAGTATTTATAGCTTTTGTCTTGTTTCTTGCTGTCAATTCTGTTTTCAGTATTTTTGTTAGACTTTGTCTATATTTTTCTTTTCTTTTAGTTCTTCTTTAATATTTGTATTATCTATTCCTATTTTTTGTCTGTATCCTAGATATTTATAGGCATCTGTTTTTTCCATCGCTTCTATGCAGTCACTGTGGTTATCCAGTATGTAATCTTCTTGTTTAGTGTGTTTTCCCTTGACTATACTATTTTTCTTACATTTGTCTGTTCCAAAAGCCATATTTATATCATTGCTGAATACTTCTGTTATCTTTAGTAATTGGTTGAGTTGTTGATTTGTTGCTGCCAGGAGTTTTAGATCATCCATGTATAGCAAATGTGTGATTTTGTGTGGGTATGTTCCAGTAATATTGTATCCATAATTTGTATTATTTAGCATGTTGTATAGTGGGTTCAGAACAAGGCAGAACAAGAAAGGACTTAATGAGTCTCCTTGGTATGTTCCACGCTTAATCTGTATTGGCTGTGATGTGATATTATTTGAATTTGTTTGGATATTAAGTGTGGTTTTCCAATTTTTCATTACTGTGTTTAGGAACTGTATCAATTTTGGATCTACTTTGTATATTTCCAATATTTGTAGTAACCATGAGTGGGGTGCACTATCAAAAGCTTTTTGGTAATCAATGTATGTGTAGTGTAGCGACCTTTGTTTAGTTTTAGCTTGATATGTCACCTCTGCATCTATTATCAGTTGCTCTTTACATCCTCATGCTCATTTGCAACAGGCTCTTTGTTCTTCATTTATAATTTTGTTCTTTGTTGTATGTGTCATTAATTTCTGTGTAATGACTGAAGTTAATATTTTGTATATTGTTGGTAGGCATGTTATGGGGCGATATTTAGCTGGGTTTGCTGTGTCTGCTAGATCTTTAGGCTTCAGATAAGTTATTCCTTGTGTAAGTGTATCAGGGAATGTGTATGGGTCTGCAATGTAACTGTAAAATTATTTAGTTAGATGTGAATGTGTTGAGGTGAACTTCTTTAGCCAGAAATTTGCTATTTTATCTTTTCCAGGGGCTTTCCAATTGTGAGTAGAATTAATTGCTTGGGTGACTTCATGTTGCAAAATTATCACTTCAGGCATTTGTGGTATCATCTTGTATGTGTCTGTTTCTGCTTGTATCCACCGTGCATGCCTGTTATGTTGTACCGGGTTAGACCATATGTTGCTCCAGAAGTGTTCCATGTCTGTTATGTTTGGTGGATTGTCTATTTTAATGTGTGTGTTATCTATTGTCTGGTAAAATTTCTTTTGCTTTGTGTTGAATGTTTGGTTTTGTTTCCTTCTATTTTTCACTTTTTTTGCATCTTCTAAGTCATTTCGCCAATGTTTGTAATTTCTGCTTCTTTTCATCTAATTGCTCTATCGCTTCTTGTTGTGAGATTTTACCTAACCTTTTTCGTTTTTTTTCTGACATTTAATTTCTTATAAATTGTGTTAGCTGTCCGATGTCCTTTCTCAGTTTTTCTATTCTGATCCGTAGCCTGTATTGCCATGCTGGTTTTGTGGGTTTCTTCTGTGAGTTGGTTGGTTCTGATCTCTGCCTAGTGTGTATATTTAGTGTAGTGAGTGCTCCTATATAAACCAGTAGTTTTCCTTTGATTGTTTAATTGTTGCGTGTTGTTCTTTGTTTGTTTGCTCTGGGATGTTTGAGTCCATTACTGTATTTTCTTCTTCTTCTGATTGCACATTATTTTGTTCCAGTATTTGTTGTACTTGTTGTTTGATGTTTTCTAATTCTGCCTGGGGTATCCTGTTATTTTTGATTATTACACGGATCTGATCAGCTAGTCGTTGTTCTGTTAAATTTTTTAATTCTGGGTATCTGGTAATAAATGTTATGTATACTTGTGATCTGTATCCAGTTGTGTTGGTTCCTAGGTTTGTTGCTTGGTGCTAACAGCACATGAGGTGTCGATTAACTTCATCTGAACATCTCATCCTCTGTCTTTGTTTTCCTTCTAGGGTGGTTGCAGGAAGCATATCCTGCAAAACACCTCTATTTGGATTTAAATCATTTTCCAGTTGGCTAGCAGTGTCGTTACCATTGTGGGCGGGCATAGGGTTCAAGCGTCGTCCCCGACCATGACGGCGCTTGTCCGAGGCTTCTTTAGTTCTGTCCTGAATCAACTAATCACACTAAAAGGGGTGTTAGCCCTATTAGTGGTTTGTTCTTTACGTCGCCTTTTACGACTGGCAGAACATACCGGAGGCCTATTCTTTTCCCGGGCCTCCACGGGGTTTATTATTATTATTATTATTATTATTATTATTATTATTACTACTGGTGGTTTCGTATCTTGGTCTGTATGTAATGCTTTCTCCTCCTTTTTGTTTAACAGTAGTCTTTGACATGTTGAAGCCTGCAGGGGCGAAAACCAACATGTCATCATTTGCTGAGTCCTTACCCACAGCAACCTCAGCCACCATTATGTCGAGACCGGCACCGTCCTCTGCACCTGCAGCGGCAACAACCTCCAGCATGTCCAAACATGTAGCATCTATATGGGATCCTGTAGTGCACATAGCCCATTTGCTGGAGCAGGACAAGAAGCTGTTATTGTCTATCCCACCCATCGATTTGGGTGATGAGGACGCCAGGTCTGTTCCTAACGTTTCGAATACTGCTGGTGGTCCTAAACGACAGCATGATGGAGATCAGTATTGGTCACTGACATATGACCCATCCCATCACAACATAACTATGGTAGTGCAGGGACAGAGTGCAGGTGCTGTGGATAAGAAGGTTCCACACATAGCCCTCTTGCTGGAGCAGGACATGAAGCAGTTTCTGTCCCACTCATCAGTTTGTGTGATGAGGACATGTGGTCTGCTCCCAATGCCTCGAATGCTGCTGCTGGTGGACCAAAACAACAGCAAGCTGTAGGACAGTATTGGTCACTGACATATGATGCATCCCACCAGAATGTTCCTGTTCTAGCACAGGGACAAAATACAGATGCTGTGGATAAGAAGGTAACAAATCTGCCCATGTTTTTCAGTTCTACATACAGTTTAAATCCTAGTGTAAATGTGGGTATATAAGCACATCGTGACTTGAGCTTGCATATGAAGATAGAAACTGAAAATACATCAAATGGTGTTTCAGTGCCTATTACTGAGTTCGACAGGGACCAAATATGTCATGCAGAGCGCTACATCAATCAGCAGATGACCACAGAGTATCATCCAACTCTCACCCCCACGGATATTCCCCTTGCTGGTGTGACTCTATTTATTACAACAGTGTATGATGTCTGTGCACTATGTGTGAAATCGGGTGACAAGTGTTCTTATCTATGATAAGCCTCAGCTATGAACTTATACAACGTGGATACTACACTATGCCTTGCATTGGAGAGACAGTCGTTGGTTGCCAAGCATAGACTCTGCATAAAGTGATGATGTGAACTTTCTATGTGTGCATAGTGTACATGTTGATGATTTGGAGCAGTACCTTTGTTTGCACATGAACGCAGAGCCAAAAGAGAAAGAGGTTAAACGTGCATGTGAAAAACCAGAGCATTGTGAGGCGCCCATCGGTTTGAAGCAGATATGTGTGGAATTTATTCCATATCAAAAAGCGTTATTTGGGACATATTGTGCAGGTGTGAAGAAAATAAAGAAAGAGTCTGATGTTTTTTTTTTAAATACTGCATCTGATGTATGATATTTAAATAAACAATGTGTATATATATAATCTCAGGTTGTATTTGTTTTTATTTCATATCTCTCTCATTGAAGTCCAAATACTACACTCATTCATATCATTATTGTCAATGCTACCCCTATAATCATACAGCAGCAGGCAATTAACACATCCTCACCAGTCATTGTCAAATAGGTCCATCCAGTTGTTGGAAGACTAATGTTCTCATGAGCTGCTAACAAATGTGTATTTTGAAAAACACTGTTTCAGCCGAAGTATCAGCTGTTACAGGAGATATTGCACGGTGTAAAAGACGTTACATACACGACATTCAGTGAAAGTGGTGATATTCCCCCATCTGAAAAAGTAAAGCCGAACATTGTGTTTATATTTGACGATGTTGGTTCGGAAAACCAAGACCTAATTCGAATATATTTCTGTTTCGGTCGTCATATCGGTGCTGAGGTATTTTATCTAAGCCAAACATATTCCAGAACCCCGAAACAGTTCGTTAGGGGTAATGCAGGCCTTACTATAGCCTTCAAACAGGGCAATCTGAATTTAAAACACATTCACGAAGCACATGTAGGATCTGACGTCGTTCAATGATAGTGTAAAGATATGCGCCGATTGCTGAAACCCTTAACATTTTGGATTTCTCGTTATTGGTAAACCAACGAAACTGAATGATGGTAGGTACAGGCGAAACTTCCAAGAGTTTCTGTATATATAGCGTGGTAAGAGAGGCGAGTACGTCAGTATACGTTGTACCATGGAAAAATTCGAGCGCATGTCTGGCTCTCAACCCGAGATCATGGGTGTAAATAGGCAGAACATTCGCTTGTCCGTGGATGGAAAAAGTTAGACTATAGTTCATAAAGTTTGTGTTATGCGCAGGGAGCTAGATATGTATTATCGGACTCTACTGAGCATGATCAGTGCATTAAATGAGTCAGTTAATGAAATCAGTAAGAAAGCAAACGACTTAACTGAAAACGTTGACGCTATTGTGGGGGGAATGGAAGTAGAGGCCCTTGTTATTGAGAAGGCAGAGCAGCAGAAAAGCGGATATATAAAGCCTCACGCTGCAGAGACGTCTGATTAGTATACACTTAGATGTCAAGGAAGTAGAAAGTCGTTCAGGCGCGGAAAGCCGTTCGAGAGAAATTACAGTTGCTATGGTTAGCGTATATGGATCGACAGCAGACACTAAGAGAGACCTTTAAGCCAGTTACAGACTCTCTCAGGCACCTCTCAGCAAAAGCAAAACCACGCGGTAACGATGGTGTTGCCATTGCCCTGCCAGATGGACAGAGCATTTGGCATCTGCAGGGAAAGACCGTACATGCTGGGTACGCAGCCTGTAAGTGTAACTGATGACACAATACGTGATAGGCAGTTTGAGAGAACACCTGGCTTAATGAATCTTATTTTTCTAAGACCCACGAAAAAAACCGATAAATAATTCAGTTTATAATAGGGAAATGTACCGTGAAAAACAGCATTTGACTGACGTACATAAGATCGCAAAAAGCCAGAGCAACAAGAAATATAAAACCATTATAAGACCAATACTTGATGGTGAAAACAACAACAGCAGCAGTGGTGATGGTATTGACATTGAGCATAAAACATTTAACAACCGAATCCCACAGTAAATACATTATGACGACCCCAGCGAGGTAACAGATCGACTACGTCTGCTCATAGCATCAGCTGCTGTATGTAATACAGCTCATTCGAATGAGGCTGTTTCAGTACTCTCTGAACTTAGAGAGAGAGTTATCATCGAATAAGTTTGGAGACAGTAGTCCAAGAACTGCGCAAACCAGCACGCAAAACATGCCTTTGTAGCCATGTTATGATTAAAGATTTGGATGATTTATGGCAGGTTGATGTTGTAGATATGAGGGAATATTCACGTGAGAATAATGGATTCAAATATATTTTAATGGTTATTGATACATGCTCCAAATTTGCCTGGGCATTACCTGTTAAAACAAAAATGGGGAGAAATGTTGTGGATGTGTTTGAGCGTTTGCTGCGGACAGGGATGAATCGATGCCCAGACAAACTCCAAATCGATCACGGTGGAGAGTTTTACAATAGGTATTTCAAGACCAAGATGCAGCGGTACGGAATACATCACTACTTAACATTCGCCCACCTGAAGGCGAGTATCGTGGAACGTCTGAACAGGACAATAGAAGGTCAAATGTGGATGCGTTTTAATCTCTGCGGCCCATACAAGTGGACAGATATCCTCCAAGAAATAATTGCTCAGTGTAATCGAACCAAACATAGCACAATAAAAATGAGACCAGTCAATGTTCCTGATAATGGACTCATGGATATGGTGTACTATTGCATTAAAATGCTGGATTCACGCAAATAAAAATTTAATGTAGATGATTTGGTATAAATACCAAAACACAAGATAGCATTTGAGAAGTCATTCCTACCAATCTGGTCAACAGAGATATTTACAGTTTCAAAGGTGTAAAGAACGAACCCTAGAATTTACATCTTGAAGGATAGTAAAGGTGAAGAAATTTCAGATTGCTTCTACACCGAGGAGTTGCAGAAAAGATCAGAACCGGATGTGTTTCGCGAGGAGAGAGTCATAAGACGTCGGGTAAATAGAGCACTAGTCAAAGGGCTTGGTTTTCCTGCAGCACAAAACAGTTGGATTGATGCTAACGAATTGCTATATAATGGAGTGCACTGTCCACAACCACAGCAGTAACATAGCATGCGTGCTAGGCGACGCATTAGAGGAGGTGGTGGTATTCTGGACAAACTGCCAGTGGAATTACATATTCTGGGCTGTAACTACCGTGGACCTGGAAAAAAGCTTCAAAAACGCTTCGCATGAGGCGATAACGGTATTAACCTGCTCGGCGAAACGTGTATGTGACACGACATTGCACACACTGCAAATAAAAATCTCCCAAGTAGTCACATAGCAGACAGATTTTAGCTGATAAGGTTAAGGCGATACGTAGAAGAAAGAATATTGGTATAGGTCAACGCATTTCAGCATTTGCAACTGATAAAACCATGGATGGGAAAATTAAATTGGGTTTAGGAGTGATGAATTTCAAACGAGTTATGAATGCTGCACGTTGTGCACTAAAGAAGAAAAAGAAAAAGAAGAAGGGTGGAAGCAAAGGTGTTTGAAGAACTGTATCCTGACATCGATGTAATGCAGCTAAAAACGCTCTGTAGCAGAAGGGTACGGGAAGAAGAAGGGGATTCGTTAAAGCACCTCGAGTTCTGCCAGTACCCAAGACGTCTGGTGGTTTTCATCGATTCCTCATCCTAGCCCTTTCCGCTCTCTCGGCGGTAGGGTCCCTCGCTGGTGGTGGTGTAAACATTGCTCGAACAGTCAAGAACGCGCAAAACGCCCAAGCGCAGTTAGAAAAACCGCACGATGGAAGCCGCAGTTACCGGAAAAGGACTAAGGCCGAAACCATACAGAAAAGGGCTTGATCTATTCATAAACAAAAAGAGCCAGTTAGCAGTCCTATGAGATCGGCCGCTCACAAATACTGATCTTCATAAGTTTGTTACAAAAATATTCAACATTTCATGATTCAGTGGCGAGTTTATGTGGGATACATTACCGAAGACTATGTGGAAAACTGGTGGATGTGATGGTGCAAATTTAAAATATACTATGACAAATGCAAATACCGTCTACTATTTCGACTCATTTGGTGATCTGCAACAACCAGAAGAATTCCGACGATACTTCACTCGCAGAAGACGTGTATTCTACAATTTTCGTTGATATCAGGACCTTAATACACACCTCTGTGGGCATATATGCATCATGTTTCTCTTGACATTTACAAAGAAGAAGAAGGAGAAGAAGAATATATAAGGAAGAGCTTTAAACATTCCTTTATTATTTGAGATTCATATGCAATGTCATACACTTTGACTTTAAAAGAATGATCATCTGAATTACAAGCAAATTATTTCCCACCAACTGATATGAACATTGGTAAATGGAATATTGCATTGATTGGACTGGAGACGTACAATAGCATCCCTGATATCAACAAGGCTATCAAAAAACTCCAATTAGATAATAATGTCGAAAAACACGTAGTGGAAATAGAACCTGTTGTATACAATATCGACGATTTAAAGGAAGTCATAAAACAGTATGGAAAAGTTATTGAGTTATGTGCCAACATCAGTACACTTAAATCTGTTATAAGGACTGTAGATGCAACGATTGACTTTAACCAGAAAGGTTCAATAGGACGTCCACTGGGTTTCACTAAAGGGCAGGTTTTGAAGAAGTAAATTTTACAAGTCAGATCAGCCTGTGGACATATTGCCTGTCAGCACAATCCGAGTCGAGTGTAACATTGCAACGTACTCCTATCTCAACAACAGTCTGATTCATACTATTTACAGATTCCTCTCCTCAGCTGCAACAGGGTATAAGACTTCTGAGACTCCCACCAATGCAGTATACACTATGTGATCAAAAGTATCCGGACACCTGGCTGAAAATTACTTCCAAGTTCGAGGCGCCCTCCATCGGTAAAGCTGGAATTCGATATGGTGTTAGCCCACACTTGGCCTTGATGACAGCTTCCACTATCGCAGGCAGATGTTCAGTCGGTGCTGGAAGGTTTCTTGGGGAATGGCAGCCCATTCTTCACGGAGTGCTACTCTGAGGAGATGAGACTGGCACGAAATCGGCGTTCCAAAACTTCACAATGGTGTTCTATAGGTTTCAGGTCAAGACTCTGTGCAGCCCACTTCATTACAGGGATGTTATCGTCGTGTAACCACTCCACCACAATCTGGTACGCCAGATCGTGTCCTTGCAGTTAAGAAGACAGCTTGGTAATGTATGTCCGCAGCATCGGCAGATTAGGGAATTTGTTCTGTGATAATCAGAGATCAGCAGAGCGCGCCTGTTCCCGTCTTTTCTTACGTGGTTCTGTCTTGGATGTTCATTGTCTGAGTTCTCACTACTGTAGCAGCAATTAATGTTGGGTTGGCTGGGTGTTTCTCTTAAGATTTGAGTTGCAAGGGATTGGCTCCACATATTACTTTGTCATAAATGTCACAATCTAGTTTATGGACAACTTCACCTTCACAGCATTTATTTGAGTATCCAATTTGATCCAATTTGATGTATTGGAAATGTTTCATGTGTTTTGTTTATGATTTTGAGTTTAGTCATAATAAATCAAATTGTTATTTTGGACAGAACTTTCATTCTGTTAATCGGTAGAGCAACCCTTAATTTCTCACTACGTTACTGAAACTTTATTTAATTAATGTCTATCAAATTAAATTATTGCAGGTGCCAAACTCTTTTCTACTCCACTTGCAGGGTCGATTACAGTCAGTTCGCGTTTCTTCTTAATCCATGTGCAACAGCAAAAGTAGCAGTTAGAAAAGGGGGGCCTTAGAGCATCATTTCCATATGAAGATTCGAGAAGAATTTAGTGTTAAATACACTGCTAGCCCCGGCACATCGCACGAGATTAAGGAATTATTGAACCGGCAGTTAGTCCATACATAAACGCGCTCCATATTGTTGAGAAAAAGGATAGATCACATCGCCTCGTACTTGATTCGCGTCATGTGAACATTATTATTAATGAAACAGATCGCCCACAGAAACTAGAAGAACTTCTACAGAAATTTCATGGTACTGCTGTTTATTCCACATTAGATTTGAAATCGGGATTTTGGAAAATTCAGCTCCATCCGAACTGCAGAAAGTACACAGCTTTTCTCTGTTTTGGTGATTGTTATCAGTTTTGCAAATTACCATTCGGATTAACAATTTCTTCAGCAGCATTTATTCGCGGTTTAAATACTATACTTCCGACAGAACTCAAAGACAGAATCACTACATATGTAGACGACATCCTTATCGCAGAAGCTAACTGGTCTGAACACAATCTGATTCTTGAACAACTGTTGCAAACTTTTCGTGCACAAGGACTCACAGTTAATCTTAGCAAATCACACTTTGGCAAGACTTCTATAAAATTTCTTGGACATGTAATTTCAGCAAAAGGCATTGCGCCTGACCCGGAAAAACTTCCAGCTTTACGTGACATTACTGTTCCAACGACGAAGAAACAACTATGCAGCTTTCTGTGTTTAATTAACTTTTTCCGTAAATTTATTCATTACTCTGCTTTAGACACCCCTAGATTATGCCAGTTGACGGGTAAAACACTATTTGGTCCTGGGATAGCCAAGCACAGTCTGAGTTTGTTAATTTGAAACATGCCTTGTTGAATGCACCACTTTTATCACACCCATATCCTACCAGAAATTTTTCCATTGTCACTAACAGTTCTAACACCGCTTTAGGCGTACACATTTTTCAGGAAATTGAAGAAGATGGTACTACAGTAATTAAAAACATCGCCTTTGCAAGTCGCATTCTGGCACCTGCTGAACGCAATTATTCTGTCACAGAACTTGAAACATTATGTGTTGTATGGGCATTTACGAGATTTAGGCACTTTCTTTATGGAAGGCATACTACCGTTTACACAGATCATAGATCTATACAGTTTTTACTTTCAGCAAAATTTACACATGACAGATTAAGCAGATGGAAACTTTATTTACAGGAATTTAATTTTTCAGTTGTTCACATTCCCGGTAAACAAAATATTGAAGCAGACGCACTATCCCGTTCTCTCGGCAACAATCAGCAAGACATCGCAACCAACTTCTGCCAAGCAAATTTTAGCGTCATGTATTTTCAACAAGTTGCATTCGAAAATTTCATTTCGTCGTCATTACGAGATATAGCACAAGAGCAGAGTAAAGACAACGTATGGAAAGAAATTAAACACCTTTGGCAGGATAGGAATAATGTTACCATTAGAAACCATTACACTGTACGCAATAACATTCTGCTTCGCCGCTCTCACCCTGACAGCAACAGTTGGTTATTATGTATACCTGACGAGCTTGTTAACAAATTAATTTGGTATACTCATTTAAGTTACGCACATTACGTAGCCAGAAAATGTTTTCTTATACTGAGACAGAACTGTTATTTTGCCAACATGGAGAAACGTATTCGACGAGTTTTAGCGTCATGTAAAATCTGCCATAAAGCTAAATCAGACACGACTTCACATATTCCTCCGTTACATCCTATTGTACCCGTTAAATTGAGACACATGGCCGCTGTAGACATTTTTGGTCCGATTCCCAGAACTAATAGAGGTTTTTGCTATATCTTTGTCGCTGTTGAACTCACTTCGAAATTTGTTACTTTCACTCCGTTACTGTTTCGAATGCATTTGTAAAACATTTTCTGTTGCATGTAGGGCATGTATTGAAAGTAATTTCCGACAATGGACCACAGTTTCGATCTGCGATATGGAACGTATGTTACGAGCTAGAAACATTTGTCCGATCTATATATCCAAGTATCACGCTTCTTCGAACCCTTGTGAACGACTAATGAAAGAAATTGGTGAACTATGTAGAATATACTGCCATAAAAAACATATTGATTGGGATACACACATACTCTCATTCCAGGATGTAATTAACTCCATACCAAATGAATCTACTATGCTATCTCCAACTGTTATACTGAAAAATGTTGAACCACCTAACAAAATTAAAGAATTAGTATCCTTTCCTACATCTCGTCGACTACGCCACCATGAAATAATTGACATTGCGCTCAACATCAAACGTGCCGCAGAGCGCCGGAGAAGACAGCAAAAACAGGTTTGTACACGCTGTGACTTTCACACTGAACAGAAAATATTAGTACGCACACACTATTTATCCAACAGAGGAAAGAGTAGATGCAGTAAATTTGAGCTTCTATACACTGGTCCATATAGAATTCGCAGCATTCCTCACCCCAATGTAGTACACGTCGAAACTTTGAGAACCAGAAAAAGCAAGGGCAATCACCATATTTCCAATATTAAACCCTTTATTGAATGAACATCGTTTACGATTTATCACACTGTAACGCCATTTCCAGATAATTATATGACCACTTACTGACGATAATATGTTTTCCTGGAAAGTTCCCGGCAAGGTAAAGTTAGCAGGTCGCTTTTGTTGTCGTCGTATATCAGACAGTGCACATTTTCCATTTTTTGGTGTATGAATGATTGTTTTCCTATCGAAAGTAGAAATTTTGTCTGTATGCACTATGAAATCTGTAAGATGTAACAAACACCAGTCGACTTTGACATTTTTCCTTATGATATCTCAATATCGTGACTATTCTACATTTTTTGCTACTACATTATGATACTGTGTGTACATTTTTTGCACTTGAAAATTGTCCGTTTTTGACATAATACGTTTTCTGTCATGCTATGCTGTATGCTTAGTTATATCACTAGAAACAAGTTTTTATTTAATGAGTATATGATTTAAATGCAAGATATTAATTCATATTCATCGTTTTCAGAAAGCGATTCCGTGTTAAAGACATAAATTAAACAAACCACAGGGGTTTACTATGGAATGGAAATTTCACCATCGGAATGAACGAAAGAAAATGCAGTACTGTATCATGAAGAGTAAATGGATCAGAATTAACAAGCATTAACAAAAATATACTATACGCACTGTATAATAGCAGTCTTAACTAATTATTTTTCTTTCAGAATACGAGGCGATTGATGCAAGCTGTCAGACAGAACTACACATGTTAATTTTAGTGATGAAATATGCTAGAAATAAGAAACTCTATACTATGAATACTTGTATGAAGTAAATGGTAATATGAATATGGACAATGAAGTGTCTATTTTTTTGCAGATGATGATAAATGATGATAAATAGTTATATGAAGTATATGGTAATATGAATAATGAAGTTTTTCTTTGAAGGTGATGATAATGATGAAGTTAAGGTAATATGAATAATGAAGTTTTTCTTTGCAGATGATGATAATGATGACGTTTATATATTTACTGTTAGTTAAGAAATGCTATGTAGTTATTTAAGTATTTGTTGCAGTTCATTTTGACAGTATGTCTTATGTCGCATAGTATAATGACTGAATGATTTGGGAAAGACAGCTAGAATACATACATATTAAGTACACGTTTCATTACCTGTTAAGTTGAAGTTCACTACTTTTCAGCATAATATACATTTTTCCTTTCAGGCCAATAATCCATTTTGTATTTTTTCCAGGAGAAGCTTTTCATGATATTAATATGCTATAAGCAATTAATTATCAAACCTGTTCTAATACTTGCATTTTTTTACTCAGTTGTGTCTATCATTTGTGAATGTGATCATATATACTCTACTTGTTTCATAACCTTGCTACAGCTGACTCATGACGAATGACGTTATTAATCTTTATTTCCAGCAATAAGTCAAAAGCAAATATTTTTGTGCCCCACCAATTAATTATCGATTCTAACGCAATACATTGCTAGCACAAAAAAATTAATTACCAGTCTGAACTATTACCAGTATACAACTAAATAATGCTACCAGTTTAAGATATATTTCTAGTCCTAAATATAATGCAAATTTCTTTGATGTATTGAATCCATTATATCTATGTATTATTGGACTACCCAATAGTTACAATGTCTTACATTTTAAATATGTCTTATGTCACTTGCAAGATATCATATATAAACACTAGCAGCTTGATGCTACACGCAATAACTCTTGTTTTGAATGATGACTTCTGAATAATACTGAATAATGTTTTGTAAAACTATATGAATACTTTGTAACTGGCCAATGAGTGCCAATAATTACTGCAATCAGATGAGTTATGAATAGTGTTTTGTAATACTCAATACTTGTTACATGTTTTGTAACTGGCCAATGAATGCCACTAATTACTGTAATGAGATGTCTTATGATGCCAATGACTACTGTAATGAGATGACATGATGCCAATTATTACTGTAATGAGATGAGTTATGAATGATGTTTTGTTATACTGCATAAATGGTATGGCAACGATTATTATAATGCGATGACTTGTGCATAAATGCTATGCCAATAATTATTGTAATGAGATGACTTATGCAGAAAAGCTATACCAATGATTACTGTAATGACATGACTTACACATAAATCCTAATGATTAATGTAATGAGATGACTTATGAATGATGTTTTGTAGCACTGCATAAATGAATGCCAATAATTACTCTAATGAGAAGATGTATGATGCCAATAATTACTGTAATTAGATGACTTATGATTAATGTTCTATAATACTCCATACATAGTACATCAATGTTTAGTAAATGGCCAATGCGTGCCAATAATTATTCAGATCGGTTGATACACTAATGTAATTCTGAATGATGACTAGCATAAGACTGAATGTCCTTCACCTTCTGACCTAATTACCACCAATTACTGCAATATCCATATGTCCTGTCCATCCTCATGATCATGGAGCACTATAGCTGCTTTCTGCAGCAATTCTACGTTGATGTAAGAGTATGGATTCTACAAGAATGTGGTGTTGACATATCAAGCTGTCCAGCACTTTGAACGATGGAGATGTTATTATGGTCCTACTGTTTGCTGTACCTAATGTACTACCAAAATGATAACATACACTTGAACGATGGAGATGTTATTATGGTCCTACTGTTTGCTGTACCTAATGTACTACAAAAATGATAACATAAGGTTTTAATACAACATTTCAGTGTCTTGGTTACACTGATAAATACTTCAGGGAGGAGAACTTCAGATCGTCTCACTTGGTGTTGTGCTTCTGTGGAAAGATATGGACTTTCAGTGCAGATACGTGCAACCCACTGTGCTACAGCCATGATGCTATCCTTCCCATCCCTTTCCTAGTTCTTATAAAATGGTAAAGACTTATACAGTGTGTGTGTACTTTATTTCATTTCTCAATATGTTTAAATTCTTGTAAAAAAATGCTAAAGACTTATACAGTGCGTGTGCACTTCATGTCATTTGTTAATATGATCAGCTGTCCTAAATATGCTAAAGACTTATACAGTGCGTGGGCACTTTATTTCATTTGTTAATGTATTCAGTTCTTGTAAATGTGCTAAACATCTATACAGTGTGTGTGCACTTTATGTCATTTGTTAATATATTTTGTACTCATTGCATATACACTATTTCATTTCTTAATATGTTCTGTACTCATTGCATATACATTTTGTCATTTCTTAATATGTTCTGTACTCAGTGCATGTGCACTCTATTTAATTTCTTAATATGTTCTGCACTTATGAATGATGTATATACTCTGTGACTGTAGACTTGGTAACTAAATAGATTATAGAGAAATTTGTTGCTCATGGCAAGTCCAATTGACTCACCATCGCTGCCAAATTTTTGCCCCCCCCCCTCCCCAGTGGAGGGTTATGTAAGAGGTCTATGATTAAAGAGTTTGTTGCTAGCGCACTTGAGCAGATGTAATTTTGATGGATTGCTCACGCGCTGCCTGCGATATGTAAGCTGTAAGAGAATCTCAGACCACAGAGCAGTGTTGTATGCAGTAGGAATTGTATAGTAGTAGCGAGCAGTTGTGTGTATGGAGTTGGCTGGGCTGGTCGTGGGGAGTGATGGCGTAGCCTGAGCGTTGTAGTATAAGGTAAAAGCAGCCTCGCACATATGTTGTATTGTTGTTCCATGTAAATGTGTCTAAAGAATCTCTTAATAATAATCTTTCTTATAAAAAAGTAACTTTTGACAATCAATCATTTCAATTTAAAGAATTTACTAATTTCTCCAATCCATGGTCATCCCAATTATTGCAAAGAAAAATCATGTGTTCTTTTTATACATGACAAAACTATCGGCCAGCATTGCACTCGGCTGTGCCAGAAAAATTTCTTATAGGAGCAGATATATATACGTTATCCGACGACCTTATTGAGGTAAGAATTTTCTATTTATTCAGAATGATCTTTCATGGCCATGACTCAACACTACTGACGTCCAAAATTCACCAGTTTAAATTCACAGTCAATTATTGAAAGGTTATCTATGACTCACACTTTTTTATTAGGAGATTACTCACATTTCATTATTGGTAGGTTACAGAATTTATTTATTGGGAGGTTACGCTAAATGTCAATGTTATAATTATATTTTTTACTGTTGGAAGGTTACGGAATTTTTCTGTTGGGAGGTTACAATATGTAAAATTTCATTTCACCCTGTTCCTGCTTTGATAGTATACAGTTTCATTCAGATACTGTCTACATCTACATCTACATCTACATGATTACTCTGCAATTCACATTTAAGTGCTTGGCAGAGGGTTCATCGAACCACAATCATACTATCTCTCTGCCATTCCACTCCCAAACAGCGCGCGGGAAAAACGAACACCTAAACCTTTCTGTTCGAGCTGTGATTTCTCTTATTTTATTTTGATGATCATTCCTATCTATGTAGGTTGGTCTCAACAAAATATTTTAGCATTCGGAAGAGAAAGTTGGTGACTGAAATTTCGTAAATAGATCTCGCCGCGACGAAAAACGTCTTTGCTTTAATGACTGCCATCCCAACTCGCGTATCATATCTGCCACACTCTCTCCCCTATTACGTGATAATACAAAACGAGCTGCCCTTATTTGCACCCTTTCGATGTCCTCCATCAATCCCACCTGGTAAGGATCCCACACCCCACAGCAATATTCTAACAGAAGACGAACGAGTGTAGTGTAAGCTGTCTCTTTACTGGACTTGTTGCATCTTCTAACTGTCCTGCCAATGAAACGCAACCTTTGGCTCGCCTTCCCCACAATATTATCTATGTGGTCTTTCCAACTGAAGTTGTTCGTAATTTTAACACCCAGGTACTTGTTGAATTGACAGCCTTGAGAATTGTACTATTTATCGAGTAATCGAATTCCAACGGATTTATTCTGGAACTCATGTGGATCACCTCACACTTTTCGTTATTTAGTGTCAACTGCCACCTACCATACCATACAGCAATCTTTTCTAAATCGCTTTGCAACTGATACTGGTCTTCGGATGACCTTACTAGACGGTAAATTATAGCATCATCTGCGAACAACCTAAGAGAACTGCTCAGATTGTCACCCAGGTCATTTACATAGATCAGGGACCTCCCAGGACGCTTCCCTGGGGAACACCTGATATCACTTCAGTTTTACTCGATGATTTGCCGTGTATTACTACGAACTGCGACCTTCCTGACAGGAAATCACGAATCTAGTCGCACAACTGAGACGATACCCCATAGGCCCGCAGCTTGATTAGAAGTCACTTGTGAGGAACAGTGTCAAAAGCTTTTCGGAACTCTAGAAATACAGAATCAACTTGAGATTCCCTATCGATAGCGGCCATTACTTCGTGCGAATAAAGAGCTAGCTGTGTTGCACAAGAACGATGTTTTCTGAAACCATGCTGATTGCGTATCAATAGATCGTTCCCCTCGAAGTGATTCATAATGTTTGAATACAGTATATGCTCCAAAACCCTACTGCAAACCGACGTCAATGATACAGGTCTGTAGTTCGATGGATTACTCCTACTACCCTTCTTAAACACTGGTGCGACATGCGCAATTTTCCAATCTGTAGGTACAGATCTATCGGTGAGCGAGCGGTTGTATATGATTGTTAAGTAGCGAGCTATTGTATCAGCGTAATCTGAAAGGAACCTAATCGGTATACAATCTGGACCTGAAGACTTGCCCGTATCAAGCGATTTGAGATACCCCTAAGGTATCTACTTCTAAGAAACTCATGCTAGCAGCTGTTCGTGTTTCAAATTCTGGAATATTCCATTCGCCTTCTCTGGTGAAGGAATTTCGGAAAACTGCGTTCAATAACACCGCTTTAGCGGCACAGTCATCGGTAACAGTACCATCGGCAATTGCTCAGCGAAGGTATTGACTGCGTCTTGCCGTTTGTGCACTTTACATAGGACCAGAATTTCTTCGGCTTTCCTACCAAATTTCGAGACAATGTTTCGTTGTGGAACCTATTAAAGGCATCTCGCATTGAAGTCCGTGCCAAATTTCGCGCGTCTGTTCATTTTAGCCAATCTTCGGGATTTCGCGTTGTTCTGAACTTCGCATGCTTTTTCCGTTGCCTCTGCAACAGCGTTCGGACCTGTTTTGTGTACCATGGGGGATCAGTTCCATCTCTTACCAATTTATGAGGTATGAATTTCTCATTTGCTGTTGCTACTATATCTTTGAATTTGAGCCACATCTCGTCTACATTTGCATAGTCAGTTCGGAAGGAATGGAGATTGTCTCTTAGGAAGGCTTCTAGTGACACTTTATCCGCTTTTTTAAATAAAATTATTTTGCGTCTGTTTCGGGTGTTTTTGGAAGAAACGGTATTGAGCCTAGCTACAACGACCTTGTGATCACTAATCCCTGTATCAGTCGTAATGCTCTCTATTAGCTCTGGATTGTTTATGGCTAAGAGGTCAAGTGTGTTTTCGCAAACATTTACAATTCGCTTGGGTTCGTGGCCTGACTGCTCGAAATAATTTTCGGAGAAAGCATTTAGGACAGTCTCGGAAGATGTTTTCTGTTTGAACAAGTATTTTTGCCAACATATCGAGGGAAGGTTCAAGTCCCCACCAACTATAACCGTATGAGTGGGGTATTTATTTGTTACGAGACTCAAATTTTCTCTGAACTGTTCAGCAACTATATCATCGGAGTCTGGGAGTCGGTAGAAGGAGCCAATTATTAACTTAGTTCGGCTGTTAAGTATAACCTCCACCCATACCAATTCTCACGGAGTATCTACTTCGACTTCACTACAAGATAAACCACTACTGACAGACACAAACACTCCACCACGAATTCTGCCTAATCTATCTTTCCTGAACACCGTCTGATACTTCGTAAAAACTTCTGCAGAACTTATTTCAGGTTTTAGCCAGCTTTCTGTACCTATAACAATTTCAGCTTCTGTGCTTTCTATTAGCGCTTGAAGCTCAGGGACTTTCCCAGCACAACTACAACAATTTACAACTACAATTCCGACTGTTCCTTGATCCAAGCACGTCCTGTATTTGCCACGCGCGCTTTGAGATTGCAGCCCACCCCGTACTTTCCCGAGGCCTTCTAACCTAAAAAACCGGCCAGTCCACGTGTGTTTATTGTTTCACGGTAATTTAACTAGTTTCTCGGTAACAAGTAAGTAAACTACCGTAAATAGCGTATAACTTCATTGTTTTAATACAGATTTCAGAAAAACAGCGTAACTTTATATCAGAAACTTGCTTATATACATTTGTTTATAGGCCTAATTCTCGTAAAGTTTTTGGAGAATCAAAGTTAAAGTACCTCGTTTAATTGTCCTTTTTTTCATTCAATCGAGTGAAATATACAATAAATAGCGTATACCTTCATTGTTTTAGTACAGATCTCAGAAAAACAGCGGAATTTTAAATCAGAAACTTGCTTATATACATTTGTGAATAGGCTTAATTCTTGTAACGTCTTTTTTGATTTTCGGTAATTTAATTGATTTATTCTAGCTAAAGTATTATTTTTGCCATGAGTGAGAAGTGCCTGACTTGCCGTAGAATTGTTAGTTCCGGGGTTTGGTGTGATGGATGTAGTAGTTTTTTTCACTGGGGGGATTGCAGTGGCGTGGGTGTTGGGAAAGTGGATCAGGCTCATCAGTGGTTATGTAGGATTTGCAGCAGAGATAGGAAGATAGTGGAACAGGAGGGGAAAATTGCTGCCCTTCAGGTTGAGCTAGATCAGGCTAGGGAAGATCTGGACAGGTTAAGGAGGGAGAAGGGCAAAGAGAGGTGGGAAGTGGCAACAGGTAGCAGAAGGAACAGGCCTAGAACTAAGTCTGACAGTTTTGTGGTGAATGTCAAAAATAAGTTTGACCTGTTGCTTCAGTTAGAAACTGATGAGCCTCAAGCAGAGGTAGGTGTAGACAGGACACAACAAACTTTCAATAGGAAATTGAAAAAGAATGTAGGAAAGTCATCGAAAAGGAAGAAAGTTTTGTTGTTAGGCAGTTCTCATGCCAGAGGTGTAGGCCAACTTCTGCAGGAGGAATTAGGACCAGAATACCAGGTCACAAATTTTTTCAAACCAAGTGCTAGTCTGGATCAGGTGACAGAGGATTTAGGTTCACTCTGTAAAGGATTTACCAGGGAAGACACCGTGGTTATTGTGGGAGGGCCAGGGAACAGCATCGACATAGATCCTGGGTACAGTATAGAGTGTGACCTGGTAAAGATTGCGTCGGCATCGAGACACACCAATGTTGAATTTGTATCTGTCCTGAGACGCCATGACCGGCCTCATTTGAACTCTTCTGTTGGGAGAGTTAATTTGGAGTTGGAACGGCTGCTTGGGTCGGGTGCGGGGGCTCATATTGGTGTGGTTCCTGTTGATTATCTCAGTAGGTGGGACTATACCAGGCACAGCCTACATCTCAACAGGAAAGGGAAGGGGAAACTGGCTGGGGTAATAGCAGGAAATTTAAGGGGGGGAGGCACTGCCATGAATGGTAAAATACCAGTGGTTACAGGTGTTGGAGCAGCACCTTTTTTAGGATAGGTAAGACAGAAAGATGTCAAGTTCTACGAGAGGTCAGGATTGAAACAAATCTTCAGTTTAGGAAAGAAATTAAACAGCTCAATTCTAGCACATTGGATCACCAATCACAGCTATCAATTGTAAATTTTCACCAATCACCAGAAATTTTATCTCCACCAAGTTGTATCTCAGTCCTAGGTAATTGCATTGATGAATTAAAGTCACCCAACCCAGTTGACATAATCTGCCTCTCTGAACACCGTGTGACCACTGGTATAGGAACTAGGCCTAAGCACAATGAGAAACTCAGACAGGAGAGTACTGCAAATGTTAGAATAAGGAAAGGTTCTCATAAAAGTATAATTAAAAATAATGTAAGTAATTTCATCAAAATATTGGGAGTTTAAAGAATAAAGTAGATGAGCTTCTGGTTTGTTTAGAAGATTTAGAAGCTGAGAATGAAATAGATATACTATGCCTGTCTGAGCATCACATTGTTACTGATATGGATAAGGTAAATGTAAGTGGATATAAGCTCTCTGCACATGTAATGAGAGAAAATATGGAGAAAGGAGGAGTTGCCATATATGTCAAAAGTTATCATTGTGCAAAAAGTATAGAAACAAAAAAGTTTTGTGTAGAGAAACATATAGAAGCATGTGCCTGTGAGCTTAAATTAAATAAAGGCACATTTATAATTGTAACTGTATATAGGTCCCCATCAGGAAATTTTCATCTATTTCTGAAAAATTTGGACTCCTTGTTGTGCTATCTGTCAGACAGGGGGAAGCAAATTATTATTTGTGGGGACTTCAATGTAGATTCTCTGAAAGAGGGTAATAGGAAAAATGACCTTGAAGTATTACTCGGTTCTTTCAATTTGACACCCGTTATTGATTTTCCTACTCGGGTGGTAAAGGACAGCAGCTCACTGATAGATAACTTCTTTATAGACCAAGATAAGTTTAACCAGATAAATGCTCAGCCTGTTGAGAATGGTCTTTCTGATCATGGTGCACAGCTAGTTACAATATATGACATAGCTCCATTCAGCAATACTAAACAGTCCTCCAAAGTAGTACGTCCAGTCAACGATTTAACAATTGCAAATTTCAGGGAAAGCCTACAGCAGTTAGACTGGGATGAGGTGTACCATGAACCTGATGTCAATTTAAAATATAATTTATTTCATGACATTTTTGTAAATGCATTTGAAAACTGCTTCCCCAAGAAAATAGTTAAATATACTTGTAAGAAACCTTGTAACAAACCATGGCTTACTAAGGGTATAAAAATATCTTGTAACCAGAAAAGGGAAATGTATCTGACAGCAAGAAAGAGTAGTGACCCAGAAACTATCAAAAATTATAAAAACTACTGTGTTATATTAAGAAAAGTTATTAAAAAATCCAGGAGTATGTGTATCATGTCTGAAATCAGCAACTCTGATAATAAAATTAAAACAATTTGGAATATTATTAAAAGAGAAACAGGTCAACCAAGAGCAGAGGAAGACAGTATTACCATCAAATTGAATGAAAACTTTACGAACAAAAAGTCAGAAGTTGAAAATATTTTTAATAATCATTTTCTAAATGTTGTGGATATAGTAGGATCCAGGTGTTCATTAGAAGATGCTAGGCTGTTAATGGAAGAGGCCATACCTATGCAATTTGATACAATTGAAATCTCACCCACTTCTCCCTCTGAAATTAGGAAAATAATAAACTTGCTTAAAAGCAAAAACTCACATGGAATTGATGGCATTTCCAGCAAAATACTAAAAGCTTGTTCTCAACAGATAAGTAATATTCTCAGCCACCTGTGTAATAGCTCTCTGGAACAGGGCATTTTCCCTGATAGACTGAAATATGCTATTGTTATACCTTTGCATAAAAAGGGGGATAGATCTGATGTCAACAATTACCTTCCAATCTCCCTTCTAACAGCTTTATCCAAAATTTTTGAGAAAGTAATGTATTCAAGATTAGCTTCACATATCTGTAAAAATGAAGTACTAACAAAATGTCAGTTTGGTTTCCAGAAAGGTTTTTCAACAGAAAATGCCATATATGCTTTCACCAGTCAAATTTTGAATGATCTGAATAACCAAACACCACCCATTGGGATTTTTTGTGATCTCTCAAAGGCTTTTGATTGTGTAAATCATGAAATTCTGCTAGACAAGCTCAAGTATTGTGGCATGAGTGGGACAGTGCACAAATGGTTTAATTCGTACCTAACTGGAAGAGTGCAGAAAGTTGAAATAAGTAGTTCTCGTAACATGCAAAGATCAGCACATTCCTCAAACTGGGGAACTATCAAGAATGGGGTTCCACAAGGGTCAGTCTTGGGTCCTTTGTTGTTCTTATTATATATTAATGACTTGCCATTCTATATTCATGAAGAGGCAAAGTTAGTTCTCTTTGCTGATGATACAAGTATAGTAATCACACCTGACAAACAAGAATTAACTGATGAAATTGTCAATACTGTCTTTCAGAAAATTACTAAGTGGTTCCTTGTAAACGGACTCTCACTGAATTTTGATAAGACACAGTACATACAGTTCCGTACAGTGAATGGTATAATGGTTCTGTTCCAGTATAATTTGTGTTCATCATTCTCCAGTGCATTTTGTGGTGCATACTTGTATGTGGGAACATGTTGTTTTATAAGTTTATGTTGTAAGGCAAGCTGTTGATGTATTATTTTTGCTACATTGTCATGTCTTCTGGGGTATTCTGTATTTGCTAGTATTGTACATCCGCTTGTGATGTGATCTACTGTTTCTATTTGTTGTTTGCAAAGTCTACATTTATCTGTTGTGGTATTGGGATCTTTAATAATATGCTTGCTGTAATATCTGGTGTTTATTGTTTGATCCTGTACTGCAATCATGAATCCTTCTGTCTCACTGTATATATTGCCTTTTCTTAGCCATGTGTTGGATGCGTCTTGATCGATGTGTGGCTGTGTTAGATGATACGGGTGCTTGCCATGTAGTGTTTTCTTTTTCCAATTTACTTTCTTCATTTCTGTTGATGTTATGTGATCTAAAGGGTTGTAGAAGTGGTTATGAAATTGCAGTGGTGTAGCCGATGTATTTATATGAGTGATTGCTTTGTGTATTTTGCTAGTTTCTGCTCGTTCTAGAAAGAATTTTCTTAAATTGTCTACCTGTCCATAATGTAGGTTTTTTATATTGATAAATCCCCTTCCTCCTTCCTTTCTGCTTAATGTGAATCTTTCTGTTGCTGAATGTATGTGATGTATTCTATATTTGTGGCATTGTGATCATGTAAGTGTATTGAGTGCTTCTAGGTCTGTGTTACTCCATTTCACTACTCCAAATGAGTAGGTCAATATTGGTATAGCATAAGTATTTATAGCTTTTGTCTTGTTTCTTGCTGTCAATTCTGTTTTCAGTATTTTTGTTAGTCTTTGTCTATATTTTTCTTTTCTTTTAGTTCTTCTTTAATATTTGTATTATCTATTCCTATTTTTTGTCTGTATCCTAGATATTTATAGGCATCTGTTTTTTCCATCGCTTCTATGCAGTCACTGTGGTTATCCAGTATGTAATCTTCTTGTTTAGTGTGTTTTCCCTTGACTATACTATTTTTCTTACATTTGTCTGTTCCAAAATCCATATTTATATCATTGCTGAATACTTCTGTTATCTTTAGTAATTGGTTGAGTTGTTGATTTGTTGCTGCCAGGAGTTTTAGATCATCCATGTATAGCAAATGTGTGATTTTGTGTGGGTATGTTCCAGTAATATTGTATCCATAATTTGTATTATTTAGCATGTTGTATAGTGGGTTCAGAACAAGGCAGAACAAGAAAGGACTTAATGAGTCTCCTTGGTATGTTCCACGCTTAATCTGTATTGGCTGTGATGTGATATTATTTGAATTTGTTTGGATATTAAGTGTGGTTTTCCAGTTTTTCATTACTGTGTTTAGGAACTGTATCAATTTTGGATCTACTTTGTATATTTCCAATATTTGTAGTAACCATGAGTGGGGTGCACTATCAAAAGCTTTTTGGTAATCAATGTATGCGTAGTGTAGCGACCTTTGTTTAGTTTTAGCTTGATATGTCACCACTGCATCTATTATCAGTTGCTCTTTACATCCTCATGCTCCTTTGCAAAAGGCTTTTTGTTCTTCATTTATAATTTTGTTCTTTGTTGTATGTGTCATTAATTTCTGTGTAATGACTGAAGTTAATATTTTGTATATTGTTGGTAGGCATGTTATGGGGCGATATTTAGCTGGGTTTGCTGTGTCTGCTAGATCTTTAGGCTTCAGATAAGTTATTCCTTGTGTAAGTGTATCAGGGAATGTGTATGGGTCTGCAATGTAACTGTAAAATTATTTAGTTAGATGTGAATGTGTTGAGGTGAACTTCTTTAGCCAGAAATTTGCTATTTTATCTTTTCCAGGGGCTTTCCAATTGTGAGTAGAATTAATTGCTTGGGTGACTTCATGTTGCAAAATTATCACTTCAGGCATTTGTGGTATCATCTTGTATGTGTCTGTTTCTGCTTGTATCCACCATGCATGCCTGTTATGTTGTACCGGGTTAGACCATATGTTGCTCCAGAAGTGTTCCATGTCTGTTATGTTTGGTGGATTGTGTATTTTAATGTGTGTGTTATCTATTGTCTGGTAAAATTTCTTTTGCTTTGTGTTGAATGTTTGGTTTTGTTTCCTTCTATTTTTCACTTTTTTTGCATCTTCTAAGTCGTTTCGCCAATGTTTGTAATTTCTGCTTCTTTTCATCTAATTGCTCTATCGCTTCTTGTTGTGAGATTTTACCTAACCTTTTTCGTTTTTTTTCTGACATTTAATTTCTTATAAATTGTGTTAGCTGTCCGATGTCCTTTCTCAGTTTTTCTATTCTGATCCGTAGCCTGTGTTGCCATGCTGGTTTTGTGGGTTTCTTCTGTGAGTTGGTTGGTTCTGATCTCTGCCTAGTGTGTATATTTAGTGTAGTGAGTGCTCCTATATAAACCAGTAGTTTTCCTTTGATTGTTTAATTGTTGCGTGTTGTTCTTTGTTTGTTTGCTCTGGGATGTTTGAGTCCAATACTGTATTTTCTTCTTCTTTTGATTGCACATTATTTTGTTCCAGTATTTGTTGTACTTGTTGTTTGATGTTTTCTAATTCTGCCTGGGGTATCCTGTTATTTTTGATTATTACACGGATCTGATCAGCTAGTCGTTGTTCTGTTAAATTTTTTAATTCTGGGTATCTGGTAATTAATGTTATGTATACTTGTGATCTGTATCCAGTTGTGTTGGTTCCTAGGTTTGTTGCTTGGTGCTAACAGCACATGAGGTGTCGATTAACTTCATCTGAACATCTCATCCTCTGTCTTTGTTTTCCTTCTAGGGTGGTTGCAGGAAGCATATCCTGCAAAACACCTCTATTTGGATTTAAATCATTTTCCAGTTGGCTAGCAGTGTCGTTACCATTGTGGGCGGGCATAGGGTTCAAGCGTCGTCCCCGACCATGACGGCGCTTGTCCGAGGCTTCTTTAGTTCTGTCCTGAATCAACTAATCACACTAAAAGGGGTGTTAGCCCTATTAGTGGTTTGTTCTTTACGTCGCCTTTTACGACTGGCAGAACATACCGGAGGCCTATTCTTTTCCCGGGCCTCCACGGGGTTTATTATTATTATTATTATTATTATTACTACTACTGGTGGTTTCGTATCTTGGTCTGTATGTAATGCTTTCTCCTCCTTTTTGTTTAACAGTAGTCTTTGACATGCTGAAGCCTGCAGGGGCGAAAACCAACATGTCATCATTTGCTGAGTCCTTACCCACAGCAACCTCAGCCACCATTATGTCGAGACCGGCACCGTCCTCTGCACCTGCAGCGGCAACAACCTCCAGCATGTCCAAACATGTAGCATCTATATGGGATCCTGTAGTGCACATAGCCCATTTGCTGGAGCAGGACAAGAAGCTGTTATTGTCTATCCCACCCATCGATTTGGGTGATGAGGACGCCAGGTCTGTTCCTAACGTTTCGAATACTGCTGGTGGTCCTAAACGACAGCATGATGGAGATCAGTATTGGTCACTGACATATGACCCATCCCATCACAACATAACTATGGTAGTGCAGGGACAGAGTGCAGGTGCTGTGGATAAGAAGGTTCCACACATAGCCCTCTTGCTGGAGCAGGACATGAAGCAGTTTCTGTCCCACTCATCAGTTTGTGTGATGAGGACATGTGGTCTGCTCCCAATGCCTCGAATGCTGCTGCTGGTGGACCAAAACAACAGCAAGCTGTAGGACAGTATTGGTCACTGACATATGATGCATCCCACCAGAATGTTCCTGTTCTAGCACAGGGACAAAATACAGATGCTGTGGATAAGAAGGTAACAAATCTGCCCATGTTTTTCAGTTCTACATACAGTTTAAATCCTAGTGTAAATGTGGGTATATAAGCACATCGTGACTTGAGCTTGCATATGAAGATAGAAACTGAAAATACATCAAATGGTGTTTCAGTGCCTATTACTGAGTTCGACAGGGACCAAATATGTCATGCAGAGCGCTACATCAATCAGCAGATGACCACAGAGTATCATCCAACTCTCACCCCCACGGATATTCCCCTTGCTGGTGTGACTCTATTTATTACAACAGTGTATGATGTCTGTGCACTATGTGTGAAATCGGGTGACAAGTGTTCTTATCTATGGTAAGCCTCAGCTATGAACTTATACAACGTGGATACTACACTATGCCTTGCATTGGAGAGACAGTCGTTGGTTGCCAAGCATAGACTCTGCATAAAGTGATGATGTGAACTTTCTATGTGTGCATAGTGTACATGTTGATGATTTGGAGCAGTACCTTTGTTTGCACATGAACGCAGAGCCAAAAGAGAAAGAGGTTAAACGTGCATGTGAAAAACCAGAGCATTGTGAGGCGCCCATCGGTTTGAAGCAGATATGTGTGGAATTTATTCCATATCAAAAAGCGTTATTTGGGACATATTGTGCAGGTGTGAAGAAAATAAAGAAAGAGTCTGATGTTTTTTTTTTAAATACTGCATCTGATGTATGATATTTAAATAAACAATGTGTATATATATAATCTCAGGTTGTATTTGTTTTTATTTCATATCTCTCTCATTGAAGTCCAACTACACTCATTCATATCATTATTGTCAATGCTACCCCTATAATCATACAGCAGCAGGCAATTAACACATCCTCACCAGTCATTGTCAAATAGGTCCATCCAGTTGTTGGAAGACTAATGTTCTCATGAGCTGCTAACAAATGTGTATTTTGAAAAACACTGTTTCAGCCGAAGTATCAGCTGTTACAGGAGATATTGCACGGTGTAAAAGACGTTACATACACGACATTCAGTGAAAGTGGTGATATTCCCCCATCTGAAAAAGTAAAGCCGAACATTGTGTTTATATTTGACGATGTTGGTTCGGAAAACCAAGACCTAATTCGAATATATTTCTGTTTCGGTCGTCATATCGGTGCTGAGGTATTTTATCTAAGCCAAACATATTCCAGAACCCCGAAACAGTTCGTTAGGGGTAATGCAGGCCTTACTATAGCCTTCAAACAGGGCAATCTGAATTTAAAACACATTCACGAAGCACATGTAGGATCTGACGTCGTTCAATGATAGTGTAAAGATATGCGCCGATTGCTGAAACCCTTAACATTTTGGATTTCTCGTTATTGGTAAACCAACGAAACTGAATGATGGTAGGTACAGGCGAAACTTCCAAGAGTTTCTGTATATATAGCGTGGTAAGAGAGGCGAGTACGTCAGTATACGTTGTACCATGGAAAAATTCGAGCGCATGTCTGGCTCTCAACCCGAGATCATGGGTGTAAATAGGCAGAACATTCGCTTGTCCGTGGATGGAAAAAGTTAGACTATAGTTCATAAAGTTTGTGTTATGCGCAGGGAGCTAGATATGTATTATCGGACTCTACTGAGCATGATCAGTGCATTAAATGAGTCAGTTAATGAAATCAGTAAGAAAGCAAACGACTTAACTGAAAACGTTGACGCTATTGTGGGGGGAATGGAAGTAGAGGCCCTTGTTATTGAGAAGGCAGAGCAGCAGAAAAGCGGATATATAAAGCCTCACGCTGCAGAGACGTCTGATTAGTATACACTTAGATGTCAAGGAAGTAGAAAGTCGTTCAGGCGCGGAAAGCCGTTCGAGAGAAATTACAGTTGCTATGGTTAGCGTATATGGATCGACAGCAGACACTAAGAGAGACCTTTAAGCCAGTTACAGACTCTCTCAGGCACCTCTCAGCAAAAGCAAAACCACGCGGTAACGATGGTGTTGCCATTGCCCTGCCAGATGGACAGAGCATTTGGCATCTGCAGGGAAAGACCGTACATGCTGGGTACGCAGCCTGTAAGTGTAACTGATGACACAATACGTGATAGGCAGTTTGAGAGAACACCTGGCTTAATGAATCTTATTTTTCTAAGACCCACGAAAAAAACCGATAAATAATTCAGTTTATAATAGGGAAATGTACCGTGAAAAACAGCATTTGACTGACGTACATAAGATCGCAAAAAGCCAGAGCAACAAGAAATATAAAACCATTATAAGACCAATACTTGATGGTGAAAACAACAACAGCAGCAGTGGTGATGGTATTGACATTGAGCATAAAACATTTAACAACCGAATCCCACAGTAAATACATTATGACGACCCCAGCGAGGTAACAGATCGACTACGTCTGCTCATAGCATCAGCTGCTGTATGTAATACAGCTCATTCGAATGAGGCTGTTTCAGTACTCTCTGAACTTAGAGAGAGAGTTATCATCGAATAAGTTTGGAGACAGTAGTCCAAGAACTGCGCAAACCAGCACGCAAAACATGCCTTTGTAGCCATGTTATGATTAAAGATTTGGATGATTTATGGCAGGTTGATGTTGTAGATATGAGGGAATATTCACGTGAGAATAATGGATTCAAATATATTTTAATGGTTATTGATACATGCTCCAAATTTGCCTGGGCATTACCTGTTAAAACAAAAATGGGGAGAAATGTTGTGGATGTGTTTGAGCGTTTGCTGCGGACAGGGATGAATCGATGCCCAGACAAACTCCAAATCGATCACGGTGGAGAGTTTTACAATAGGTATTTCAAGACCAAGATGCAGCGGTACGGAATACATCACTACTTAACATTCGCCCACCTGAAGGCGAGTATCGTGGAACGTCTGAACAGGACAATAGAAGGTCAAATGTGGATGCGTTTTAATCTCTGCGGCCCATACAAGTGGACAGATATCCTCCAAGAAATAATTGCTCAGTGTAATCGAACCAAACATAGCACAATAAAAATGAGACCAGTCAATGTTCCTGATAATGGACTCATGGATATGGTGTACTATTGCATTAAAATGCTGGATTCACGCAAATAAAAATTTAATGTAGATGATTTGGTATAAATACCAAAACACAAGATAGCATTTGAGAAGTCATTCCTACCAATCTGGTCAACAGAGATATTTACAGTTTCAAAGGTGTAAAGAACGAACCCTAGAATTTACATCTTGAAGGATAGTAAAGGTGAAGAAATTTCAGATTGCTTCTACACCGAGGAGTTGCAGAAAAGATCAGAACCGGATGTGTTTCGCGAGGAGAGAGTCATAAGACGTCGGGTAAATAGAGCACTAGTCAAAGGGCTTGGTTTTCCTGCAGCACAAAACAGTTGGATTGATGCTAACGAATTGCTATATAATGGAGTGCACTGTCCACAACCACAGCAGTAACATAGCATGCGTGCTAGGCGACGCATTAGAGGAGGTGGTGGTATTCTGGACAAACTGCCAGTGGAATTACATATTCTGGGCTGTAACTACCGTGGACCTGGAAAAAAGCTTCAAAAACGCTTCGCATGAGGCGATAACGGTATTAACCTGCTCGGCGAAACGTGTATGTGACACGACATTGCACACACTGCAAATAAAAATCTCCCAAGTAGTCACATAGCAGACAGATTTTAGCTGATAAGGTTAAGGCGATACGTAGAAGAAAGAATATTGGTATAGGTCAACGCATTTCAGCATTTGCAACTGATAAAACCATGGATGGGAAAATTAAATTGGGTTTAGGAGTGATGAATTTCAAACGAGTTATGAATGCTGCACGTTGTGCACTAAAGAAGAAAAAGAAAAAGAAGAAGGGTGGAAGCAAAGGTGTTTGAAGAACTGTATCCTGACATCGATGTAATGCAGCTAAAAACGCTCTGTAGCAGAAGGGTACGGGAAGAAGAAGGGGATTCGTTAAAGCACCTCGAGTTCTGCCAGTACCCAAGACGTCTGGTGGTTTTCATCGATTCCTCATCCTAGCCCTTTCCGCTCTCTCGGCGGTAGGGTCCCTCGCTGGTGGTGGTGTAAACATTGCTCGAACAGTCAAGAACGCGCAAAACGCCCAAGCGCAGTTAGAAAAACCGCACGATGGAAGCCGCAGTTACCGGAAAAGGACTAAGGCCGAAACCATACAGAAAAGGGCTTGATCTATTCATAAACAAAAAGAGCCAGTTAGCAGTCCTATGAGATCGGCCGCTCACAAATACTGATCTTCATAAGTTTGTTACAAAAATATTCAACATTTCATGATTCAGTGGCGAGTTTATGTGGGATACATTACCGAAGACTATGTGGAAAACTGGTGGATGTGATGGTGCAAATTTAAAATATACTATGACAAATGCAAATACCGTCTACTATTTCGACTCATTTGGTGATCTGCAACAACCAGAAGAATTCCGACGATACTTCACTCGCAGAAGACGTGTATTCTACAATTTTCGTTGATATCAGGACCTTAATACACACCTCTGTGGGCATATATGCATCATGTTTCTCTTGACATTTACAAAGAAGAAGAAGGAGAAGAAGAATATATAAGGAAGAGCTTTAAACATTCCTTTATTATTTGAGATTCATATGCAATGTCATACACTTTGACTTTAAAAGAATGATCATCTGAATTACAAGCAAATTATTTCCCACCAACTGATATGAACATTGGTAAATGGAATATTGCATTGATTGGACTGGAGACGTACAATAGCATCCCTGATATCAACAAGGCTATCAAAAAACTCCAATTAGATAATAATGTCGAAAAACACGTAGTGGAAATAGAACCTGTTGTATACAATATCGACGATTTAAAGGAAGTCATAAAACAGTATGGAAAAGTTATTGAGTTATGTGCCAACATCAGTACACTTAAATCTGTTATAAGGACTGTAGATGCAACGATTGACTTTAACCAGAAAGGTTCAATAGGACGTCCACTGGGTTTCACTAAAGGGCAGGTTTTGAAGAAGTAAATTTTACAAGTCAGATCAGCCTGTGGACATATTGCCTGTCAGCACAATCCGAGTCGAGTGTAACATTGCAACGTACTCCTATCTCAACAACAGTCTGATTCATACTATTTACAGATTCCTCTCCTCAGCTGCAACAGGGTATAAGACTTCTGAGACTCCCACCAATGCAGTATACACTATGTGATCAAAAGTATCCGGACACCTGGCTGAAAATTACTTCCAAGTTCGAGGCGCCCTCCATCGGTAAAGCTGGAATTCGATATGGTGTTAGCCCACACTTGGCCTTGATGACAGCTTCCACTATCGCAGGCAGATGTTCAGTCGGTGCTGGAAGGTTTCTTGGGGAATGGCAGCCCATTCTTCACGGAGTGCTACTCTGAGGAGATGAGACTGGCACGAAATCGGCGTTCCAAAACTTCACAATGGTGTTCTATAGGTTTCAGGTCAAGACTCTGTGCAGCCCACTTCATTACAGGGATGTTATCGTCGTGTAACCACTCCACCACAATCTGGTACGCCAGATCGTGTCCTTGCAGTTAAGAAGACAGCTTGGTAATGTATGTCCGCAGCATCGGCAGATTAGGGAATTTGTTCTGTGATAATCAGAGATCAGCAGAGCGCGCCTGTTCCCGTCTTTTCTTACGTGGTTCTGTCTTGGATGTTCATTGTCTGAGTTCTCACTACTGTAGCAGCAATTAATGTTGGGTTGGCTGGGTGTTTCTCTTAAGATTTGAGTTGCAAGGGATTGGCTCCACATATTACTTTGTCATAAATGTCACAATCTAGTTTATGGACAACTTCACCTTCACAGCATTTATTTGAGTATCCAATTTGATCCAATTTGATGTATTGGAAATGTTTCATGTGTTTTGTTTATGATTTTGAGTTTAGTCATAATAAATCAAATTGTTATTTTGGACAGAACTTTCATTCTGTTAATCGGTAGAGCAACCCTTAATTTCTCACTACGTTACTGAAACTTTATTTAATTAATGTCTATCAAATTAAATTATTGCAGGTGCCAAACTCTTTTCTACTCCACTTGCAGGGTCGATTACAGTCAGTTCGCGTTTCTTCTTAATCCATGTGCAACAGCAAAAGTAGCAGTTAGAAAAGGGGGGCCTTAGAGCATCATTTCCATATGAAGATTCGAGAAGAATTTAGTGTTAAATACACTGCTAGCCCCGGCACATCGCACGAGATTAAGGAATTATTGAACCGGCAGTTAGTCCATACATAAACGCGCTCCATATTGTTGAGAAAAAGGATAGATCACATCGCCTCGTACTTGATTCGCGTCATGTGAACATTATTATTAATGAAACAGATCGCCCACAGAAACTAGAAGAACTTCTACAGAAATTTCATGGTACTGCTGTTTATTCCACATTAGATTTGAAATCGGGATTTTGGCAAATTCAGCTCCATCCGAACTGCAGAAAGTACACAGCTTTTCTCTGTTTTGGTGATTGTTATCAGTTTTGCAAATTACCATTCGGATTAACAATTTCTTCAGCAGCATTTATTCGCGGTTTAAATACTATACTTCCGACAGAACTCAAAGACAGAATCACTACATATGTAGACGACATCCTTATCGCAGAAGCTAACTGGTCTGAACACAATCTGATTCTTGAACAACTGTTGCAAACTTTTCGTGCACAAGGACTCACAGTTAATCTCAGCAAATCACACTTTGGCAAGACTTCTATAAAATTTCTTGGACATGTAATTTCAGCAAAAGGCATTGCGCCTGACCCGGAAAAACTTCCAGCTTTACGTGACATTACTGTTCCAACGACGAAGAAACAACTATGCAGCTTTCTGTGTTTAATTAACTTTTTCCGTAAATTTATTCATTACTCTGCTTTAGACACCCCTAGATTATGCCAGTTGACGGGTAAAACACTATTTGGTCCTGGGATAGCCAAGCACAGTCTGAGTTTGTTAATTTGAAACATGCCTTGTTGAATGCACCACTTTTATCACACCCATATCCTACCAGAAATTTTTCCATTGTCACTAACAGTTCTAACACCGCTTTAGGCGTACACATTTTTCAGGAAATTGAAGAAGATGGTACTACAGTAATTAAAAACATCGCCTTTGCAAGTCGCATTCTGGCACCTGCTGAACGCAATTATTCTGTCACAGAACTTGAAACATTATGTGTTGTATGGGCATTTACGAGATTTAGGCACTTTCTTTATGGAAGGCATACTACCGTTTACACAGATCATAGATCTATACAGTTTTTACTTTCAGCAAAATTTACACATGACAGATTAAGCAGATGGAAACTTTATTTACAGGAATTTAATTTTTCAGTTGTTCACATTCCCGGTAAACAAAATATTGAAGCAGACGCACTATCCCGTTCTCTCGGCAACAATCAGCAAGACATCGCAACCAACTTCTGCCAAGCAAATTTTAGCGTCATGTATTTTCAACAAGTTGCATTCGAAAATTTCATTTCGTCGTCATTACGAGATATAGCACAAGAGCAGAGTAAAGACAACGTCGGAAAGAAATTAAACACCTTTGGCAGGATAGGAATAATGTTACCATTAGAAACCATTACACTGTACGCAATAACATTCTGCTTCGCCGCTCTCACCCTGACAGCAACAGTTGGTTATTATGTATACCTGACGAGCTTGTTAACAAATTAATTTGGTATACTCATTTAAGTTACGCACATTACGTAGCCAGAAAATGTTTTCTTATACTGAGACAGAACTGTTATTTTGCCAACATGGAGAAACGTATTCGACGAGTTTTAGCGTCATGTAAAATCTGCCATAAAGCTAAATCAGACACGACTTCACATATTCCTCCGTTACATCCTATTGTACCCGTTAAATTGAGACACATGGCCGCTGTAGACATTTTTGGTCCGATTCCCAGAACTAATAGAGGTTTTTGCTATATCTTTGTCGCTGTTGAACTCACTTCGAAATTTGTTACTTTCACTCCGTTACTGTTTCGAATGCATTTGTAAAACATTTTCTGTTGCATGTAGGGCATGTATTGAAAGTAATTTCCGACAATGGACCACAGTTTCGATCTGCGATATGGAACGTATGTTACGAGCTAGAAACATTTGTCCGATCTATATATCCAAGTATCACGCTTCTTCGAACCCTTGTGAACGACTAATGAAAGAAATTGGTGAACTATGTAGAATATACTGCCATAAAAAACATATTGATTGGGATACACACATACTCTCATTCCAGGATGTAATTAACTCCATACCAAATGAATCTACTATGCTATCTCCAACTGTTATACTGAAAAATATTGAACCACCTAACAAAATTAAAGAATTAGTATCCTTTCCTACATCTCGTCGACTACGCCACCATGAAATAATTGACATTGCGCTCAACATCAAACGTGCCGCAGAGCGCCGGAGAAGACAGCAAAAACAGGTTTGTACACGCTGTGACTTTCACACTGAACAGAAAATATTAGTACGCACACACTATTTATCCAACAGAGGAAAGAGTAGATGCAGTAAATTTGAGCTTCTATACACTGGTCCATATAGAATTCGCAGCATTCCTCACCCCAATGTAGTACACGTCGAAACTTTGAGAACCAGAAAAAGCAAGGGCAATCACCATATTTCCAATATTAAACCCTTTATTGAATGAACATCGTTTACGATTTATCACACTGTAACGCCATTTCCAGATAATTATATGACCACTTACTGACGATAATATGTTTTCCTGGAAAGTTCCCGGCAAGGTAAAGTTAGCAGGTCGCTTTTGTTGTCGTCGTATATCAGACAGTGCACATTTTCCATTTTTTGGTGTATGAATGATTGTTTTCCTATCGAAAGTAGAAATTTTGTCTGTATGCACTATGAAATCTGTAAGATGTAACAAACACCAGTCGACTTTGACATTTTTCCTTATGATATCTCAATATCGTGACTATTCTACATTTTTTGCTACTACATTATGATACTGTGTGTACATTTTTTGCACTTGAAAATTGTCTGTTTTTGACATAATACGTTTTCTGTCATGCTATGCTGTATGCTTAGTTATATCACTAGAAACAAGTTTTTATTTAATGAGTATATGATTTAAATGCAAGATATTAATTCATATTCATCGTTTTCAGAAAGCGATTCCGTGTTAAAGAAATAAATTAAACAAACCACAGGGGTTTACTATGGAATGGAAATTTCACCATCGGAATGAACGAAAGAAAATGCAGTACTGTATCATGAAGAGTAAATGGATCAGAATTAACAAGCATTAACAAAAATATACTATACGCACTGTATAATAGCAGTCTTAACTAATTATTTTTCTTTCAGAATACGAGGCGATTGATGCAAGCTGTCAGACAGAACTACACATGTTAATTTTAGTGATGAAATATGCTAGAAATAAGAAACTCTATACTATGAATACTTGTATGAAGTAAATGGTAATATGAATATGGACAATGAAGTGTCTATTTTTTTGCAGATGATGATAAATGATGATAAATAGTTATATGAAGTATATAGTAATATGAATAATGAAGTTTTTCTTTGAAGGTGATGATAATGATGAAGTTAAGGTAATATGAATAATGAAGTTTTTCTTTGCAGATGATGATAATGATGACGTTTATATATTTACTGTTAGTTAAGAAATGCTATGTAGTTATTTAAGTATTTGTTGCAGTTCATTTTGACAGTATGTCTTATGTCGCATAGTATAATGACTGAATGATTTGGGAAAGACAGCTAGAATACATACATATTAAGTACACGTTTCATTACCTGTTAAGTTGAAGTTCACTACTTTTCAGCATAATATACATTTTTCCTTTCAGGCCAATAATCCATTTTGTATTTTTTCCAGGAGAAGCTTTTCATGATATTAATATGCTATAAGCAATTAATTATCAAACCTGTTCTAATACTTGCATTTTTTTACTCAGTTGTGTCTATCATTTGTGAATGTGATCATATATACTCTACTTGTTTCATAACCTTGCTACAGCTGACTCATGACGAATGACGTTATTAATCTTTATTTCCAGCAATAAGTCAAAAGCAAATATTTTTGTGCCCCACCAATTAATTATCGATTCTAACGCAATACATTGCTAGCACAAAAAAATTAATTACCAGTCTGAACTATTACCAGTATACAACTAAATAATGCTACCAGTTTAAGATATATTTCTAGTCCTAAATATAATGCAAATTTCTTTGATGTATTGAATCCATTATATCTATGTATTATTGGACTACCCAATAGTTACAATGTCTTACATTTTAAATATGTCTTATGTCACTTGCAAGATATCATATATAAACACTAGCAGCTTGATGCTACACGCAATAACTCTTGTTTTGAATGATGACTTCTGAATAATACTGAATAATGTTTTGTAAAACTATATGAATACTTTGTAACTGGCCAATGAGTGCCAATAATTACTGCAATCAGATGAGTTATGAATAGTGTTTTGTAATACTCAATACTTGTTACATGTTTTGTAACTGGCCAATGAATGCCACTAATTACTGTAATGAGATGTCTTATGATGCCAATGACTACTGTAATGAGATGACATGATGCCAATTATTACTGTAATGAGATGAGTTATGAATGATGTTTTGTTATACTGCATAAATGGTATGGCAACGATTATTATAATGCGATGACTTGTGCATAAATGCTATGCCAATAATTATTGTAATGAGATGACTTATGCAGAAAAGCTATACCAATGATTACTGTAATGACATGACTTACACATAAATCCTAATGATTAATGTAATGAGATGACTTATGAATGATGTTTTGTAGCACTGCATAAATGAATGCCAATAATTACTCTAATGAGAAGATGTATGATGCCAATAATTACTGTAATTAGATGACTTATGATTAATGTTCTATAATACTCCATACATAGTACATCAATGTTTAGTAAATGGCCAATGCGTGCCAATAATTATTCAGATCGGTTGATACACTAATGTAATTCTGAATGATGACTAGCATAAGACTGAATGTCCTTCACCTTCTGACCTAATTACCACCAATTACTGCAATATCCATATGTCCTGTCCATCCTCATGATCATGGAGCACTATAGCTGCTTTCTGCAGCAATTCTACGTTGATGTAAGAGTATGGATTCTACAAGAATGTGGTGTTGACATATCAAGCTGTCCAGCACTTTGAACGATGGAGATGTTATTATGGTCCTACTGTTTGCTGTACCTAATGTACTACCAAAATGATAACATACACTTGAACGATGGAGATGTTATTATGGTCCTACTGTTTGCTGTACCTAATGTACTACAAAAATGATAACATAAGGTTTTAATACAACATTTCAGTGTCTTGGTTACACTGATAAATACTTCAGGGAGGAGAACTTCAGATCGTCTCACTTGGTGTTGTGCTTCTGTGGAAAGATATGGACTTTCAGTGCAGATACGTGCAACCCACTGTGCTACAGCCATGATGCTATCCTTCCCATCCCTTTCCTAGTTCTTATAAAATGGTAAAGACTTATACAGTGTGTGTGTACTTTATTTCATTTCTCAATATGTTTAAATTCTTGTAAAAAAATGCTAAAGACTTATACAGTGCGTGTGCACTTCATGTCATTTGTTAATATGATCAGCTGTCCTAAATATGCTAAAGACTTATACAGTGCGTGGGCACTTTATTTCATTTGTTAATGTATTCAGTTCTTGTAAATGTGCTAAACATCTATACAGTGTGTGTGCACTTTATGTCATTTGTTAATATATTTTGTACTCATTGCATATACACTATTTCATTTCTTAATATGTTCTGTACTCATTGCATATACATTTTGTCATTTCTTAATATGTTCTGTACTCAGTGCATGTGCACTCTATTTAATTTCTTAATATGTTCTGCACTTATGAATGATGTATATACTCTGTGACTGTAGACTTGGTAACTAAATAGATTATAGAGAAATTTGTTGCTCATGGCAAGTCCAATTGACTCACCATCGCTGCCAAATTTTTGCCCCCCCCCCTCCCCAGTGGAGGGTTATGTAAGAGGTCCATGATTAAAGAGTTTGTTGCTAGCGCACTCGAGCAGATGTAATTTTGATGGATTGCTCACGCGCTGCCTGCGATATGTAAGCTGTAAGAGAATCTCAGACCACAGAGCAGTGTTGTATGCAGTAGGAATTGTATAGTAGTAGCGAGGAGTTGTGTGTATGGAGTTGGCTGGGCTGGTCGTGGGGAGTGATGGCGTAGCCTGAGCGTTGTAGTATAAGGTAAAAGCAGCCTCGCACATATGTTGTATTGTTGTTCCATGTAAATGTGTCTAAAGAATCTCTTAATAATAATCTTTCTTATAAAAAAGTAACTTTTGACAATCAATCATTTCAATTTAAAGAATTTACTAATTTCTCCAATCCATGGTCATCCCAATTATTGCAAAGAAAAATCATGTGTTCTTTTTATACATGACAAAACTATCGGCCAGCATTGCACTCGGCTGTGCCAGAAAAATTTCTTATAGGAGCAGATATATATACGTTATCCGACGACCTTATTGAGGTAAGAATTTTCTATTTATTCAGAATGATCTTTCATGGCCATGACTCAACACTACTGACGTCCAAAATTCACCAGTTTAAATTCACAGTCAATTATTGAAAGGTTATCTATGACTCACACTTTTTTATTAGGAGATTACTCACATTTCATTATTGGTAGGTTACAGAATTTATTTATTGGGAGGTTACGCTAAATGTCAATGTTATAATTATATTTTTTACTGTTGGAAGGTTACGGAATTTTTCTGTTGGGAGGTTACAATATGTAAAATTTCATTTCACCCTGTTCCTGCTTTGATAGTATACAGTTTCATTCAGATACTGTCTACATCTACATCTACATCTACATGATTACTCTGCAATTCACATTTAAGTGCTTGGCAGAGGGTTCATCGAACCACAATCATACTATCTCTCTGCCATTCCACTCCCAAACAGCGCGCGGGAAAAACGAACACCTAAACCTTTCTGTTCGAGCTGTGATTTCTCTTATTTTATTTTGATGATCATTCCTATCTATGTAGGTTGGTCTCAACAAAATATTTTAGCATTCGGAAGAGAAAGTTGGTGACTGAAATTTCGTAAATAGATCTCGCCGCGACGAAAAACGTCTTTGCTTTAATGACTGCCATCCCAACTCGCGTATCATATCTGCCACACTCTCTCCCCTATTACGTGATAATACAAAACGAGCTGCCCTTATTTGCACCCTTTCGATGTCCTCCATCAATCCCACCTGGTAAGGATCCCACACCCCACAGCAATATTCTAACAGAAGACGAACGAGTGTAGTGTAAGCTGTCTCTTTACTGGACTTGTTGCATCTTCTAACTGTCCTGCCAATGAAACGCAACCTTTGGCTCGCCTTCCCCACAATATTATCTATGTGGTCTTTCCAACTGAAGTTGTTCGTAATTTTAACACCCAGGTACTTGTTGAATTGACAGCCTTGAGAATTGTACTATTTATCGAGTAATCGAATTCCAACGGATTTATTCTGGAACTCATGTGGATCACCTCACACTTTTCGTTATTTAGCGTCAACTGCCACCTACCATACCATACAGCAATCTTTTCTAAATCGCTTTGCAACTGATACTGGTCTTCGGATGACCTTACTAGACGGTAAATTATAGCATCATCTGCGAACAACCTAAGAGAACTGCTCAGATTGTCACCCAGGTCATTTACATAGATCAGGGACCTCCCAGGACGCTTCCCTGGGGAACACCTGATATCACTTCAGTTTTACTCGATGATTTGCCGTGTATTACTACGAACTGCGACCTTCCTGACAGGAAATCACGAATCTAGTCGCACAACTGAGACGATACCCCATAGGCCCGCAGCTTGATTAGAAGTCACTTGTGAGGAACAGTGTCAAAAGCTTTTCGGAACTCTAGAAATACAGAATCAACTTGAGATTCCCTATCGATAGCGGCCATTACTTCGTGCGAATAAAGAGCTAGCTGTGTTGCACAAGAACGATGTTTTCTGAAACCATGCTGATTGCGTATCAATAGATCGTTCCCCTCGAAGTGATTCATAATGTTTGAATACAGTATATGCTCCAAAACCCTACTGCAAACCGACGTCAATGATACAGGTCTGTAGTTCGATGGATTACTCCTACTACCCTTCTTAAACACTGGTGCGACATGCGCAATTTTCCAATCTGTAGGTACAGATCTATCGGTGAGCGAGCGGTTGTATATGATTGTTAAGTAGCGAGCTATTGTATCAGCGTAATCTGAAAGGAACCTAATCGGTATACAATCTGGACCTGAAGACTTGCCCGTATCAAGCGATTTGAGATACCCCTAAGGTATCTACTTCTAAGAAACTCATGCTAGCAGCTGTTCGTGTTTCAAATTCTGGAATATTCCATTCGCCTTCTCTGGTGAAGGAATTTCGGAAAACTGCGTTCAATAACACCGCTTTAGCGGCACAGTCATCGGTAACAGTACCATCGGCAATTGCTCAGCGAAGGTATTGACTGCGTCTTGCCGTTTGTGCACTTTACATAGGACCAGAATTTCTTCGGCTTTCCTACCAAATTTCGAGACAATGTTTCGTTGTGGAACCTATTAAAGGCATCTCGCATTGAAGTCCGTGCCAAATTTCGCGCGTCTGTTCATTTTAGCCAATCTTCGGGATTTCGCGTTGTTCTGAACTTCGCATGCTTTTTCCGTTGCCTCTGCAACAGCGTTCGGACCTGTTTTGTGTACCATGGGGGATCAGTTCCATCTCTTACCAATTTATGAGGTATGAATTTCTCAATTGCTGTTGCTACTATATCTTTGAATTTGAGCCACATCTCGTCTACATTTGCATAGTCAGTTCGGAAGGAATGGAGATTGTCTCTTAGGAAGGCTTCTAGTGACACTTTATCCGCTTTTTTAAATAAAATTATTTTGCGTCTGTTTCGGGTGTTTTTGGAAGAAACGGTATTGAGCCTAGCTACAACGACCTTGTGATCACTAATCCCTGTATCAGTCGTAATGCTCTCTATTAGCTCTGGATTGTTTATGGCTAAGAGGTCAAGTGTGTTTTCGCAAACATTTACAATTCGCTTGGGTTCGTGGCCTGACTGCTCGAAATAATTTTCGGAGAAAGCATTTAGGACAGTCTCGGAAGATGTTTTCTGTTTGAACAAGTATTTTTGCCAACATATCGAGGGAAGGTTCAAGTCCCCACCAACTATAACCGTATGAGTGGGGTATTTATTTGTTACGAGACTCAAATTTTCTCTGAACTGTTCAGCAACTATATCATCGGAGTCTGGGAGTCGGTAGAAGGAGCCAATTATTAACTTAGTTCGACTGTTAAGTATAACCTCCACCCATACCAATTCTCACGGAGTATCTACTTCGACTTCACTACAAGATAAACCACTACTGACAGACACAAACACTCCACCACGAATTCTGCCTAATCTATCTTTCCTGAACACCGTCTGATACTTCGTAAAAACTTCTGCAGAACTTATTTCAGGTTTTAGCCAGCTTTCTGTACCTATAACAATTTCAGCTTCTGTGCTTTCTATTAGCGCTTGAAGCTCAGGGACTTTCCCAGCACAACTACAACAATTTACAACTACAATTCCGACTGTTCCTTGATCCAAGCACGTCCTGTATTTGCCACGCGCGCTTTGAGATTGCAGCCCACCCCGTACTTTCCCGAGGCCTTCTAACCTAAAAAACCGGCCAGTCCACGTGTGTTTATTGTTTCACGGTAATTTAACTAGTTTCTCGGTAACAAGTAAGTAAACTACCGTAAATAGCGTATAACTTCATTGTTTTAATACAGATTTCAGAAAAACAGCGTAACTTTATATCAGAAACTTGCTTATATACATTTGTTTATAGGCCTAATTCTCGTAAAGTTTTTGGAGAATCAAAGTTAAAGTACCTCGTTTAATTGTCCTTTTTTTCATTCAATCGAGTGAAATATACAATAAATAGCGTATACCTTCATTGTTTTAGTACAGATCTCAGAAAAACAGCGGAATTTTAAATCAGAAACTTGCTTATATACATTTGTGAATAGGCTTAATTCTTGTAACGTCTTTTTTGATTTTCGGTAATTTAATTGATTTATTCTAGCTAAAGTATTATTTTTGCCATGAGTGAGAAGTGCCTGACTTGCCGTAGAATTGTTAGTTCCGGGGTTTGGTGTGATGGATGTAGTAGTTTTTTTCACTGGGGGGATTGCAGTGGCGTGGGTGTTGGGAAAGTGGATCAGGCTCATCAGTGGTTATGTAGGATTTGCAGCAGAGATAGGAAGATAGTGGAACAGGAGGGGAAAATTGCTGCCCTTCAGGTTGAGCTAGATCAGGCTAGGGAAGATCTGGACAGGTTAAGGAGGGAGAAGGGCAAAGAGAGGTGGGAAGTGGCAACAGGTAGCAGAAGGAACAGGCCTAGAACTAAGTCTGACAGTTTTGTGGTGAATGTCAAAAATAAGTTTGACCTGTTGCTTCAGTTAGAAACTGATGAGCCTCAAGCAGAGGTAGGTGTAGACAGGACACAACAAACTTTCAATAGGAAATTGAAAAAGAATGTAGGAAAGTCATCGAAAAGGAAGAAAGTTTTGTTGTTAGGCAGTTCTCATGCCAGAGGTGTAGGCCAACTTCTGCAGGAGGAATTAGGACCAGAATACCAGGTCACAAATTTTTTCAAACCAAGTGCTAGTCTGGATCAGGTGACAGAGGATTTAGGTTCACTCTGTAAAGGATTTACCAGGGAAGACACCGTGGTTATTGTGGGAGGGCCAGGGAACAGCATCGACATAGATCCTGGGTACAGTATAGAGTGTGACCTGGTAAAGATTGCGTCGGCATCGAGACACACCAATGTTGAATTTGTATCTGTCCTGAGACGCCATGACCGGCCTCATTTGAACTCTTCTGTTGGGAGAGTTAATTTGGAGTTGGAACGGCTGCTTGGGTCGGGTGCGGGGGCTCATATTGGTGTGGTTCCTGTTGATTATCTCAGTAGGTGGGACTATACCAGGCACAGCCTACATCTCAACAGGAAAGGGAAGGGGAAACTGGCTGGGGTAATAGCAGGAAATTTAAGGGGGGGAGGCACTGCCATGAATGGTAAAATACCAGTGGTTACAGGTGTTGGAGCAGCACCTTTTTTAGGATAGGTAAGACAGAAAGATGTCAAGTTCTACGAGAGGTCAGGATTGAAACAAATCTTCAGTTTAGGAAAGAAATTAAACAGCTCAATTCTAGCACATTGGATCACCAATCACAGCTATCAATTGTAAATTTTCACCAATCACCAGAAATTTTATCTCCACCAAGTTGTATCTCAGTCCTAGGTAATTGCATTGATGAATTAAAGTCACCCAACCCAGTTGACATAATCTGCCTCTCTGAACACCGTGTGACCACTGGTATAGGAACTAGGCCTAAGCACAATGAGAAACTCAGACAGGAGAGTACTGCAAATGTTAGAATAAGGAAAGGTTCTCATAAAAGTATAATTAAAAATAATGTAAGTAATTTCATCAAAATATTGGGAGTTTAAAGAATAAAGTAGATGAGCTTCTGGTTTGTTTAGAAGATTTAGAAGCTGAGAATGAAATAGATATACTATGCCTGTCTGAGCATCACATTGTTACTGATATGGATAAGGTAAATGTAAGTGGATATAAGCTCTCTGCACATGTAATGAGAGAAAATATGGAGAAAGGAGGAGTTGCCATATATGTCAAAAGTTATCATTGTGCAAAAAGTATAGAAACAAAAAAGTTTTGTGTAGAGAAACATATAGAAGCATGTGCCTGTGAGCTTAAATTAAATAAAGGCACATTTATAATTGTAACTGTATATAGGTCCCCATCAGGAAATTTTCATCTATTTCTGAAAAATTTGGACTCCTTGTTGTGCTATCTGTCAGACAGGGGGAAGCAAATTATTATTTGTGGGGACTTCAATGTAGATTCTCTGAAAGAGGGTAATAGGAAAAATGACCTTGAAGTATTACTCGGTTCTTTCAATTTGACACCCGTTATTGATTTTCCTACTCGGGTGGTAAAGGATAGCAGCTCACTGATAGATAACTTCTTTATAGACCAAGATAAGTTTAACCAGATAAATGCTCAGCCTGTTGAGAATGGTCTTTCTGATCATGGTGCACAGCTAGTTACAATATATGACATAGCTCCATTCAGCAATACTAAACAGTCCTCCAAAGTAGTACGTCCAGTCAACGATTTAACAATTGCAAATTTCAGGGAAAGCCTACAGCAGTTAGACTGGGATGAGGTGTACCATGAACCTGATGTCAATTTAAAATATAATTTATTTCATGACATTTTTGTAAATGCATTTGAAAACTGCTTCCCCAAGAAAATAGTTAAATATACTCGTAAGAAACCTTGTAACAAACCATGGCTTACTAAGGGTATAAAAATATCTTGTAACCAGAAAAGGGAAATGTATCTGACAGCAAGAAAGAGTAGTGACCCAGAAACTATCAAAAATTATAAAAACTACTGTGTTATATTAAGAAAAGTTATTAAAAAATCCAGGAGTATGTGTATCATGTCTGAAATCAGCAACTCTGATAATAAAATTAAAACAATTTGGAATATTATTAAAAGAGAAACAGGTCAACCAAGAGCAGAGGAAGACAGTATTACCATCAAATTGAATGAAAACTTTACGAACAAAAAGTCAGAAGTTGAAAATATTTTTAATAATCATTTTCTAAATGTTGTGGATATAGTAGGATCCAGGTGTTCATTAGAAGATGCTAGGCTGTTAATGGAAGAGGCCATACCTATGCAATTTGATACAATTGAAATCTCACCCACTTCTCCCTCTGAAATTAGGAAAATAATAAACTTGCTTAAAAGCAAAAACTCACATGGAATTGATGGCATTTCCAGCAAAATACTAAAAGCTTGTTCTCAACAGATAAGTAATATTCTCAGCCACCTGTGTAATAGCTCTCTGGAACAGGGCATTTTCCCTGATAGACTGAAATATGCTATTGTTATACCTTTGCATAAAAAGGGGGATAGATCTGATGTCAACAATTACCGTCCAATCTCCCTTCTAACAGCTTCATCCAAAATTTTTGAGAAAGTAATGTATTCAAGATTAGCTTCACATATCTGTAAAAATGAAGTACTAACAAAATGTCAGTTTGGTTTCCAGAAAGGTTTTTCAACAGAAAATGCCATATATGCTTTCACCAGTCAAATTTTGAATGATCTGAATAACCAAACACCACCCATTGGGATTTTTTGTGATCTCTCAAAGGCTTTTGATTGTGTAAATCATGAAATTCTGCTAGACAAGCTCAAGTATTGTGGCATGAGTGGGACAGTGCACAAATGGTTTAATTCGTACCTAACTGGAAGAGTGCAGAAAGTTGAAATAAGTAGTTCTCGTAACATGCAAAGATCAGCACATTCCTCAAACTGGGGAACTATCAAGAATGGGGTTCCACAAGGGTCAGTCTTGGGTCCTTTGTTGTTCTTATTATATATTAATGACTTGCCATTCTATATTCATGAAGAGGCAAAGTTAGTTCTCTTTGCTGATGATACAAGTATAGTAATCACACCTGACAAACAAGAATTAACTGATGAAATTGTCAATACTGTCTTTCAGAAAATTACTAAGTGGTTCCTTGTAAACGGACTCTCACTGAATTTTGATAAGACACAGTACATACAGTTCCGTACAGTGAATGGTATAATGGTTCTGTTCCAGTATAATTTGTGTTCATCATTCTCCAGTGCATTTTGTGGTGCATACTTGTATGTGGGAACATGTTGTTTTATAAGTTTATGTTGTAAGGCAAGCTGTTGATGTATTATTTTTGCTACATTGTCATGTCTTCTGGGGTATTCTGTATTTGCTAGTATTGTACATCCGCTTGTGATGTGATCTACTGTTTCTATTTGTTGTTTGCAAAGTCTACATTTATCTGTTGTGGTATTGGGATCTTTAATAATATGCTTGCTGTAATATCTGGTGTTTATTGTTTGATCCTGTACTGCAATCATGAATCCTTCTGTCTCACTGTATATATTGCCTTTTCTTAGCCATGTGTTGGATGCGTCTTGATCGATGTGTGGCTGTGTTAGATGATACGGGTGCTTGCCATGTAGTGTTTTCTTTTTCCAATTTACTTTCTTCATTTCTGTTGATGTTATGTGATCTAAAGGGTTGTAGAAGTGGTTATGAAATTGCAGTGGTGTAGCCGATGTATTTATATGAGTGATTGCTTTGTGTATTTTGCTAGTTTCTGCTCGTTCTAGAAAGAATTTTCTTAAATTGTCTACCTGTCCATAATGTAGGTTTTTTATATTGATAAATCCCCTTCCTCCTTCCTTTCTGCTTAATGTGAATCTTTCTGTTGCTGAATGTATGTGATGTATTCTATATTTGTGGCATTGTGATCATGTAAGTGTATTGAGTGCTTCTAGGTCTGTGTTACTCCATTTCACTACTCCAAATGAGTAGGTCAATATTGGTATAGCGTAAGTATTTATAGCTTTTGTCTTGTTTCTTGCTGTCAATTCTGTTTTCAGTATTTTTGTTAGTCTTTGTCTATATTTTTCTTTTCTTTTAGTTCTTCTTTAATATTTGTATTATCTATTCCTATTTTTTGTCTGTATCCTAGATATTTATAGGCATCTGTTTTTTCCATCGCTTCTATGCAGTCACTGTGGTTATCCAGTATGTAATCTTCTTGTTTAGTGTGTTTTCCCTTGACTATACTATTTTTCTTACATTTGTCTGTTCCAAAATCCATATTTATATCATTGCTGAATACTTCTGTTATCTTTAGTAATTGGTTGAGTTGTTGATTTGTTGCTGCCAGGAGTTTTAGATCATCCATGTATAGCAAATGTGTGATTTTGTGTGGGTATGTTCCAGTAATATTGTATCCATAATTTGTATTATTTAGCATGTTGTATAGTGGGTTCAGAACAAGGCAGAACAAGAAAGGACTTAATGAGTCTCCTTGGTATGTTCCACGCTTAATCTGTATTGGCTGTGATGTGATATTATTTGAATTTGTTTGGATATTAAGTGTGGTTTTCCAGTTTTTCATTACTGTGTTTAGGAACTGTATCAATTTTGGATCTACTTTGTATATTTCCAATATTTGTAGTAACCATGAGTGGGGTGCACTATCAAAAGCTTTTTGGTAATCAATGTATGCGTAGTGTAGCGACCTTTGTTTAGTTTTAGCTTGATATGTCACCACTGCATCTATTATCAGTTGCTCTTTACATCCTCATGCTCCTTTGCAAAAGGCTTTTTGTTCTTCATTTATAATTTTGTTCTTTGTTGTATGTGTCATTAATTTCTGTGTAATGACTGAAGTTAATATTTTGTATATTGTTGGTAGGCATGTTATGGGGCGATATTTAGCTGGGTTTGCTGTGTCTGCTAGATCTTTAGGCTTCAGATAAGTTATTCCTTGTGTAAGTGTATCAGGGAATGTGTATGGGTCTGCAATGTAACTGTAAAATTATTTAGTTAGATGTGAATGTGTTGAGGTGAACTTCTTTAGCCAGAAATTTGCTATTTTATCTTTTCCAGGGGCTTTCCAATTGTGAGTAGAATTAATTGCTTGGGTGACTTCATGTTGCAAAATTATCACTTCAGGCATTTGTGGTATCATCTTGTATGTGTCTGTTTCTGCTTGTATCCACCATGCATGCCTGTTATGTTGTACCGGGTTAGACCATATGTTGCTCCAGAAGTGTTCCATGTCTGTTATGTTTGGTGGATTGTGTATTTTAATGTGTGTGTTATCTATTGTCTGGTAAAATTTCTTTTGCTTTGTGTTGAATGTTTGGTTTTGTTTCCTTCTATTTTTCACTTTTTTTGCATCTTCTAAGTCGTTTCGCCAATGTTTGTAATTTCTGCTTCTTTTCATCTAATTGCTCTATCGCTTCTTGTTGTGAGATTTTACCTAACCTTTTTCGTTTTTTTTCTGACATTTAATTTCTTATAAATTGTGTTAGCTGTCCGATGTCCTTTCTCAGTTTTTCTATTCTGATCCGTAGCCTGTGTTGCCATGCTGGTTTTGTGGGTTTCTTCTGTGAGTTGGTTGGTTCTGATCTCTGCCTAGTGTGTATATTTAGTGTAGTGAGTGCTCCTATATAAACCAGTAGTTTTCCTTTGATTGTTTAATTGTTGCGTGTTGTTCTTTGTTTGTTTGCTCTGGGATGTTTGAGTCCAATACTGTATTTTCTTCTTCTTTTGATTGCACATTATTTTGTTCCAGTATTTGTTGTACTTGTTGTTTGATGTTTTCTAATTCTGCCTGGGGTATCCTGTTATTTTTGATTATTACACGGATCTGATCAGCTAGTCGTTGTTCTGTTAAATTTTTTAATTCTGGGTATCTGGTAATTAATGTTATGTATACTTGTGATCTGTATCCAGTTGTGTTGGTTCCTAGGTTTGTTGCTTGGTGCTAACAGCACATGAGGTGTCGATTAACTTCATCTGAACATCTCATCCTCTGTCTTTGTTTTCCTTCTAGGGTGGTTGCAGGAAGCATATCCTGCAAAACACCTCTATTTGGATTTAAATCATTTTCCAGTTGGCTAGCAGTGTCGTTACCATTGTGGGCGGGCATAGGGTTCAAGCGTCGTCCCCGACCATGACGGCGCTTGTCCGAGGCTTCTTTAGTTCTGTCCTGAATCAACTAATCACACTAAAAGGGGTGTTAGCCCTATTAGTGGTTTGTTCTTTACGTCGCCTTTTACGACTGGCAGAACATACCGGAGGCCTATTCTTTTCCCGGGCCTCCACGGGGTTTATTATTATTATTATTATTATTATTATTACTACTGGTGGTTTCGTATCTTGGTCTGTATGTAATGCTTTCTCCTCCTTTTTGTTTAACAGTAGTCTTTGACATGCTGAAGCCTGCAGGGGCGAAAACCAACATGTCATCATTTGCTGAGTCCTTACCCACAGCAACCTCAGCCACCATTATGTCGAGACCGGCACCGTCCTCTGCACCTGCAGCGGCAACAACCTCCAGCATGTCCAAACATGTAGCATCTATATGGGATCCTGTAGTGCACATAGCCCATTTGCTGGAGCAGGACAAGAAGCTGTTATTGTCTATCCCACCCATCGATTTGGGTGATGAGGACGCCAGGTCTGTTCCTAACGTTTCGAATACTGCTGGTGGTCCTAAACGACAGCATGATGGAGATCAGTATTGGTCACTGACATATGACCCATCCCATCACAACATAACTATGGTAGTGCAGGGACAGAGTGCAGGTGCTGTGGATAAGAAGGTTCCACACATAGCCCTCTTGCTGGAGCAGGACATGAAGCAGTTTCTGTCCCACTCATCAGTTTGTGTGATGAGGACATGTGGTCTGCTCCCAATGCCTCGAATGCTGCTGCTGGTGGACCAAAACAACAGCAAGCTGTAGGACAGTATTGGTCACTGACATATGATGCATCCCACCAGAATGTTCCTGTTCTAGCACAGGGACAAAATACAGATGCTGTGGATAAGAAGGTAACAAATCTGCCCATGTTTTTCAGTTCTACATACAGTTTAAATCCTAGTGTAAATGTGGGTATATAAGCACATCGTGACTTGAGCTTGCATATGAAGATAGAAACTGAAAATACATCAAATGGTGTTTCAGTGCCTATTACTGAGTTCGACAGGGACCAAATATGTCATGCAGAGCGCTACATCAATCAGCAGATGACCACAGAGTATCATCCAACTCTCACCCCCACGGATATTCCCCTTGCTGGTGTGACTCTATTTATTACAACAGTGTATGATGTCTGTGCACTATGTGTGAAATCGGGTGACAAGTGTTCTTATCTATGATAAGCCTCAGCTATGAACTTATACAACGTGGATACTACACTATGCCTTGCATTGGAGAGACAGTCGTTGGTTGCCAAGCATAGACTCTGCATAAAGTGATGATGTGAACTTTCTATGTGTGCATAGTGTACATGTTGATGATTTGGAGCAGTACCTTTGTTTGCACATGAACGCAGAGCCAAAAGAGAAAGAGGTTAAACGTGCATGTGAAAAACCAGAGCATTGTGAGGCGCCCATCGGTTTGAAGCAGATATGTGTGGAATTTATTCCATATCAAAAAGCGTTATTTGGGACATATTGTGCAGGTGTGAAGAAAATAAAGAAAGAGTCTGATGTTTTTTTTTTAAATACTGCATCTGATGTATGATATTTAAATAAACAATGTGTATATATATAATCTCAGGTTGTATTTGTTTTTATTTCATATCTCTCTCATTGAAGTCCAAATACTACACTCATTCATATCATTATTGTCAATGCTACCCCTATAATCATACAGCAGCAGGCAATTAACACATCCTCACCAGTCATTGTCAAATAGGTCCATCCAGTTGTTGGAAGACTAATGTTCTCATGAGCTGCTAACAAATGTGTATTTTGAAAAACACTGTTTCAGCCGAAGTATCAGCTGTTACAGGAGATATTGCACGGTGTAAAAGACGTTACATACACGACATTCAGTGAAAGTGGTGATATTCCCCCATCTGAAAAAGTAAAGCCGAACATTGTGTTTATATTTGACGATGTTGGTTCGGAAAACCAAGACCTAATTCGAATATATTTCTGTTTCGGTCGTCATATCGGTGCTGAGGTATTTTATCTAAGCCAAACATATTCCAGAACCCCGAAACAGTTCGTTAGGGGTAATGCAGGCCTTACTATAGCCTTCAAACAGGGCAATCTGAATTTAAAACACATTCACGAAGCACATGTAGGATCTGACGTCGTTCAATGATAGTGTAAAGATATGCGCCGATTGCTGAAACCCTTAACATTTTGGATTTCTCGTTATTGGTAAACCAACGAAACTGAATGATGGTAGGTACAGGCGAAACTTCCAAGAGTTTCTGTATATATAGCGTGGTAAGAGAGGCGAGTACGTCAGTATACGTTGTACCATGGAAAAATTCGAGCGCATGTCTGGCTCTCAACCCGAGATCATGGGTGTAAATAGGCAGAACATTCGCTTGTCCGTGGATGGAAAAAGTTAGACTATAGTTCATAAAGTTTGTGTTATGCGCAGGGAGCTAGATATGTATTATCGGACTCTACTGAGCATGATCAGTGCATTAAATGAGTCAGTTAATGAAATCAGTAAGAAAGCAAACGACTTAACTGAAAACGTTGACGCTATTGTGGGGGGAATGGAAGTAGAGGCCCTTGTTATTGAGAAGGCAGAGCAGCAGAAAAGCGGATATATAAAGCCTCACGCTGCAGAGACGTCTGATTAGTATACACTTAGATGTCAAGGAAGTAGAAAGTCGTTCAGGCGCGGAAAGCCGTTCGAGAGAAATTACAGTTGCTATGGTTAGCGTATATGGATCGACAGCAGACACTAAGAGAGACCTTTAAGCCAGTTACAGACTCTCTCAGGCACCTCTCAGCAAAAGCAAAACCACGCGGTAACGATGGTGTTGCCATTGCCCTGCCAGATGGACAGAGCATTTGGCATCTGCAGGGAAAGACCGTACATGCTGGGTACGCAGCCTGTAAGTGTAACTGATGACACAATACGTGATAGGCAGTTTGAGAGAACACCTGGCTTAATGAATCTTATTTTTCTAAGACCCACGAAAAAAACCGATAAATAATTCAGTTTATAATAGGGAAATGTACCGTGAAAAACAGCATTTGACTGACGTACATAAGATCGCAAAAAGCCAGAGCAACAAGAAATATAAAACCATTATAAGACCAATACTTGATGGTGAAAACAACAACAGCAGCAGTGGTGATGGTATTGACATTGAGCATAAAACATTTAACAACCGAATCCCACAGTAAATACATTATGACGACCCCAGCGAGGTAACAGATCGACTACGTCTGCTCATAGCATCAGCTGCTGTATGTAATACAGCTCATTCGAATGAGGCTGTTTCAGTACTCTCTGAACTTAGAGAGAGAGTTATCATCGAATAAGTTTGGAGACAGTAGTCCAAGAACTGCGCAAACCAGCACGCAAAACATGCCTTTGTAGCCATGTTATGATTAAAGATTTGGATGATTTATGGCAGGTTGATGTTGTAGATATGAGGGAATATTCACGTGAGAATAATGGATTCAAATATATTTTAATGGTTATTGATACATGCTCCAAATTTGCCTGGGCATTACCTGTTAAAACAAAAATGGGGAGAAATGTTGTGGATGTGTTTGAGCGTTTGCTGCGGACAGGGATGAATCGATGCCCAGACAAACTCCAAATCGATCACGGTGGAGAGTTTTACAATAGGTATTTCAAGACCAAGATGCAGCGGTACGGAATACATCACTACTTAACATTCGCCCACCTGAAGGCGAGTATCGTGGAACGTCTGAACAGGACAATAGAAGGTCAAATGTGGATGCGTTTTAATCTCTGCGGCCCATACAAGTGGACAGATATCCTCCAAGAAATAATTGCTCAGTGTAATCGAACCAAACATAGCACAATAAAAATGAGACCAGTCAATGTTCCTGATAATGGACTCATGGATATGGTGTACTATTGCATTAAAATGCTGGATTCACGCAAATAAAAATTTAATGTAGATGATTTGGTATAAATACCAAAACACAAGATAGCATTTGAGAAGTCATTCCTACCAATCTGGTCAACAGAGATATTTACAGTTTCAAAGGTGTAAAGAACGAACCCTAGAATTTACATCTTGAAGGATAGTAAAGGTGAAGAAATTTCAGATTGCTTCTACACCGAGGAGTTGCAGAAAAGATCAGAACCGGATGTGTTTCGCGAGGAGAGAGTCATAAGACGTCGGGTAAATAGAGCACTAGTCAAAGGGCTTGGTTTTCCTGCAGCACAAAACAGTTGGATTGATGCTAACGAATTGCTATATAATGGAGTGCACTGTCCACAACCACAGCAGTAACATAGCATGCGTGCTAGGCGACGCATTAGAGGAGGTGGTGGTATTCTGGACAAACTGCCAGTGGAATTACATATTCTGGGCTGTAACTACCGTGGACCTGGAAAAAAGCTTCAAAAACGCTTCGCATGAGGCGATAACGGTATTAACCTGCTCGGCGAAACGTGTATGTGACACGACATTGCACACACTGCAAATAAAAATCTCCCAAGTAGTCACATAGCAGACAGATTTTAGCTGATAAGGTTAAGGCGATACGTAGAAGAAAGAATATTGGTATAGGTCAACGCATTTCAGCATTTGCAACTGATAAAACCATGGATGGGAAAATTAAATTGGGTTTAGGAGTGATGAATTTCAAACGAGTTATGAATGCTGCACGTTGTGCACTAAAGAAGAAAAAGAAAAAGAAGAAGGGTGGAAGCAAAGGTGTTTGAAGAACTGTATCCTGACATCGATGTAATGCAGCTAAAAACGCTCTGTAGCAGAAGGGTACGGGAAGAAGAAGGGGATTCGTTAAAGCACCTCGAGTTCTGCCAGTACCCAAGACGTCTGGTGGTTTTCATCGATTCCTCATCCTAGCCCTTTCCGCTCTCTCGGCGGTAGGGTCCCTCGCTGGTGGTGGTGTAAACATTGCTCGAACAGTCAAGAACGCGCAAAACGCCCAAGCGCAGTTAGAAAAACCGCACGATGGAAGCCGCAGTTACCGGAAAAGGACTAAGGCCGAAACCATACAGAAAAGGGCTTGATCTATTCATAAACAAAAAGAGCCAGTTAGCAGTCCTATGAGATCGGCCGCTCACAAATACTGATCTTCATAAGTTTGTTACAAAAATATTCAACATTTCATGATTCAGTGGCGAGTTTATGTGGGATACATTACCGAAGACTATGTGGAAAACTGGTGGATGTGATGGTGCAAATTTAAAATATACTATGACAAATGCAAATACCGTCTACTATTTCGACTCATTTGGTGATCTGCAACAACCAGAAGAATTCCGACGATACTTCACTCGCAGAAGACGTGTATTCTACAATTTTCGTTGATATCAGGACCTTAATACACACCTCTGTGGGCATATATGCATCATGTTTCTCTTGACATTTACAAAGAAGAAGAAGGAGAAGAAGAATATATAAGGAAGAGCATTAAACATTCCTTTATTATTTGAGATTCATATGCAATGTCATACACTTTGACTTTAAAAGAATGATCATCTGAATTACAAGCAAATTATTTCCCACCAACTGATATGAACATTGGTAAATGGAATATTGCATTGATTGGACTGGAGACGTACAATAGCATCCCTGATATCAACAAGGCTATCAAAAAACTCCAATTAGATAATAATGTCGAAAAACACGTAGTGGAAATAGAACCTGTTGTATACAATATCGACGATTTAAAGGAAGTCATAAAACAGTATGGAAAAGTTATTGAGTTATGTGCCAACATCAGTACACTTAAATCTGTTATAAGGACTGTAGATGCAACGATTGACTTTAACCAGAAAGGTTCAATAGGACGTCCACTGGGTTTCACTAAAGGGCAGGTTTTGAAGAAGTAAATTTTACAAGTCAGATCAGCCTGTGGACATATTGCCTGTCAGCACAATCCGAGTCGAGTGTAACATTGCAACGTACTCCTATCTCAACAACAGTCTGATTCATACTATTTACAGATTCCTCTCCTCAGCTGCAACAGGGTATAAGACTTCTGAGACTCCCACCAATGCAGTATACACTATGTGATCAAAAGTATCCGGACACCTGGCTGAAAATTACTTCCAAGTTCGAGGCGCCCTCCATCGGTAAAGCTGGAATTCGATATGGTGTTAGCCCACACTTGGCCTTGATGACAGCTTCCACTATCGCAGGCAGATGTTCAGTCGGTGCTGGAAGGTTTCTTGGGGAATGGCAGCCCATTCTTCACGGAGTGCTACTCTGAGGAGATGAGACTGGCACGAAATCGGCGTTCCAAAACTTCACAATGGTGTTCTATAGGTTTCAGGTCAAGACTCTGTGCAGCCCACTTCATTACAGGGATGTTATCGTCGTGTAACCACTCCACCACAATCTGGTACGCCAGATCGTGTCCTTGCAGTTAAGAAGACAGCTTGGTAATGTATGTCCGCAGCATCGGCAGATTAGGGAATTTGTTCTGTGATAATCAGAGATCAGCAGAGCGCGCCTGTTCCCGTCTTTTCTTACGTGGTTCTGTCTTGGATGTTCATTGTCTGAGTTCTCACTACTGTAGCAGCAATTAATGTTGGGTTGGCTGGGTGTTTCTCTTAAGATTTGAGTTGCAAGGGATTGGCTCCACATATTACTTTGTCATAAATGTCACAATCTAGTTTATGGACAACTTCACCTTCACAGCATTTATTTGAGTATCCAATTTGATCCAATTTGATGTATTGGAAATGTTTCATGTGTTTTGTTTATGATTTTGAGTTTAGTCATAATAAATCAAATTGTTATTTTGGACAGAACTTTCATTCTGTTAATCGGTAGAGCAACCCTTAATTTCTCACTACGTTACTGAAACTTTATTTAATTAATGTCTATCAAATTAAATTATTGCAGGTGCCAAACTCTTTTCTACTCCACTTGCAGGGTCGATTACAGTCAGTTCGCGTTTCTTCTTAATCCATGTGCAACAGCAAAAGTAGCAGTTAGAAAAGGGGGGCCTTAGAGCATCATTTCCATATGAAGATTCGAGAAGAATTTAGTGTTAAATACACTGCTAGCCCCGGCACATCGCACGAGATTAAGGAATTATTGAACCGGCAGTTAGTCCATACATAAACGCGCTCCATATTGTTGAGAAAAAGGATAGATCACATCGCCTCGTACTTGATTCGCGTCATGTGAACATTATTATTAATGAAACAGATCGCCCACAGAAACTAGAAGAACTTCTACAGAAATTTCATGGTACTGCTGTTTATTCCACATTAGATTTGAAATCGGGATTTTGGCAAATTCAGCTCCATCCGAACTGCAGAAAGTACACAGCTTTTCTCTGTTTTGGTGATTGTTATCAGTTTTGCAAATTACCATTCGGATTAACAATTTCTTCAGCAGCATTTATTCGCGGTTTAAATACTATACTTCCGACAGAACTCAAAGACAGAATCACTACATATGTAGACGACATCCTTATCGCAGAAGCTAACTGGTCTGAACACAATCTGATTCTTGAACAACTGTTGCAAACTTTTCGTGCACAAGGACCCACAGTTAATCTTAGCAAATCACACTTTGGCAAGACTTCTATAAAATTTCTTGGACATGTAATTTCAGCAAAAGGCATTGCGCCTGACCCGGAAAAACTTCCAGCTTTACGTGACATTACTGTTCCAACGACGAAGAAACAACTATGCAGCTTTCTGTGTTTAATTAACTTTTTCCGTAAATTTATTCATTACTCTGCTTTAGACACCCCTAGATTATGCCAGTTGACGGGTAAAACACTATTTGGTCCTGGGATAGCCAAGCACAGTCTGAGTTTGTTAATTTGAAACATGCCTTGTTGAATGCACCACTTTTATCACACCCATATCCTACCAGAAATTTTTCCATTGTCACTGACAGTTCTAACACCGCTTTAGGCGTACACATTTTTCAGGAAATTGAAGAAGATGGTACTACAGTAATTAAAAACATCGCCTTTGCAAGTCGCATTCTGGCACCTGCTGAACGCAATTATTCTGTCACAGAACTTGAAACATTATGTGTTGTATGGGCATTTACGAGATTTAGGCACTTTCTTTATGGAAGGCATACTACCGTTTACACAGATCATAGATCTATACAGTTTTTACTTTCAGCAAAATTTACACATGACAGATTAAGCAGATGGAAACTTTATTTACAGGAATTTAATTTTTCAGTTGTTCACATTCCCGGTAAACAAAATGTTGAAGCAGACGCACTATCCCGTTCTCTCGGCAACAATCAGCAAGACATCGCAACCAACTTCTGCCAAGCAAATTTTAGCGTCATGTATTTTCAACAAGTTGCATTCGAAAATTTCATTTCGTCGTCATTACGAGATATAGCACAAGAGCAGAGTAAAGACAACGTATGGAAAGAAATTAAACACCTTTGGCAGGATAGGAATAATGTTACCATTAGAAACCATTACACTGTACGCAATAACATTCTGCTTCGCCGCTCTCACCCTGACAGCAACAGTTGGTTATTATGTATACCTGACGAGCTTGTTAACAAATTAATTTGGTATACTCATTTAAGTTACGCACATTACGTAGCCAGAAAATGTTTTCTTATACTGAGACAGAACTGTTATTTTGCCAACATGGAGAAACGTATTCGACGAGTTTTAGCGTCATGTAAAATCTGCCATAAAGCTAAATCAGACACGACTTCACATATTCCTCCGTTACATCCTATTGTACCCGTTAAATTGAGACACATGGCCGCTGTAGACATTTTTGGTCCGATTCCCAGAACTAATAGAGGTTTTTGCTATATCTTTGTCGCTGTTGAACTCACTTCGAAATTTGTTACTTTCACTCCGTTACTGTTTCGAATGCATTTGTAAAACATTTTCTGTTGCATGTAGGGCATGTATTGAAAGTAATTTCCGACAATGGACCACAGTTTCGATCTGCGATATGGAACGTATGTTACGAGCTAGAAACATTTGTCCGATCTATATATCCAAGTATCACGCTTCTTCGAACCCTTGTGAACGACTAATGAAAGAAATTGGTGAACTATGTAGAATATACTGCCATAAAAAACATATTGATTGGGATACACACATACTCTCATTCCAGGATGTAATTAACTCCATACCAAATGAATCTACTATGCTATCTCCAACTGTTATACTGAAAAATGTTGAACCACCTAACAAAATTAAAGAATTAGTATCCTTTCCTACATCTCGTCGACTACGCCACCATGAAATAATTGACATTGCGCTCAACATCAAACGTGCCGCAGAGCGCCGGAGAAGACAGCAAAAACAGGTTTGTACACGCTGTGACTTTCACACTGAACAGAAAATATTAGTACGCACACACTATTTATCCAACAGAGGAAAGAGTAGATGCAGTAAATTTGAGCTTCTATACACTGGTCCATATAGAATTCGCAGCATTCCTCACCCCAATGTAGTACACGTCGAAACTTTGAGAACCAGAAAAAGCAAGGGCAATCACCATATTTCCAATATTAAACCCTTTATTGAATGAACATCGTTTACGATTTATCACACTGTAACGCCATTTCTAGATAATTATATGACCACTTACTGACGATAATATGTTTTCCTGGAAAGTTCCCGGCAAGGTAAAGTTAGCAGGTCGCTTTTGTTGTCGTCGTATATCAGACAGTGCACATTTTCCATTTTTTGGTGTATGAATGATTGTTTTCCTATCGAAAGTAGAAATTTTGTCTGTATGCACTATGAAATCTGTAAGATGTAACAAACACCAGTCGACTTTGACATTTTTCCTTATGATATCTCAATATCGTGACTATTCTACATTTTTTGCTACTACATTATGATACTGTGTGTACATTTTTTGCACTTGAAAATTGTCTGTTTTTGACATAATACGTTTTCTGTCATGCTATGCTGTATGCTTAGTTATATCACTAGAAACAAGTTTTTATTTAATGAGTATATGATTTAAATGCAAGATATTAATTCATATTCATCGTTTTCAGAAAGCAATTCCGTGTTAAAGAAATAAATTAAACAAACCACAGGGGTTTACTATGGAATGGAAATTTCACCATCGGAATGAACGAAAGAAAATGCAGTACTGTATCATGAAGAGTAAATGGATCAGAATTAACAAGCATTAACAAAAATATACTATACGCACTGTATAATAGCAGTCTTAACTAATTATTTTTCTTTCAGAATACGAGGCGATTGATGCAAGCTGTCAGACAGAACTACACATGTTAATTTTAGTGATGAAATATGCTAGAAATAAGAAACTCTATACTATGAATACTTGTATGAAGTAAATGGTAATATGAATATGAACAATGAAGTGTCTATTTTTTTGCAGATGATGATAAATGATGATAAATAGTTATATGAAGTATATGGTAATATGAATAATGAAGTTTTTCTTTGAAGGTGATGATAATGATGAAGTTAAGGTAATATGAATAATGAAGTTTTTCTTTGCAGATGATGATAATGATGACGTTTATATATTTACTGTTAGTTAAGAAATGCTATGTAGTTATTTAAGTATTTGTTGCAGTTCATTTTGACAGTATGTCTTATGTCGCATAGTATAATGACTGAATGATTTGGGAAAGACAGCTAGAATACATACATATTAAGTACACGTTTCATTACCTGTTAAGTTGAAGTTCACTACTTTTCAGCATAATATACATTTTTCCTTTCAGGCCAATAATCCATTTTGTATTTTTTCCAGGAGAAGCTTTCCATGATATTAATATGCTATAAGCGATTAATTATCAAACCTGTTCTAATACTTGCATTTTTTTACTCAGTTGTGTCTATCATTTGTGAATGTGATCATATATACTCTACTTGTTTCATAACCTTGCTACAGCTGACTCATGACGAATGACGTTATTAATCTTTATTTCCAGCAATAAGTCAAAAGCAAATATTTTTGTGCCCCACCAATTAATTATCGATTCTAACGCAATACATTGCTAGCACAAAAAAATTAATTACCAGTCTGAACTATTACCAGTATACAACTAAATAATGCTACCAGTTTAAGATATATTTCTAGTCCTAAATATAATGCAAATTTCTTTGATGTATTGAATCCATTATATCTATGTATTATTGGACTACCCAATAGTTACAATGTCTTACATTTTAAATATGTCTTATGTCACTTGCAAGATATCATATATAAACACTAGCAGCTTGATGCTACACGCAATAACTCTTGTTTTGAATGATGACTTCTGAATAATACTGAATAATGTTTTGTAAAACTATATGAATACTTTGTAACTGGCCAATGAGTGCCAATAATTACTGCAATCAGATGAGTTATGAATAGTGTTTTGTAATACTCAATACTTGTTACATGTTTTGTAACTGGCCAATGAATGCCACTAATTACTGTAATGAGATGTCTTATGATGCCAATGACTACTGTAATGAGATGACATGATGCCAATTATTACTGTAATGAGATGAGTTATGAATGATGTTTTGTTATACTGCATAAATGGTATGGCAACGATTATTATAATGCGATGACTTGTGCATAAATGCTATGCCAATAATTATTGTAATGAGATGACTTATGCAGAAAAGCTATACCAATGATTACTGTAATGACATGACTTACACATAAATCCTAATGATTAATGTAATGAGATGACTTATGAATGATGTTTTGTAGCACTGCATAAATGAATGCCAATAATTACTCTAATGAGAAGATGTATGATGCCAATAATTACTGTAATTAGATGACTTATGATTAATGTTCTATAATACTCCATACATAGTACATCAATGTTTAGTAAATGGCCAATGCGTGCCAATAATTATTCAGATCGGTTGATACACTAATGTAATTCTGAATGATGACTAGCATAAGACTGAATGTCCTTCACCTTCTGACCTAATTACCACCAATTACTGCAATATCCATATGTCCTGTCCATCCTCATGATCATGGAGCACTATAGCTGCTTTCTGCAGCAATTCTACGTTGATGTAAGAGTATGGATTCTACAAGAATGTGGTGTTGACATATCAAGCTGTCCAGCACTTTGAACGATGGAGATGTTATTATGGTCCTACTGTTTGCTGTACCTAATGTACTACCAAAATGATAACATACACTTGAACGATGGAGATGTTATTATGGTCCTACTGTTTGCTGTACCTAATGTACTACAAAAATGATAACATAAGGTTTTAATACAACATTTCAGTGTCTTGGTTACACTGATAAATACTTCAGGGAGGAGAACTTCAGATCGTCTCACTTGGTGTTGTGCTTCTGTGGAAAGATATGGACTTTCAGTGCAGATACGTGCAACCCACTGTGCTACAGCCATGATGCTATCCTTCCCATCCCTTTCCTAGTTCTTATAAAATGGTAAAGACTTATACAGTGTGTGTGTACTTTATTTCATTTCTCAATATGTTTAAATTCTTGTAAAAAAATGCTAAAGACTTATACAGTGCGTGTGCACTTCATGTCATTTGTTAATATGATCAGCTGTCCTAAATATGCTAAAGACTTATACAGTGCGTGGGCACTTTATTTCATTTGTTAATGTATTCAGTTCTTGTAAATGTGCTAAACATCTATACAGTGTGTGTGCACTTTATGTCATTTGTTAATATATTTTGTACTCATTGCATATACACTATTTCATTTCTTAATATGTTCTGTACTCATTGCATATACATTTTGTCATTTCTTAATATGTTCTGTACTCAGTGCATGTGCACTCTATTTAATTTCTTAATATGTTCTGCACTTATGAATGATGTATATACTCTGTGACTGTAGACTTGGTAACTAAATAGATTATAGAGCAATTTGTTGCTCATGGCAAGTCCAATTGACTCACCATCGCTGCCAAATTTTTGCCCCCCCCCTCCCCAGTGGAGGGTTATGTAAGAGGTCCATGATTAAAGAGTTTGTTGCTAGCGCACTCGAGCAGATGTAATTTTGATGGATTGCTCACGCGCTGCCTGCGATATGTAAGCTGTAAGAGAATCTCAGACCACAGAGCAGTGTTGTATGCAGTAGGAATTGTATAGTAGTAGCGAGCAGTTGTGTGTATGGAGTTGGCTGGGCTGGTCGTGGGGAGTGATGGCGTAGCCTGAGCGTTGTAGTATAAGGTAAAAGCAGCCTCGCACATATGTTGTATTGTTGTTCCATGTAAATGTGTCTAAAGAATCTCTTAATAATAATCTTTCTTATAAAAAAGTAACTTTTGACAATCAATCATTTCAATTTAAAGAATTTACTAATTTCTCCAATCCATGGTCATCCCAATTATTGCAAAGAAAAATCATGTGTTCTTTTTATACATGACAAAACTATCGGCCAGCATTGCATTCAGCTGTGCCAGAAAAATTTCTTATAGGAGCAGATATATATACGTTATCCGACGACCTTATTGAGGTAAGAATTTTCTATTTATTCAGAATGATCTTTCATGGCCATGACTCAACACTACTGACGTCCAAAATTCACCAGTTTAAATTCACAGTCAATTATTGAAAGGTTATCTATGACTCACACTTTTTTATTAGGAGATTACTCACATTTCATTATTGGTAGGTTACAGAATTTATTTATTGGGAGGTTACGCTAAATGTCAATGTTATAATTATATTTTTTACTGTTGGAAGGTTACGGAATTTTTCTGTTGGGAGGTTACAATATGTAAAATTTCATTTCACCCTGTTCCTGCTTTGATAGTATACAGTTTCATTCAGATACTGTCTACATCTACATCTACATCTACATGATTACTCTGCAATTCACATTTAAGTGCTTGGCAGAGGGTTCATCGAACCACAATCATACTATCTCTCTGCCATTCCACTCCCAAACAGCGCGCGGGAAAAACGAACACCTAAACCTTTCTGTTCGAGCTGTGATTTCTCTTATTTTATTTTGATGATCATTCCTATCTATGTAGGTTGGTCTCAACAAAATATTTTAGCATTCGGAAGAGAAAGTTGGTGACTGAAATTTCGTAAATAGATCTCGCCGCGACGAAAAACGTCTTTGCTTTAATGACTGCCATCCCAACTCGCGTATCATATCTGCCACACTCTCTCCCCTATTACGTGATAATACAAAACGAGCTGCCCTTATTTGCACCCTTTCGATGTCCTCCATCAATCCCACCTGGTAAGGATCCCACACCCCACAGCAATATTCTAACAGAAGACGAACGGGTGTAGTGTAAGCTGTCTCTTTACTGGACTTGTTGCATCTTCTAACTGTCCTGCCAATGAAACGCAACCTTTGGCTCGCCTTCCCCACAATATTATCTATGTGGTCTTTCCAACTGAAGTTGTTCGTAATTTTAACACCCAGGTACTTGTTGAATTGACAGCCTTGAGAATTGTACTATTTATCGAGTAATCGAATTCCAACGGATTTATTCTGGAACTCATGTGGATCACCTCACACTTTTCGTTATTTAGCGTCAACTGCCACCTACCATACCATACAGCAATCTTTTCTAAATCGCTTTGCAACTGATACTGGTCTTCGGATGACCTTACTAGACGGTAAATTATAGCATCATCTGCGAACAACCTAAGAGAACTGCTCAGATTGTCACCCAGGTCATTTACATAGATCAGGGACCTCCCAGGACGCTTCCCTGGGGAACACCTGATATCACTTCAGTTTTACTCGATGATTTGCCGTGTATTACTACGAACTGCGACCTTCCTGACAGGAAATCACGAATCTAGTCGCACAACTGAGACGATACCCCATAGGCCCGCAGCTTGATTAGAAGTCACTTGTGAGGAACAGTGTCAAAAGCTTTTCGGAACTCTAGAAATACAGAATCAACTTGAGATTCCCTATCGATAGCGGCCATTACTTCGTGCGAATAAAGAGCTAGCTGTGTTGCACAAGAACGATGTTTTCTGAAACCATGCTGATTGCGTATCAATAGATCGTTCCCCTCGAAGTGATTCATAATGTTTGAATACAGTATATGCTCCAAAACCCTACTGCAAACCGACGTCAATGATACAGGTCTGTAGTTCGATGGATTACTCCTACTACCCTTCTTAAACACTGGTGCGACATGCGCAATTTTCCAATCTGTAGGTACAGATCTATCGGTGAGCGAGCGGTTGTATATGATTGTTAAGTAGCGAGCTATTGTATCAGCGTAATCTGAAAGGAACCTAATCGGTATACAATCTGGACCTGAAGACTTGCCCGTATCAAGCGATTTGAGATACCCCTAAGGTATCTACTTCTAAGAAACTCATGCTAGCAGCTGTTCGTGTTTCAAATTCTGGAATATTCCATTCGCCTTCTCTGGTGAAGGAATTTCGGAAAACTGCGTTCAATAACACCGCTTTAGCGGCACAGTCATCGGTAACAGTACCATCGGCAATTGCTCAGCGAAGGTATTGACTGCGTCTTGCCGTTTGTGCACTTTACATAGGACCAGAATTTCTTCGGCTTTCCTACCAAATTTCGAGACAATGTTTCGTTGTGGAACCTATTAAAGGCATCTCGCATTGAAGTCCGTGCTAAATTTCGCGCGTCTGTTCATTATAGCCAATCTTCGGGATTTCGCGTTGTTCTGAACTTCGCATGCTTTTTCCGTTGCCTCTGCAACAGCGTTCGGACCTGTTTTGTGTACCATGGGGGATCAGTTCCATCTCTTACCAATTTATGAGGTATGAATTTCTCAATTGCTGTTGCTACTATATCTTTGAATTTGAGCCACATCTCGTCTACATTTGCATAGTCAGTTCGGAAGGAATGGAGATTGTCTCTTAGGAAGGCTTCTAGTGACACTTTATCCGCTTTTTTAAATAAAATTATTTTGCGTCTGTTTCGGGTGTTTTTGGAAGAAACGGTATTGAGCCTAGCTACAACGACCTTGTGATCACTAATCCCTGTATCAGTCGTAATGCTCTCTATTAGCTCTGGATTGTTTATGGCTAAGAGGTCAAGTGTGTTTTCGCAAACATTTACAATTCGCTTGGGTTCGTGGCCTGACTGCTCGAAATAATTTTCGGAGAAAGCATTTAGGACAGTCTCGGAAGATGTTTTCTGTTTGAACAAGTATTTTTGCCAACATATCGAGGGAAGGTTCAAGTCCCCACCAACTATAACCGTATGAGTGGGGTATTTATTTGTTACGAGACTCAAATTTTCTCTGAACTGTTCAGCAACTATATCATCGGAGTCTGGGAGTCGGTAGAAGGAGCCAATTATTAACTTAGTTCGGCTGTTAAGTATAACCTCCACCCATACCAATTCTCACGGAGTATCTACTTCGACTTCACTACAAGATAAACCACTACTGACAGACACAAACACTCCACCACGAATTCTGCCTAATCTATCTTTCCTGAACACCGTCTGATACTTCGTAAAAACTTCTGCAGAACTTATTTCAGGTTTTAGCCAGCTTTCTGTACCTATAACAATTTCAGCTTCTGTGCTTTCTATTAGCGCTTGAAGCTCAGGGACTTTCCCAGCACAACTACAACAATTTACAACTACAATTCCGACTGTTCCTTGATCCAAGCACGTCCTGTATTTGCCACGCGCGCTTTGAGATTGCAGCCCACCCCGTACTTTCCCGAGGCCTTCTAACCTAAAAAACCGGCCAGTCCACGTGTGTTTATTGTTTCACGGTAATTTAACTAGTTTCTCGGTAACAAATAAGTAAACTACCGTAAATAGCGTATAACTTCATTGTTTTAATACAGATTTCAGAAAAACAGCGTAACTTTATATCAGAAACTTGCTTATATACATTTGTTTATAGGCCTAATTCTCGTAAAGTTTTTGGAGAATCAAAGTTAAAGTACCTCGTTTAATTGTCCTTTTTTTCATTCAATCGAGTGAAATATACAATAAATAGCGTATACCTTCATTGTTTTAGTACAGATCTCAGAAAAACAGCGGAATTTTAAATCAGAAACTTGCTTATATACATTTGTGAATAGGCTTAATTCTTGTAACGTCTTTTTTGATTTTCGGTAATTTAATTGATTTATTCTAGCTAAAGTATTATTTTTGCCATGAGTGAGAAGTGCCTGACTTGCCGTAGAATTGTTAGTTCCGGGGTTTGGTGTGATGGATGTAGTAGTTTTTTTCACTGGGGGGATTGCAGTGGCGTGGGTGTTGGGAAAGTGGATCAGGCTCATCAGTGGTTATGTAGGATTTGCAGCAGAGATAGGAAGATAGTGGAACAGGAGGGGAAAATTGCTGCCCTTCAGGTTGAGCTAGATCAGGCTAGGGAAGATCTGGACAGGTTAAGGAGGGAGAAGGGCAAAGAGAGGTGGGAAGTGGCAACAGGTAGCAGAAGGAACAGGCCTAGAACTAAGTCTGACAGTTTTGTGGTGAATGTCAAAAATAAGTTTGACCTGTTGCTTCAGTTAGAAACTGATGAGCCTCAAGCAGAGGTAGGTGTAGACAGGACACAACAAACTTTCAATAGGAAATTGAAAAAGAATGTAGGAAAGTCATCGAAAAGGAAGAAAGTTTTGTTGTTAGGCAGTTCTCATGCCAGAGGTGTAGGCCAACTTCTGCAGGAGGAACTAGGACCAGAATACCAGGTCACAAATTTTTTCAAACCAAGTGCTAGTCTGGATCAGGTGACAGAGGATTTAGGTTCACTCTGTAAAGGATTTACCAGGGAAGACACCGTGGTTATTGTGGGAGGGCCAGGGAACAGCATCGACATAGATCCTGGGTACAGTATAGAGTGTGACCTGGTAAAGATTGCGTCGGCATCGAGACACACCAATGTTGAATTTGTATCTGTCCTGAGACGCCATGACCGGCCTCATTTGAACTCTTCTGTTGGGAGAGTTAATTTGGAGTTGGAACGGCTGCTTGGGTCGGGTGCGGGGGCTCATATTGGTGTGGTTCCTGTTGATTATCTCAGTAGGTGGGACTATACCAGGCACAGCCTACATCTCAACAGGAAAGGGAAGGGGAAACTGGCTGGGGTAATAGCAGGAAATTTAAGGGGGGGAGGCACTGCCATGAATGGTAAAATACCAGTGGTTACAGGTGTTGGAGCAGCACCTTTTTTAGGATAGGTAAGACAGAAAGATGTCAAGTTCTACGAGAGGTCAGGATTGAAACAAATCTTCAGTTTAGGAAAGAAATTAAACAGCACAATTCTAGCACATTGGATCACCAATCACAGCTATCAATTGTAAATTTTCACCAATCACCAGAAATTTTATCTCCACCAAGTTGTATCTCAGTCCTAGGTAATTGCATTGATGAATTAAAGTCACCCAACCCAGTTGACATAATCTGCCTCTCTGAACACCGTGTGACCACTGGTATAGGAACTAGGCCTAAGCACAATGAGAAACTCAGACAGGAGAGTACTGCAAATGTTAGAATAAGGAAAGGTTCTCATAAAAGTATAATTAAAAATAATGTAAGTATATATCATCAAAATATTGGGAGTTTAAAGAATAAAGTAGATGAGCTTCTGGTTTGTTTAGAAGATTTAGAAGCTGAGAATGAAATAGATATACTATGCCTGTCTGAGCATCACATTGTTACTGATATGGATAAGGTAAATGTAAGTGGATATAAGCTCTCTGCACATGTAATGAGAGAAAATATGGAGAAAGGAGGAGTTGCCATATATGTCAAAAGTTATCATTGTGCAAAAAGTATAGAAACAAAAAAGTTTTGTGTAGAGAAACATATAGAAGCATGTGCCTGTGAGCTTAAATTAAATAAAGGCACATTTATAATTGTAACTGTATATAGGTCCCCATCAGGAAATTTTCATCTATTTCTGAAAAATTTGGACTCCTTGTTGTGCTATCTGTCAGACAGGGGGAAGCAAATTATTATTTGTGGGGACTTCAATGTAGATTCTCTGAAAGAGGGTAATAGGAAAAATGACCTTGAAGTATTACTCGGTTCTTTCAATTTGACACCCGTTATTGATTTTCCTACTCGGGTGGTAAAGGATAGCAGCTCACTGATAGATAACTTCTTTATAGACCAAGATAAGTTTAACCAGATAAATGCTCAGCCTGTTGAGAATGGTCTTTCTGATCATGGTGCACAGCTAGTTACAATATATGACATAGCTCCATTCAGCAATACTAAACAGTCCTCCAAAGTAGTACGTCCAGTCAACGATTTAACAATTGCCAATTTCAGGGAAAGCCGACAGCAGTTAGACTGGGATGAGGTGTACCATGAACCTGATGTCAATTTAAAATATAATTTATTTCATGACATTTTTGTAAATGCATTTGAAAACTGCTTCCCCAAGAAAATAGTTAAATATACTCGTAAGAAACCTTGTAACAAACCATGGCTTACTAAGGGTATAAAAATATCTTGTAACCAGAAAAGGGAAATGTATCTGACAGCAAGAAAGAGTAGTGACCCAGAAACTATCAAAAATTATAAAAACTACTGTGTTATATTAAGAAAAGTTATTAAAAAATCCAGGAGTATGTGTATCATGTCTGAAATCAGCAACTCTGATAATAAAATTAAAACAATTTGGAATATTATTAAAAGAGAAACAGGTCAACCAAGAGCAGAGGAAGACAGTATTACCATCAAATTGAATGAAAACTTTACGAACAAAAAGTCAGAAGTTGAAAATATTTTTAATAATCATTTTCTAAATGTTGTGGATATAGTAGGATCCAGGTGTTCATTAGAAGATGCTAGGCTGTTAATGGAAGAGGCCATACCTATGCAATTTGATACAATTGAAATCTCACCCACTTCTCCCTCTGAAATTAGGAAAATAATAAACTTGCTTAAAAGCAAAAACTCACATGGAATTGATGGCATTTCCAGCAAAATACTAAAAGCTTGTTCTCAACAGATAAGTAATATTCTCAGCCACCTGTGTAATAGCTCTCTGGAACAGGGCATTTTCCCTGATAGACTGAAATATGCTATTGTTATACCTTTGCATAAAAAGGGGGATAGATCTGATGTCAACAATTACCGTCCAATCTCCCTTCTAACAGCTTTATCCAAAATTTTTGAGAAAGTAATGTATTCAAGAGTAGCTTCACATATCTGTAAAAATAAAGTACTAACAAAATGTCAGTTTGGTTTCCAGAAAGGTTTTTCAACAGAAAATGCCATATATGCTTTCACCAGTCAAATTTTGAATGATCTGAATAACCAAACACCACCCATTGGGATTTTTTGTGATCTCTCAAAGGCTTTTGATTGTGTAAATCATGAAATTCTGCTAGACAAGCTCAAGTATTGTGGCATGAGTGGGACAGTGCACAAATGGTTTAATTCGTACCTAACTGGAAGAGTGCAGAAAGTTGAAATAAGTAGTTCTCGTAACATGCAAAGATCAGCACATTCCTCAAACTGGGGAACTATCAAGAATGGGGTTCCACAAGGGTCAGTCTTGGGTCCTTTGTTGTTCTTATTATATATTAATGACTTGCCATTCTATATTCATGAAGAGGCAAAGTTAGTTCTCTTTGCTGATGATACAAGTATAGTAATCACACCTGACAAACAAGAATTAACTGATGAAATTGTCAATACTGTCTTTCAGAAAATTACTAAGTGGTTCCTTGTAAACGGACTCTCACTGAATTTTGATAAGACACAGTACATACAGTTCCGTACAGTGAATGGTATGACGCCATTAATAAATATAGACCTTAATCAGAAGCATATAGCTAAGGTAGAATATTGCAAATTTTTAGGTGTGTCCATTGATGAGAGATTAAATTGGAAGAAACACATTGATGATCTGCTGAAACGTTTGAGTTCAGCTACTTATGCAATAAGGGTCATTGCAAATTTTGGTGATAAACATCTTAGTAAATTAGCTTACTACGCCTATTTTCACTCATTGCTTTCATATGGCATCATATTTTGGGGTAATTCATCACTGAGGAATAAAGTATTTATTGCACAAAAGCGTGTAATCAGAATAATAGCTGGAGTCCACCCAAGATCATCCTGCAGACATTTATTTAAGGATCTAGGGATATTCACAGTAGCTTCTCAGTATATATACTCTCTTATGAAATTTGTTATTAACAACCAAACCCAATTCAAAAGTAATAGCAGTGTGCATAACTACAATACTAGGAGAAAGGATGATCTTCACTATTCAAGATTAAATCTAACTTTGGCACAGAAAGGGGTGAATTATACTGGCACTAAAGTCTTTGGTCACTTACCAAATTGTATCAAAAGTCTGACAGATAACCAACAAGTATTTAAGAAGAAATTAAAAGAATTTCTGAATGACAACTCCTTCTACTCCATAGAGGAATTTTTAGATATAAATTAAGAAAAAAAAATATTTAAAAAAATAAAAAAATAAAAATAAAATAAAAAAAATAAAAAAAATAAATAAAAATAAAAAATAAAGAAAAAAAAACACAATAAAATAAAGTTGTTATATTAACTTAAGTATATTGTTAAATTAACCTAATTATGTCATGTATTGGAAAATTCGACTCGTTCCACATCATTACGAAATATCGTATTCATGATCCATGGAACTAGTATTAATCTAATCTAATCTAATCTAATCCACGTCACACAGCCTCCGCTACCCGTGTAGCCGCCAGCTGAGTGTAGTGAACTCCTGACCTATTCAGCGGAACCCGAAACCGCCTCACCCTATGGCGCAAGTCAAAGAATCTGCAGCCAACACTGTCGCAACACCGTCTGAGCCTCTGATTCAGACCCTCCACCTGGCTCTGCACCAAAGGTCCGCAGTCGGTTCTGTCAATGATGCTGCAGATGGTGAGCTCTGCCTTCATCTCGTAAGCAAGACCGGCAGGCTTCACCAAATCAGACAGCCGCTGGAATCCAGAGAGAATTTCCTCAGATCCAAAGCGACACACGTCATTAGTGCCGACATGTGCCACCACCTGCAGCTGGCTGCACCCTGTGCTCTTCATGGCATTCGGAAGGACCCTTTCCACATCAGGAATGACTCCACCTGGAATGCACACGGAGTGGACACTGGATTTCTTCCCCTCCTTAGCCGCCATATCCCTAAGGGGCCCCATTACGCGCCTAACAATGGAGATCCCAACTACCAATAAGCCCACCCTCTGCGATTGCCTGGACCTTGAAGGCTGAGAATCATCCTGTGAAACAGGGCAGGCAGCTGCATCTGGCTCAGCCAGAGACAGTACCTGAAACCTGTTTGTCAGACGCACCGGGGAGGCTTTCTGATCAGCCTCCGGGGACGTCTTTTGCTGCCTGCCACGCCTTGGAACGATCTCCCAGTCAACCACGAGCGAGGGCTCAGCCCCACTGTGGGCAGCAACTGGGGCAACCACAGCGGCAGACAGATCTGGGGACAGACGGGACGAGGTTGACATCCCCGTGATACACAAGTCTGGCTCCTCACAGTGGAGCCCATTGGCAACAACCTCAAGCTGCGCGACCGAAGTCAGTGCTGCCTGCAGCTGTGAGCGAAGAGATGCCAACTCAGCCCTCATCCGAACACAGCAATCACAGTCCCTGCCCATTCTAATCGATGATGAACAACAGTTACTGAAACATGAGTCCGTGCCTAGATAACGCAAGAGAAACACGCAAATTAATGTATGAACTAACCTGTACAAATGCCTAACGGCTGCGCTACAATCTGCCTGAATTTACGATTACGAAACTCACACGCAATTTAAGTAAGAATCTACGAAGTAAACACAGAAAAGAAGCTATATACGTATCTTTCTGTGTTGTCGGTGTGCACTTACTGGGAGCTCAGGGTCGTACGACGAATGTATCTGTTAGGGCAGGGGGGGAGGGCGAAATTTGGTTTTAATGGGCTGTGGAAGCAGAGGACCGACGCGAGTGCATTTGCTAACAGCACGACAGCGCTTCCAGCACCTCTTCTGGGCTCGTGACCATATCGTTGGCCTTATACAAATCATACATGCCTATAGACAAATATCCTTTGCTGCACAGTGATCGGTTATACACTGAGATGACAAAAGTCAAGGGATAGTTATGTGCACATATACAGATGGCGATACTATCGCATACACAAAGTACAAAATGGCGGTGCATTGACGAAGCTGTCACTTGTACTCAAGTGATTCACGTGAAAAGATTTCCAACGTGGTTATGGGAATTAACAGGTTTTGACGCGGAATAGTAGTTGGAGCTAGATGCTGGGGAGGACATTCCACTTCGGAAATCGTCAGAGAATTCAGTATTCCGAGATCCACAGTGTCAAGAGAGTGGTGAGAATACCAAAATTCAGTCATTACCTCTCACCACAGTCAACGCAGTGGCCGACGGCCTTCACTTAACGACCGTGGGCAGTGGCGTCTGATGAGAGTTGTCAGTGCTAACAGACATGCAACACTGCGGGAGATAACAGCAGAAATCAATCTGGGTCGTACGACGATTATATCCGTTATGGCAGGCGGGGGGGGGGGGGGAGGGCGAAATTTGGCGTTAATGGGCTGTGGAAGCAGAGGACCGACACAAGTGCATTTGCTAACAGCACGACATCACTTCCAGCGCCTCTGCTGGGCTCGTGACCATATCGTTTGCGTCCTAGATGACTGGAAAACCATGGCCTGGCCAGATGAGTACCGATTTCAGTTGATAATAAATGGAAGGGTTCGAGTATGGCGCTGACCCCACGGAGCCTCGGACGCAGGATGTCAACAAGGTACTGTACAAGCTACTTGTGGCTCCATCATGTTGTGGGCTGTGTTGGCATGGAATAGACTGGGTTATCTGGTTCAACTGAACCAATTATTCACTGGAATGAATGCTGCTTGAAGATAGTTTGCAGCCATTCATGGACTTCGTGTTCCCAAAGCAACGATGTCATTCACGGGCCGGAATTATTTACGATTGGTTTAAAGAACGTTCTGGGCTATTGGAGCGAACGAATTGGTCACCCAGATCACCCAACATGAATCCCATCGAACATTTATGGGACATAATCGACAGCTCAGTTCGTGCACAAAATCCTGCACCCTCAACACTTTCGCAATTACGGACGGCTATAGAGACAGAGTGGTTCAATATTTCTGCAGCGGACTTCCGACGACTTGTTGAGTCCATGACAAGTCGAGGTGCTGCAATACGCCAGACAAAGGGCAAAGCCTGCAGCTGTGAGCGAAGGGATGCCAACTCATACTGTGACTGAGGTTTTCTTCAAGCACAGGAGGTATATTTTAGAAATGTTTGCTATAGCCATGCTTTGGAAACAGACATGGTCACATGCCTCCTGCTTCCATAACCCAATACATATTGCACAACAGACATAATTCCATGCAACTCTTCTATATACTTTGTTATTCTCTGTCTTAAACTCCATCTCCTTAACACCATTCATCTCCAGAAAAACTAATGTCATTTTTGTCCTGCAGAGCCTTAATATATACATATACAATGCAATAGGGGATAGGTTTCTTGTTAACAAAAATAACAACAAAGACGTATGGTAACGAATTTTTTCGTTTATTCAGTACACACAGATGCAACGTAGTTCTTGAGCTACAATTCAGTTCTGAGATTACAGTTTAGTTATTTAGGTGCGGTTCAGTTCTTGAGGTACAATGTGGTTCTTGAGGTACAGTTTGGTCGTGCTATTCCAAAGCAGAGATACTTTTAACTTAGATGCTACAACAGTAACACTGGTTGAGAATTTGTTTTCTACATTTTTTTTCCTGTGGCACTGTATGAGAATGTTTATAATTTTTCCAGATATATAAATCTACACTAAAAACTAATGCAGAAATACTTTTATTACAACTAAATTCCACAGACCCAGTAGCATAGCTTTTACAATCATTGTGATGGACTGTACACTTAGAAACTAATCTGTCTTGGATGACTAGCTTCAGGTGAAAACTTACAATCTATTCTATTTGCAAGACGCACATACTGCATATACGTATTTATATACAGCGTGGAGAAAAATTCTATCATGAAATTTTAACCCTGGATAGCTGATGCCAGTAGGAACCAAAATTACTAATGTTGTGTAGGATGAAAAGGCACAATTTTTAAACTACGGAACTTGGTGGCACGCGCTCTGATTGGCCGCGGAATTTCCCTTTTGCCGGATGCTCTGGACAATGCATGACCATGAATGCTTTGCCTGCCGAAGATCGCGATGTATTCAAGGTGGCCCACACACTCGGTGGTAGCGCGCCAGCCTTCCACACTGGGGGCGAATCCGCCATGGTCCTGACACATCCATTGTATTTTCATGGTAAGACGTACCAGGAACAAACATGGCAACAGCTGTTAGTTCCATACAGAAAGTCTTTCACAAATTGTGTCGGCCCTGAAAAGGGCCTTTTTTGTAGCTAGGACATTGTTTACTTAAGGCAAGTGCACGAACTGGCGACTCTCTGACGCGACACAAGCTTGATAACGTCGAACAGTGTTTTGCCAAACTCTTTCAAGGATTCCTAGCATTGCCCTTATGTGATTGGTGGTATGCTGAATTCCTCTTCGTTTCTAGGCGGTTTGCGTCCGGGTGGGTGAAATAGAACCTTGAAGAATCCCCACAGGAAAATGTCCGCTGGCGTGAGGTCTGGTGATCATGGGGCCCACTTCCTACGAGCACCTCTGCCAATTACCCGACCATCGAAGAGTTCATTTAAATATCCGCACACAGCACAACTCTTATGTGCAGGCGTCCCATCATACTGGAACCACATACATAGCCGGACATCTTCTAGCAGGCTGGGTAGAGTTTCTTGCGAAAAGTGAAGATAATTTGCCCCGGTAAGTCGAGGAGATAGACACACCAGTCCAACCCACAATGCCTACCCAAATGTTGAGTAAAAATCGTTCCTGGTGTCCATGGACGTACGTAAGGTGAGGATTTCCCCTTGCCTAGTAATGAACGTTTCGAGTGTTGTAAAGGCCATACCGATGCGACCGCTACTGTCGCAGGTTCGAATCCTGCCTCGGGCATGGATGTGTGTGATGTCCTTAGGTTAGTCAGGTTTAATTAGTTCTAAGTTCTAGGCGACTGATGACCTCAGAAGTTAAGTCGCATAGTGCTCAGAGCCATTTGAACCATTTGAACCATACCGATGCAAGGTGCACTCGTCGCTAAACAACTCAATGACCGGGAAGTCGGGATCTCATGCAACATGCACAGGACACGCCGGCAGCACCACAGCCTGTGTTCATAGTCCACCATAGGATTTAGGTCTTAGACTGGGTGGAAACTAAATGGATGCTAGCCGTCATCCCTCAAAACCTCCCAGACTAGCTGATGAGTGACCCCTATGTCATGTCCAACCACTCGAGTACTTGTCATAGGTGCTTCCTCAAAGTGCTCGAGAACAGTCTCTTCAAATGCAGCATCTTGTCGTATTCGAAATCTTCCAGCCTCACCATTGTTTCCTGCTAGCGAGCCTGTTTCGCCAAGTCGCCGGTGAATGGCTGTAACTATTTGTGGGTGTGGGTGGCGTTTTGCAGGGTACCATTCCTCAAACATCTGTCATGCTTCATGCTTATTACCGTCGCCTAGTCCATAAACAAAAACCATATCTCATTCTTCTTCAAACGAATACTGTCCCGACATGCTTACTGTAGGACTAAATTGCAGGTGATGTGTATGTCCTCCGAAGCGAAGCTTACGGGTGGATGCCTCTGACGTGAGGTGGAGACAAACAGCAAAACCTATTCGACACATGTGCATACCAGGTCGGGTAGTGCCGCGGCGAGGGACATTCTTATGTGTGAACCGACAACCATAGCGCTGCCTGTCAGCTGACAAATAGCAACAGGGCAATTCCATAGCAAATTGGAGCACGGGGCGCCAAGTTTCCTTAGTTTAAAAATGATGCATTATCGACCTACACAACATTAATAATTTTGGGTCCTACTGGCATCAGCTATCCAGGGCTAAAATTTCGTGAGACAGTTTTCCTCCACCCTATATATATATATATATATATATATATATATATATATATATATATATATGCCCTATTGAAGGAACGTAATGTTGACTTTGGTGCTTGTGTTGACATGTGACTCATTGCTCTGCAGTACTAGCATCAAGCACATCAGTACGTAGCATAAACAAGTTAGTGTTCATCACGAACGTGGTTTTGCAGTCAGTGCAATGTTTACAAATGCGGAGTTGGCAGATGCCCATTTGATGTATGGATTAGCACGGGGCAATAGCCGTGGCGCGGTACGCGACTTGGGAAGACCTAGAACGACGAGGACACCTGCAATGGACGAGGTAATTCTTCGTGCAGTCGACGATAACCCTAATGTCAGCGTCAGAGAAGTTGCTGCTGTTCAAGGTAACGTTGACCACGTCACTGTATGGAGAGTGCTACGGGAGAACCAGTTGTTTCCGTACCATGTACAGCGTGTGCAGGCACCATCAGCAGCTGATTGGCCTCTACGAATGGTTCATCCAACAATGTGTCAATCTTCATATCAGTGCAAATGTTCTCTTTACGGATGAGGCTTCATTCCAATGTGATCAAATTGTAAATTTTCACAATCAACATGTGTGGGATGACGAGAATCCGCACGCAATTGTGCAATCACCTCATCAACACAGATTTTCTGTGAACGTTTGGACAGGCATTGTTGGTGATGTCTTGATTGGGCCCCATGTCCTTCCACCTACGCTCAATGGAGCACGTTATCATGATTTCATACGGGATACTCTACCTGTGATGCTAGAACATGTGCCTTTACAAGTACGACACAAGATGTGGTTCATGCATGATGGAGCTCCTGCACATTTCAGTCGAAGTGTTCATATGCTTCTCAACAACAGATTCGGTGCCCGATGGATTGGTAGAGGCGGACCAATTGCATGGCCTCCACGCTCTCCTGACCTCAACCCTCTTGACTTTTATTTATGGGGGCATTTGAAAGCTCTTGTCTACGCAACCCCGGTACCAAATGTAGAGACTCTTCGTGCTTGTATTGTGGACGGCTGTGATACAATACAGCATTCTCGAGGGCTGCATCAGCGCATCAGGGATTCCATGCGACGGAGGGTGGGTGCATGTATCCTCGCTAACGGAGGACATTTTAAACATTTCCTGTAACAAAGTGTTTGAAGTCACGCTGGTACGTTCTGTTGCTGTGTGTTTCCATTCCATGATTAATGTGATTTGAAGAGAAGTAATAAAATGAGCTCTAACATGGAAAGTAAGCGTTTCCGGACACATGTCCACATAACATATTTTCTTTCTTTGTGTGTGAGGAATGTTTCCTGAAAGTTTGGCCATACCTTTTTGTAACACCCTATATATATATATATATATATATATATATATATATATATATATATATATATATATATATATATATATATATGCTGCACATAAATTGTGTATGGATAAATAAAAATACAAATTTTTGTCTGTTTTTGCTTTTTTAATAAATGCAAGTATTTTTTTTGTTTTATGTTTTTTCTAACTTATCACACACACACACACACACACACACACACAGTGGATACACCGGTTTCCGTGAGATCACCGAAGTTAAGCGCTGTTGGGCGTGGTCGGCACTTGGATGGGTGACCATCCAGTCGCCATGCGCTGTTGCCATTTTTCGGGGTGCACTCAGCCTCGTGATACCAATTGAGGAGCTACTCGACCGAATAGTAGCGGCTTCGGTCAAGAATACAATCATGACAACTGGGAGAGTAGTATGCTGACCCCATTCCCCTCCTATCCACATCCTCCTCTGAGGATGACACGGCGGTCGGATGGTCCCTATGGGCCACTTGTGGCCTGTAGACGGAGTGGTGTGTGTATATATATATATACCGGGTGTTACAAAAATGTATGGCCAAACTTTCGGGAAACATTCCTCACACACAAATAAAGAAAAGATGTTATCTGGACATGTGTCCGGAAATGCTTAATTTCCATGTTAGATCTCATTTTAGTTTCGTCAGTATGTACTGTACTTCCTCGATTCACCGCCATGATTTCATACGGGATACTCGACCTGTGCTGCTAGAACATGTGCCTTTACAAGTACGACACAAGATGTGGTTCATGCACGATGGAGCTCCTGCACATTTCAGTCGAAGTGTTCATATGCTTCTCAACAACAGATTCGGTGACCGATGGATTGGTAGAGACAGACCCAATTCCATGGCCTCCATGCTCTCCTGACCTCAACCCTCTTGACTTTCATTTATGGGGGCATTTGAAAGCTCTTGTCTACGCAACCCCGGTACCAAATGTAGAGACTCTTCGTGCTCGTATTGTGGACGGCTATGATACAATACGCCATTCTCCAGGGCTGCATCAGCGCATCAGGGCTTCCATGCGACAGAGGGTGGGTGCATGAATCCTCGCTAACGGAGGACATTTTGAACATTTCCTGTAACAAAGTGTTTGAAGTCACGCTGGTACGTTCTGTTGCTGTGTGTTTCCATTCCATGATTAATGTGATTTAAAGAGAAGTAATAAAATGAGCTCTAACATGGAAATAAGCGTTTCCGGACACATGTCCACATAACATATTTTCTTTCTTTGTGTGTGAGGAATGTTTCCTGAAAATTTGGTCGTACCTTTTTGTAACACCCTATATATATATATATATATATATATATATATATATATATATATATATATACACATACGTAAGGAAATATGAATGTTTTAGTTGGACCACTTTTTTCGCTTTGTGATAGATGGCGCTGTAATAGCCACAAACATATGCCTCACAACTTTAGACGAACAGTTGGTAACAGATAGGTTTTTTAAATTAAAATACAGAACGTAGGTACGTTTGAACATTTTATTTCGGTTGTTCCAATGTGATACATGTACCTTTGTGAACTTATTATTTCTGAGAATGCATGCTATTACAGCGTCATTACCTATAAATACCACATTAATGCAATAAATGCTCAAAATGATGTCCGTCATCCTCAATGCATTTGGCAATACGTGTAACGACATTCCTCTCAACGAGTAGTTCGCCTTCCGTAATGTTCGCACATGCATTGACAATGCGCTGACGCATGTTGTCAGGCGTTGTTGGTGAATCACGATAGCAAATATCATTTAACTTTTCCCACAGAAAGAAATCCGGGGACGTCAGATCTGGTGAACGTGTGGGCCACTGTGTGGTGCTTCAATGACCAATCTACCTGTCATGAAATATGTTATTCAGTTCTACTTCAACCATACGTGAGCTATGTGCTGGACATCCATCATGTTGGAAGTACATCGCCATTCTGTCATGCAGTGAAACATCTTGTTGTAACATCGGTAGAACATTACGTAGGAAATCAGCAAACATTGCATCATTTAGATTGCCATCGATAAAATGGGGGGCCAATTATCCTTCCTCCCATAATGCCGCACCATACATTAACCCACCAAGGTCGATGATGTTCCCCTTGTCGCAGACATCGTGGATTTTCCGTTGCCCAATAGTGCATATGATGCTGGTTGATGTGACTGCTGTTGGTGAATGACACTTCGTCGTTAAATAGAACGCGTGCAAAAAATCTGACATCGTTCCATAATTTCTCTTGTGCCCAATGGCAGAACTGAACACGACGTTCAAAGTCGTCGCCATGCAATTCCTGGTGCATAGAAAAATGGTACGGGTGCTGTCGATGTTGATGTAGCATTCTCAACACCGACGTTTTTGAGATTCCCTATTCTGGCGCAGTTTGTCTGCTATTGATGTGCAGATTATCCGCGACAGCAGCTAAAACACCTACTTGGGCATCATAATTTGTCGCAGGTCGTGGTTGACGTTTCGCATGTGGCTGAACACTTCCTGGTTCCTTAAATATCCTAATTATCCGGCGGACGGTCCGGACACTTGGATAATGTCGTCCAGGATACCGAGCAGCATACATAGCACACGCCCATTGGGCATTGTCATCACAATAGCCATACATCAATACGATATCAGTCTTTTCCGCAATTGGTAAATTTTCTATTTTAACATGGGTAATGTATCACGAAGCAAATACCATCCACACTGGCGGAATGTTACGTGATACCACGTACTTAGACGTTTGTGAGTATTACAGCGCCATCTGTCACAAAGCGAAAAAAGTGGTCCAACTAAAACATTCATATTTCTTTACGTACTACACGAATATATAATAAAAATGGGGGGGGGGGTATTTAAAAAAACGCAGTTGATATCCGTTTGATCTATGGCAGCGCCATCTAGCGGGCCAACCTTAGCGTCATCTGGTTTCCTCTTTCAAGCTAGACGAGTTTCGTTCTTTGTAGTTTTTTCACTTGATGCTTATTTCGTGAGATATTTGGCCTGGTCACTATCAATGGACCACCCTATATACAGGGTGTTTCAAAAATGACCGGTATATTTGAAACGGCAATACAAACTAAACGAGCAGCGATAGAAATACACCGTTTGTTGCAATATGCTTGGGACAACAGTACATTTTCAGGCAGACAAACTTTCGAAATTACAGTAGTTACAATTGTCAACAACAGATGGCGCTGCGGTCTGGGAAACTCTATAGTACGATATTTTCCACATATCCACCATGTGTAGCAATAATATGGCGTAGTCTCTGAATGAAATTACCCGAAACCTTTGACAACGTGTCTGGCGGAATGGCTTCACATGCAGATGAGATTTACTGCTTCAGCTGTTCAGTTGTTTCTGGATTCTGGCGGTACACCTGGTCTTTCACGTGTCCCCACAGAAAGAAGTCACAGGGTTTCATGTCTGGCGAATAGGGAGGCCAATCCACGCCGCCTCCTGTATGTTTCGGATAGCCCAAAGCAATCACACGATCATCGAAATATTCATTCAGGAAATTAAAGACGTCGGCCGTGCGATGTGGCCGGGCACCATCTTGCACAAACCACGAGGTGTTCGCAGTGTCGTCTAAGGCAGTTTGTACCGCCACAAATTCACGAAGAATGTCCAGATAGCGTGATGCAGTAATCGTTTCGGATCTGAAAAATGGGCCAATGATTCCTTTGGAAGAAATGGCGGCCTAGACCAGTACTTTTTGAGGATGCAGGGACGATGGGACTGCAACATGGGGCTTTTCGGTTCCCCATATGCGCCAGTTCTGTTTATTGACGAAGCCGTCCAGGTAAAAATAAGCTTCGTCAGTAAACCAAATGCTGCCCACATGCATATCGCCGTCATCAATCCTGTGCACTATATCGTTAGCGAATGTCTCTCGTGCAGCAATGGTAGCGGCGCTGAGGGGTTGCCACGTTTGAATTTTGTATGGATAGAGGTGTAAACTCTGGTGCATGAGACGATACGTGGACGTTGGCGTCATTTGGACCGCAGCTGCAACACGGCGAACGGAAACCCGAGGCCGCTGTTGGATCACCTGCTGCACTAGCTGCGCGTTGCCCTCTGTGGTTGCCATACGCGGTCGCCCTACCTTTCCAGCACGTTCATCCGTCACGTTCCCAGTCCGTTGAAATTTTTCAAACAGATCCTTTATTGTATCGCTTTTCGGTCCTTTGGTTACATTAAACCTCCGTTGAAAACTTCGTCTTGTTGCAACAACACTGTGTTCTAGGCGGTGGAATTCCAATACCAGAAAAATCCTCTGTTCTAAGGAATAAACCATGTTGTCCACAGCACACTTGCACGTTGTGAACAGCACACGCTTACAGCAGAAAGACGACGTACAGAATGGCGCACCCATAGACTGCGTTGTCTTCTATATCTTTCACATCACTTGCAGCGCCATCTGTTGTTGAAAATTGTAACTACTGTAATTTCGAAAGTTTGTCCGCCTGAAAATGTACTGTTGTCCCAAGCATATTGCAACAAACGGTGTATTTCTATCGCTGCTCGTTTAGTTTTTATTGCCGTTTCAAATATACCGGTCATTTTTGAAACACCCTGTATATATCAGTGTGTGTTTGTGTGTGTGTGTGTGTGTGTGTGTGTACATAGCATGCATACACATATACGCACACACATACAAAATTACTTATACTATGATAAAAGGTCATACTACTGCTCTGCAAACACTCTCTCTCTCTCTCTCTAAATCAGAGTCCCCCACCCCTTCTCTCACTACAAGTGAGTAGTGTGTGTGAATACAGTAGAGTTGCATTCCCATTGTCACAAATGTCCTTTTATCGTCATGAAATGACAGGCCTATTTTAGACTGCAGCACAGTGTACACCTTGTGTCCTCTCGATCTAATACTAATTTTCCATATAATATGCAATGGCTGCGGTGCAGCACCATGAACACCGTTGTACAGTACCACAAACAGTCCTCGATAGAGAAGCCTCCGATGCCATATGATGCACACCCTTAGCCCGCCTCTGGGTGCCACCTTCCAATGTGCAATATGCATACATTTTTGATCACATACCCATAAACTCCACCATTGGCAGTCCATTTGCCTCGTTTTTCATGAGGTCAATAACTTTCTTGTTCTGTGGAACAATAACATAAGGAGTATCAGCCGTGAATAGGATCTGTCGAATTCATTACCATGATACCTCATTACTTCATATAGATTGCAGTTCTTCAGTCAATAGATGAAGCTACCTGTGTCCACATAAAGTAATTTAGGATCTGAAAAATGAGTTTTTGCAAACTCATAATGAAAGTGACACATGTGGAGTTTGGATAGGTCTAATCCCCACATAAATAGGTTTCATAAACTCAAAATTTGGTCTGGCAATGCATTTTCTTACGCCATAATGCCCATCCCATTCAGTTATAATCAAAATTTCACGTCAAATTCTCCATTGTTTTTGCCAAAAATTGAATTATTCTTGAACTTATAGAAATCCTTCTCAATGTCACACTTTGCGGAAGCTCTCTGTCTCGAATTCAAATCAATATACTCCTCCAACCAGGGGGGCTCCTTGAATGAGATAGCCTGAGTGATTCTAACCAGCTCCATCCCCAAACTGAGACACTGCTGGAGATTACGCTGATGAATAATGTATCTCCGCTTATTCGCCAGTGTTGTCATCAGTTTGATGGAGCCTCGTCATGGAACTAGTTGCTCTGGACACAGCGACAAATTGGAGAGCATCATGGAAACTAATAGGGTATGTGAGTTCTGCCTCCACCACATACCCCACATTGGAATCAGCCGCCATACCCCTAATGGTTTCTTCACCTAATCACTCGCATTTGTCTTCGGGCACCCATGGAAGCTCATCAATAAGTAGTGATTGTTGCATGGCATGCCCATATGAGTTATTTAAATCCAAGTACATTACCTAACTCAAATCAAGGGATGCATTGAACCTGTCACCCATCCATCAGTTATTTGCCTTCGCTTGCCTATGGACATATTAACAAAGTCCTGCACGGATCCCTCACTCAAAGAATAGAAGCATGTCAGCATCGGTCAATAATTCGATACTGTACTTCGTTTTCTTGCGCATTGCGTCCCAAGACAACACAGGTGCTGTGTAATAAAAGAAGGGATTCAGAGAATACGTGGTCATGCATATTCCGTAATTTCTCGAATACGTCCTCTAGAAAGCGTAGTCTGTGTCCATGTAAAGCCATGCGTAGTCTCCTAAAGTGGAGACGTTGAATTCCCGCCAGACATTCACGGCACACTCATACTCTGCATCCATTATGGCATCACTTGTGAGGTTGCTGGAGAATGCAGTTATGTTGGGTAGCCTGGTTTCGTTGAATTTTGCCATAGTATCTACATACTAGTATGGAAAAACCCCTTTCCTACTTGCAAGTTGAAACTTTTTCTCGTCGGGAAAAGCGGCTAGAGTGATATGCATTTCCCTCTGATGTAGAGTTTCAACAAGTTTCTGGAGCATAAAACGTAACGTCTCAAGGAAGCGGAGCATAATTCCCTGTATCATTCGCTTAGAGAGTGAAATGTATTTCTCGACACTCTCAGGTAGAACACTGACCTGATCTTTCTCCATGCCGAAATCAGCCAGGTGCTCAGCTAAAAAATGAGCGTCATACCCACTTAAATTACAGAAGAAAACGAGCCTCGGTAACCAATACTTCAAATTCCACAAATTGTGAACTGCGCGACGGAATTTCCCTGTAAGATGACTGTGATCCCTACAAGGAGTTTCCACTTTCCTATGTAATGGCAGCCCACAAATATGACAGTCAACCACGTTATTGCACAAATCATCATTCTCCTTAGATTTGGTCATGGGAACGTTATCGCTGTAAAGCTTATCAACCTCCCATGAAAGTTTTTCGAGCTCAGTGAGCAGCAAACCACTGGATTATCGCCGACATAAGATTTGTAGTGGTTAAGACTTGAATCATAGGATGATATGATGTCGCACATGGTGAGTGTTTTCCTATAGAGCTGGTGTTTGGGGTCGTGGGGTCGTCTTTGCAGTGGGTCACAAGAGCGAGGAGACATTCAAAGTTGGTGTACACTACAAACAGGCATTGCTCCTGGTGGTGAACATTTTTAAACTTTATGAATTTGTCTTTTGCAGTAGGCATAATAACACGTACTGGGTCCTTGGAAGCACAATATACTAGATGCTCTGCTAATAACTTGTCTGAGGAAAAATAATTGAGGCATCTTAAGCAAGTATGCTTTACATAACGATTGGTTTATAGTTGGGTGAAAAGGAGTAGGGACATATCTTTGATCCAAACATAATGTTAATTAGTTGTATCACCTTCAGAGAGCATGTTTACATATGTCTCACGCTCACCAGCAAAATTTGAGAAGCTGGGGGAGATGACGACACTATGCTTGTCCTGCTCATTGGACTTGCTTTTCTTCTCCTGACCATAAACAAGAACCGATATTCCGGTATTCTGAGCCTCAAATGTGAATATATCCTGGATCTTGATAGGGAACTTGATACCATCAAAGTTATAACACCCACGAATATTATCATCTACATTATATGTACCGGGACGCTCAGGATTATCTCTGAAATTGTAATTTTTTTTGCAAGCCAGGACTGATCATGCAAAACAAGCCTGATCCCTTCTATTTTCGACATTAATACATTCATTTTTATTAACCATATCTGTAGGTGCCTTGATATAGCTACACCCTCCATTTACTGGATCATGGACATGTGTATGGATGTTTAGAAGTAGTGTTCGGTTGAGTGGGTTAACTGACCTCACTTCCATTTCGAAAAACTGGGCCAGAATAGCACTCAAGGTGGATTCACGAAACCACTTGGCGATTGACGTGCTCCATGTTATCACGCCACCCCCCCCCCTCAAAGATAATGAAGATTTGTCTCTTCAATGCCGGAGGAAACGTTTCGGGGGGGGGGGGGGGAGGGTTGCGATAGTTCAGTGCAGAGAACCGCACTGCATTTAATGGTGGGATACCGCACACCATTGCTTATTTTGCAGAGCTCCGTTTCCACGACAGGAAGGCACACCGTCAGAAACCCCACAGGGTCGCGGTACCCTCCTGCCCCATTCTCGATCCTTCTGAACTGGGTTCTTTCCTCAGAGGTGTCTGCAATTGCCGAGTATTCTAACTGCGGTATGGTGTCACTGACCTGATGTCCTTCACTAAAAGGATGGGAGAAGGAACTGCTGCTAGCCACAGGATCATCTCTATTACTAATAATACGGCTGTTACAAAGTGATGAGGTCCATCCGGTTTGCAAGGTGCACAGGTGCATGCACTGAGGCACACATACCTTCTTTGCCGGTGAGGGCAAATAGTCATAACCGGAGTATGATGAGGTGGTGGCAGTGAGGGCCAATGGGAACACCCTGGTTGTGGCGACAGCGTCCGGCGATGCTGCTGTTGCTACACCATCACCACACTGGGGGGGGGGGGGGGAGGAGGGGAGATCGTTGCTGTTCTTCTTCTTCTGACTAAACCATCCATGGACGCCAGGGGGTGTGATGGTGCGGCAACCAGCGCTGCAGCGGCGGCAGCTGATGCTCCTGCCTATTGTGCAGCCATGAGTGGTGCTTTGAATGGTGGTGCATGCCACTAAGGCACATGTTTCATTCCTGCCCCCACAACCATTGCTCTATGCACTCGTGCCATAGCAAGCTGTCGTGGCGCTTGTGGCGACTGTGGTGCCTCTGTAAGATATGACTAACGAAAATAATTAAGTACAACACTCAATACTTTTAAATAAAAGTATATGCTGTAAACAAATAACAACATTTCAAATAATAATAATTATATGCTGTAACGACGACCGTTGCATTATAATCATCTTTTCCAATCTGGGTCCAAGAATTCAGCGGTTCAGTCAGGTTTTCCAGTACCTCTCCCACTTAACCCAGTATTTCTTCATTCTCCTCCGAAAGAGCGAGATGGCGCTGCCTTTCAGCTTCCTCTGCAGCAGCCGCCATCTCATGTACCGCTCTCGTATTTCATCCTCACCCTGGGGCCATTTATCTTGTTCACTGCCGCTACCTGCAATAATAAGATATTGAACGTAATTGTTTGCAGAAAATGTTAGAGACATACTAACAGAAAATGGTACTGAATTTCGTTTTCTTTAACTCGTTGAAATGTAAACAGGAAATCATATTATCTAGTTCACTGAAATTACTCATATAGGAAACACACTGAATCTGAAAATTGAACCCTGCTACTTACAAGAATGAATCGATTGTTTCTGGCTCTTGGTCTCAACATATGCCCCTATGTCTTCTTCCTCATCAATAGAAACACCTAGAAAAGAAAGGAATATGACTCAAACAACTGAATACACTAAGTTACGAAAAATAAATGTATACACATTCCCCAGTCCTTATCAGTAGAGCCATAGTACATTACGTGATGAATAGAAATACATTCATGCTCATAAATTAGGGATAATGCTGATACATGGTGAAACAGAGCTCTGGTGGGCGGTTTGCAGGTTTAAATCACCTCAGGGTATGGACATGCGGTGCATTTGAACTGCGGTCGTCACACAGTGGCGCTGGCATCAGTCCACATATGCAGAGTGTGTTGGTACATGTCAGAGTATGGTACAGCGAGTAAGTGTGCAGACGTTTTCAGACGTTGTAATGGTGACTGTGTGTTGAAAATGGCTCAAAGAACACATATTGATGACGTTATGAGGGGTAGAATACTAGGGCACAGCAGGTCATAACACAGGCCCTCCGTATGCCACAAATTGTGATCTCAAGAATATGGCAACGATTTCAGCAGACTGGAAACGTGTCCAGGCAGTACAGTATGGGATGTCCACAGTGTACAACATCACAAGAAGGCCGATATCTCACCATCTGTGCCCGCAGACGGCCACGGAGTACTGGAGGTAGCCTTGCTCAGGACCTTGCCGCAGCCACTGGAACAGTTGTCTCCAAACACACAGTCTTCTACAGACACCTGAACAGGCATGGTTTATTCACCCGGAGACCTGCAAGGTGCATTCCACTAACCCCTGGTCGCAGCAGAGCCCGTAAAGCCTGGTTTCAAGAACACAGTACACGGTCATTGGGACAGTGGTCCCAGGTTATGTTCACGGACGAGTCCAGGTATAGTCTGAACAGTGGTTCTTGCCGGCTTTTCATCTGGCGTGAACCAGGAACCAGATACCAACCCCTTAGTGTCCTTGAAAGGGACCCGTATGGAGGTCGTAGTTTAATGGTATGGGGTGGGATTATGATTGTTGCACATACAACCCTGCATGTCTTTGACAGAGGAACTGTAACAGGTCAGGTGTATCGGGATGTCATTTTGCACCTTTTCAGGGGTGCAGTGGGCCCCACGTTCCTCCTGATGGATGATAATGCACAGCCCCACCGAGCTGCTATCGTGGAGGAGTACCTTGAAACACAAGATATGAGGCGAATGGAGTAGCCTGCCTGTTCTTCAGACCTAAACCCCATCGAGCACGTCTGGGATGCTCTCGGTCGACGTATCGCTGCACATCTTCAAACCCCTAGGACGCTTCAGGAGCTCCGACAGGCACTGGTGCAAGAATGGGAGGCTATGCCTCAGCAGATGCTCGACCACCTGATCCAGTGTATGCCAATCCGTTGTGCAGCAAGAAAGAAAAGGGGACTGTAATAACAGCTATGGAATACAAATTCGTTACACACTAAAATTCAGGAGCGAGCGATTCAAAAGCTTGGTAGTCTAGAGGTGTGCCTCTAATGGCTACAACCTAAACAAGTACTGTGATAGATACTAAAATTACGGGGTACACAGGTGCGTTGGATGACTAGAACAATTAACTTAGAGGTAGACTGTCCTAGTGAAGGTGTTTGCTGCTGTTGCTGCTACCACTGCTGATGCTGTCGCTGGAAATTATACGCTTCATTTTTTCCCGAAACAAAAAAAAGGCACAAGAACACACAGTCAACCACACAGGCCCACCGATGAAGGCAGAATGAGAGCAATTGCAACACGACAGTGGTTTATATAACTTCTACCCATCTTACCCGCATTTTACCCAGTGAGCCAATAGGAGTTCAGCATTCCATCCCACGTGCCAATGAGTGCTGGTCTGAGTGTGCAGGACAACTTTGCGCTGGTCTGCTGGCCACGGATTTAGCGCGCTTTTGCATGTAGGGTTCTGGAAATACCAACTTGCCTGGCTGATCCGTTCTTTGCGTGCTGGAGTGGCCCCACTTCTAGTCGCCACTTCACTCTGTGGCGAGCTGCGGCCCCTGACGGACGCCCTGCTTCGCAGGTCCCCATTTACGACCGGTCCTCGTGTAGTAAACTACCGTGATAGTGTATGTAACAATTTTTTACGTGATGTAGGTTCGTCTTCAGAGTTTAGACCCTGTGTATTTGCGATCATTTAGTTTAATTTCAATTTATAAACAATATTCACATGTGATGAATTTTCGAGTGTATTTGCTGTAATGTATTTCCGTTGCACATGCGCCTGGGAAGACAGTGCAGTATTTTGTGTGTGAGTGTATTTGAAACAAATTGTTTAAAGCAATATATGCAAATGAATTCAGGCGTTAAGCACTTTACCTAATTTGTTTATGCACACAAGTATTCCAGAGCAGTTGAGGAAGACTGACAGGTTCCACAAGTGTGTGCCACGATCGTTTTGAAAGTGTATTTAGAGAAATATTCAATTCAATTTAGTAACTCTTGTAGCAGCTCATGTTCAAAAATAAGGAAAGAATGCTGTATTTCCCACAAAAGTGCACGAAGTGTCTCAGGGAAGGTTTTACAAAGGTGCCGTGTTTTTGTTTTTAGATGTCGTGTTCAGGTGTGGTGGTGGTGGTGGTGGTACTGCTGCTGCTGCTGGTATTTCTCAAAATAAAACGTGTATTTACATCGCAAATTGTTTAAATCTGCAAAGGTCTCTCTCTCTCTTCGTGCAATTGTGAATTTAGTTCCTGTGACATCTTCAGGCTATGTATGTGACGTTGCTTTAAACATCTGCAGTTTGTATTTATCGGCAATGGGTATCCATGCACCAGGAATGGGAACAAGGAAAACTGCGGATATTTCCTGCTTAGCACACCACTGCCCCTGAGGCTACCGTGTGCTGGTGCTGTGAACCCAGTGTGTGGCCTCCTCTAGCAAGGTGCTTAGACCCTTGGAGAACGTCTTGCCTCACGCACTTCGGAAGACTGACTGGACTTTTATCGAATGATCTACAGTTACACCACATGCATTTATCAGCATGAGTGGCGAAATATCACTTACCACCATCCTGCTGCATCTTCATTATCTGATGAAGTGTATTTGTCTTATTCATACATTCACCAAATATCATTGCTTTCCGAACATTGTGCAGGTGGCTTTGGACACAGTCCTCAGTTGCATGATTACAGCTAATATACCTGTTAAACTCTTCCTTCTCTAGTACAGACATTTCATCCATTGAACACATAGTACACACAGTAAACAATTATGTCCGTCCTCCCAGTCCAGCAGCTAGACACAGACTGAGCGAATTTTCCGCCATTTTCCCCCAGACCGCCATCTTGGATTATGTCACAGGAGGGGAAGAAGTAGGGCCAACAGCGCCATCTGGTGGTGGTGCTGTGAACTAGGTCATTTGGACTCCAGACCTCATAGTGAACACACAGGATGGAGATTTGTCTACAACAACTCAAACTGTTTAAATAAACAATGCATACAAAATAAAGACTTTCATCTGTCCTATTCAGCAGCCCAGAACAGACTGAGTCCTTTTCCTCCCAATTTCCAGATGGAGAGAAGAGGAGCGGGGGAGGGGAGCAGAGAGGAGAAGGGGTAGGGTTAGATTAGTGGAGGTAGCGCAATGGACCTATTTTCCCTCCAAAATCTGAAATTCCGGCCATAACATCACTGTGATGTTGCCACATCTATTATCACCATTTTGAATAAACTTGGCAACAGTGCAGAGTGGGGGACACGCAGGTTGTCCCACTACTCACATAATTACCATTGTTCCTGGATGTGTGTATGTGGCGAAGCAATTCCCAAAACCGAATTTTGTTAACTGCTTTCTCAACACCCTTTCTGCGTGGTTATGTAAACATGTCAAAATCGATTTTGGAAATCCGCTTCTAGTTGCCAGTTTTTCAATTCTGCAATCGATTTTCGCTCCCACGTAAATGCAACTGATTTATAAGTGTGCTTAGGCTGTGCAGGTTCCTCTTGTTTTTAAAAATTTTCAGAGTTGCCTTTTGTACAATGAAGTAGAAGCTCAAATATTGGACTGAAGCTGTTTACACCTTGTCTAATTGAAGAGAAATAGCGATTGTGCTGACTAAATCAGAAACTGTATCAGCTGTTTTCCACGTGCCATATTTAACTGGGCTAGCAGATTCGCCTCAGACGTTAACATCTAAACACGACAGTGAAGAACGGTTTCTGAAAATCGATGTTGGTGTTTCGGAAGACGTGTCGCTTGTAAACGTAGTGTGTGAGCAGTTACTGAGGGCATAACGTGTCCTCGAATGAGAAATGCAAAATGGTGTCGCTACAAAAAGTCCAGTGGCACCCAGCATCTCGCATCATAGTTCTCAAGTAATCAACTGCTCACTGGATATTGTTCATGTAAACAAAATGGTTTCCAATAGTTTTCACTCTAGTTCCGATATAGCACTTTCAGTTCGTAGCTCATCATAATTTTTTACATGGCACAATAGCAGTTCATATTTCTGACCCTTCGGATGTTGACAAGAAACAAATTTGCTTATTCTGCATGTTCTACTTAGAAACAGCAATAGTTTTCCTTTACATTTATTAATCTGTCCTTGTCCTTCACAAAAGCATTTAATTTGTGTCTCATTATATCAGATAAAGGCGACTGAGTAGCAGCTAGACCGAACTTGTCTTCTGAATACTCAATAAAATATCGGCGCTACACTATTTCAAATTCAGGCATATGGCACACCCTATATCACATAGGAAATATGTGCATACGGCACAGCAAGAAAAATCGTAAACGTGCTTAAGGCACACATGAGCTAAGTCAAAGCAAAGAAGAGCTCAAACATGCAACATCCCCGGACAGTGTATATACAATTAACTTCATCAAAACCTTAGTCCACTAGACACTACAAGTCCTCATTCTACATAAAGCTATCAGAATAATACCTTAAATAAGCATCGAAGCTTCTTGCATGAATTTCTATAAGAAAAAAATATGCATTTAGAATACTGCCTCCATGTAAAATGTTTACATAAAGGAATTGCCCTGGTGCCATTCGTCGGTTGACGGGCAGTGCTATGGTTGTTGACTCACACATACAAACCTCCCTCGCCCCGTCGCTGCCCAACCTGATATGCACACGTGTCGAATAGGTCTTGCTGTTTGTCTCCAGCTCACGTCAGAGGCATTCACATGTAAGCTTCGCTTTGGAGCACACACACGTCACCTGCTAATTAGCCATACAGTAATCATGGCAGCACAGTATCCGTTTGAAGAACAACGAGACATGGTTTTTGTTTATGGACTAGCCTACAGTAATGCACATGAAGCTCGACAGATGTTTGAGGAATGGTACCCAGCAAAACGCCACCCACACCCACAAATGTTTACAGCAATTCACTGGCGACTTGGCGAAACAGGCTCGTTAGCAGGAAATCATGGTGATGCTGGAAGACCTCGAATACGATGGGATGCTGCATTTGAAGAGGCTGTCCTCGTGCGCTTTGAGGAAGCACGTACGACAAGTACTCAAGCGGTTGAACATGACATGGGGGTCACTCATCGGTTAGTTTGGGAGGCTTTGAGGGATGATGGCCAGAATCCATTTACTTTCCACCCTGTCAAGACCTGAATCCTGTGGCGGACTATGAACAAAGATTACGGTGCTGCTGGCGGTTCCTGCGACGTGTTGCGCGAGATCTCGTCTTCCCCGCCATTGTGTTGTTTACCAACGAGTGCACCTTCCATCAGGATAGCCTTTACAACACTCGAAACGTTCAGTACTGGGTAGGGGGAAATTCTCACGTCACGTACGTCCAGGGACACCAGGAACGATTTTCGCTCAACGTTTGGGCAGGTATTGTGGGTGACCATCTGGTTGGGCTGGTCCGTCCACCTCCTCGACTTACCAGAGTGTACGCAGTTTCACAGGAACGAAGTACACTGAACTGACATGGATCTGATGATTTTGTATATATGTCAAGAGACACAAGATAAATGTTGGTTCCAGGAATGTGCAATGTGTCCTGGTGCCAAAGTGATGACTATTGACGCATTACACCTTCAGGGTACTGACAACGATGTAACCTATGCATTGTGGGAGGGAGGAGAGTTGGTGGAGAAGACAACAGAGCCAGAGAAATTTGTTACAGAGGTTAGGCATTGGGTCACGAAAGGAATAGCTCACCACCATACCTGGAGCAGAAGAAAAATCAGCCATATCCCAGAATACTGGCACATTAGTTCTTCATTTCTACTTTGCTGCAGAACGAAATTCAAAGTTACCACTGACACACATCACAAGTATTAATATTCACATGTGTTGCTCACTTCCTTGGAACACCACATTATTTTGCAATTGTCAGTGATGATCTCATTTATGATAGTGCACATGCATGCTACGCTGTCAGCATGATAATTGATGACAGAGGCCATGCATTTCCGAAACATGTGTATGTGACTGATGGTGTATCACCTCATTTTAAAAACTGCTTTCAGTTTTATGAGCTTGGTCAACATTGCAGTACAGGAATTAAGGCAAAAAATAGAAATTTTCAGCAAAATGTCACAAAAGATGCATGTGATGGGGTAGGAGGTTTCTAAATGAAAGTACATTAAGGGAATTCGGTTTAAAAAGGAAAGAAGAGTGGTCTGCTATGATGCCTGTGGTAGGAATTCAGGTACATCACTACTGGGTTGCATCCCAGAGTGGCACATAGATTGCAAGAACGGTTCTCCACAAAATGCAGCCTATTACTGTGTGTGAAATGCAGAGACCACAGTATACCTTAGAAGACTTTGTAGTGTGCCACTTCATTTCTTGTGTGTATGAAAATCAGTGGTGGGTGTGACAGATTATAAGTGTCTCTCATGAGCTGCAAGATTAAATGTCGCCATTATGACACCTTATGGTCCTGCTAATGCTTTCAAATGGCCATCATCAAAATATCAGTACGCAGTTCCCATTTCCCAAGTACTGCTCTTGTTAGATCATCCTTGTCTGTGTGCAAATTCAGCTTCGCTATACAGGTTCAAGTAGACTAAAAAAAAGAAATGATCTCTTTTCAACAGTGCTGTGTTGATTGTTACATTGTAGGCAACTTTAGTTCACAGAAACACAAAAAGGAGTAAAATCATGACAGAAGACAATAATAATGTGTGAATAATATCATAAAAAGAAAAATGGGTATAAATATCCTACATCTCGTTTTTGTTATAAAATGGTGTCAAACAAAATATGAATTATAGAGCACTATCCCACGAAATGCAAACGTCCAGAGTTCGAGTGTCGGTGCAGCACATGGTTTTAATCTGCCAGGAAGTTTCACATCAGCACACACTGATGCAGAGTGAAAATTTCATTTTGAAAATATGAATTGTTTTTCCACTCACTTATGATGTTGTAATGTAATTATTTTGATTCAGAAATACCAATTTTTCATGACATATACTTAAAACAAGCGATCAATTTAAATATTTAAGTGTCCATGATTTTTTGACCTTGCGAGTGGAGATATGTCTATCTAAAATGTTTCTCACATTTTGTACAGACAGGTACTGCCCACTGTGATTGTACATTCCGTAAGTACAATGACCAACTAATGAACCATGAAATTTATAGAACATTTAAGATGGGGTTTATGGAGGAAATAATTTCTAAATAACCATAATAATAATGTTCTTTCATCTTTATGTACAAATATTTTGACAGTTTAAGAATTTCATGCATTAATGTCATACTTAACAGTTAGCAAATTTTCACAGTTAATTTTTCAAAAAAAAAAAAAAAGAAAGAAAGCTCAGAAGTGTGTATATATTAATCATGTCTCATAGTATTTATTGAAAATAATTACAGATCTGTAACTCTTTCGGTTTACTTATTACATTTCTCAAATTTCCCTTTTGTTACGATACTTTCACAAATGCTCTCATTTAGATAGGTCTGTAGCGTTTTAACAAGTCATCAAAAAGTCAAAATATTGTAGTTTTGGAGAGGTATCATGTGGAACTTCAATATTCAACTTTTAAATAGTGATGTGACACATTCATTTTTGATCAGTATGATTTGAGACGAAATGACGCTACTATAAAGTGTTGTTTCTGGCGCAAGCGACAATTCCACCAAAAGCGACAGAAACAGCTATAGAAGGGGCAATACACTACCTTTTATGGCGTCACGAGATCTTTTAAAGTGCAGTGCACCACGTGCATACTGGATATACACGACGGAAGAGAAGCTTTATTGACCTACAATGAAAATGTGCTGCACTTCTTAGGTGTCGCCAAAGAAAACAAACTGCTTCACAGCTCCCTTGTTAAACGTATACCGGCAAGAGTAAGAAAAAGTGACAGTAAACCTATCGAAGATCCATTTCAACTAAAAGGCGCAAAGGAATATTTCTTGCAAAAGGATACATACTAGAAACGGCTGGTGACCCACATGTAAGGAAAACAAAATAGCTACACACAGAACTGAGAGGAGAAGTGTTATGTAACGAAACTGAAATAAAAAAAACTTATATGGAAACAAATGTGGCAAAACTTGGACAGAGTTGCCTTAAAATACCAAAGTTAGAAGCCTGGTGTAAGGTAATAAACGACGTCATGGCCACAAATGTAAAACTTGCACTAAGCAATCTGAGAGCAACTGAAATGGCAAACGCCATAATTAGGACTCCAGTGACAATTTAGTGCATACAGTGCCCAAAGAAAGCAAGAATATGGCTAGCATGCAAAGAAGTGCTAATGCTCATCAACAAACCACTCTGACAAATGTAAACTTAGAGATACTGACCACACCATACACAAACCCTTTCCCCAAACAAAACAGGCTAAGCACTCTACGGATTTTTAGGTCAGATTGTGTATTCAATAACCGAATTAAAGCACAAAGACAACATAGTTTACATGTCATACTTATGGGAGGAGAATAAAAAAGCCATGGTTTGCAAAAGATACAGATCAGAATTCTTGAAATTTCCACAAACAGCCCTCGCGGCGGCCTTCAAGAAGCCACAAATAACACAACAACGCCGCCGCCTCTGCTCCTCACAGATGGGAGCCCAGCTCAGGGAAGGCTGCAGCCCGTAGAGCTGACGCCGCTCCAGGCCATGGCGACGACCTGACTGCAGAGACCCCTCACCTGAAAAATGTCAAAAGTGTAGTGTTTCAGTGCCGTGTGACTTGCTTTGTGTTAGTGCCATCCAATGACAACGTCAGCGCCAATGAATAGTAAATAACAGACAAGGAGAAATCGAAAGGAAAAATTGATATTACCTATCTTCCAGAAAAGTGTGATATGCTCTGTCACATTTTAGCCAAAAAATTTAGTGCTTTATTAATTGTCACATACTTAAATTAAATCTGTGTTAAAAATATAACTATGCTCAAACGCACCCATACAAAAAGTTAAATTCTACTCTGAAATCTCACACCAAATCACTCTAATCATGAGGTGATTGATCGAAACTATCCCTCAATGTGTTTTGCCATATTATCTTTATTTAGGTACCATTACGTGTCATAATCTCTCTATCATATTCTTAATATTGTTAAAATTGTAAGCCATGTTATAACCATAAAAGGTTTTTTATTTGCATTGCCCCACAATAAATGTTTGGGACACCTTTTCCACATAAAATGTGGACCTCCAAAGTATGAAGTGAAGTCCTCCAAAAATAAAAATATACTGAAGATCTCACTGCAAACTAACAACAGAGCAGACTGTCAAACTACTCTCATACATACGTATTCTATAAAAATTTGCATGCTAGTACCACAAAATTATTTGTTTGTTGAAAATAACTGTGAAACAAAAACCACATACACAATGAGGTAAGAAGGCAACAAGCCTAACTCGAAAACTTCACAAAAAGACTGAAACCATTCCAAAAACAGAATGAAAGGAAAATTATCGTAAAACCAAAAACAAAATAAACTCTAAAAACCGAAAAGATATTGAATGAAAATGTAAAAGAGAAAAGTTTAAAAGGCAAAACTGAAACGAAAAATAATGTAAGATTTCTTAATAATGTTTGCTAATTGTATGTACATACCAAATCAAACAAAGTTTTGTGATCTTTAAAAAGCTGAAGGAAGTAGGTTTATGTCCTAATGCATGCTAATTTTCTTTTCATCGTTGCATTTTGCAACCGATTCTGGGACTAACAATCACATTTGTATTCGATCTTGTGCAAAGCTAACATGCCTTATTTGGTGGTTTCCATATGTGCAATTGTTTGTTGCTTAAAATATGCAGTTTTTGATACACTGCATTGCAATAAAGATCTCTCCAAAATGCTTCATTTTTATATGGTTTGTTGTGCTAAAGTACTGTAAAATGTATATATATAAACGTGAAATATGTTGAGGTAGTGCACTTAGCCCAGAATTGCAGTTCGAGCTTAGCACTGAACAAACATGAGGTGTCACTTTTGCTAGATTCTCATTGCAACTAAGGAGGAAATTTAAAAGCAGAACACGACTTACTGACAACCAACGTAACATGAAGAAATACTAGCATTAACACTCTGTTTATTAACACTGGGAGACAATTGTATTAGTGACTGTTTTGAATTTCAGTAGCTGCTTTACTTGAGACAGTTTCTGGTGTTTTGTAGCGACTTGTCCTTATTTAAGCCAACTCTGCCTAGTGCGAACATTTGTAATGAAATTTATCGTCCCCAGTCGGACCATATTGCTGCTAGTGAAATATTTAGCCGTTTTTTCTGTGATTTCCGAGCGACCACTCACCTACAGGACAAGGAGGTATCAGTGTCACACTCAGTTTACTTCAGATATACTGCTAGATACATACACGTTATTTTGACGTCACTTCTGAGGCTGCCCTCCAGAACAGCGCATGCTTTAAGCTCATGTACAAGATCCTGTTACTTGTAAACTCTGTGAAACCCATGTGGGTGAAATTCAAATAGGGACTTCTAGTAACATGATCCATCCACACAGAGTGTGTGGGGAATGATTGTTTGAATGCCTCTGTTTGTCCTGTAATTATTCTAATCTTGTCCTCATGATCCCTATGTGAGTGATACATAGGGTGTTGTAGTATATTCCTAGAGTCGTCATTTAAAGCTGAGTCTTGAAACTTGGTTAGTAGACTTTCTTGGGTAGTTTACACCTATCTTCAAGAGCTAGCCTGTACAGTTTCTTTAGTATCTTGGTAACACTCTCCCAAGGGTTAAACTAACCAATGGCCATGTGTGCTGCCCTTCTTTGTTTATGTTCAATATCACCCATTAGTCTCATTCGGTATGGGTCCCACACACTTGAGCAGTATTCTAGAATGGTTCACACAGGTGATTTGCAGCCAGTCTCCTTTGTAGGCTGATTGCACTTCCCCTGTATTCTACCAATTAAATGAAGTAACAGTGCCTATGCGATCATTCCACTTCATACCTCTACAAAGTGTTACATCCAGGTATTTGTATGAGTTGTTTGATTCCACCTGTGACTCTCTGATACTGTAGTCATTGGATATTACTTTTTTCCGTTTTGTGAAATGCGCAGTTTTACATTTCAGAACATTTAAAGCAAGTTGCCAGTCTTTGCATCACTTTACAATCGTATCAAGATCTGACTCAATATTTATGCAGCTTCTTTCAGGCCGTACTTCATTATAGATAACTGCATCATCTGTAGAAGGTCTGTGATTACTATTAATGTTGTCCACGAGGTCATTAATACACAGCATGAAAAGCAAGGTCCCCAACTCAATTCCCTGGGGCACACCCGAAGTTACTTCTACATCTGGCGATGACTTTCCATCCAAGACAACATGCTGCGTCCTCCCAAACAAAAAGTCCTTAATCCAGTCGCAAATTTCACAGACACGACATATAATAGAACTTTTGACAATAAGCATAGGTGCAGTAATGAGTCAAATGCTACTCTGAAATCAAAAAATACAGAATCTACCTGACTGCCTTGATCCAAAGCTTTCAGTATGTCATGTGAAAAAGGTGCGAGTTCGGTTCACAAGATCGATGTTTCTGGAGCCCATGCTGGTTGGCATGTACGAGATCGCTATGTTCAAGATAGCTCATTAGGTAAGAGCTCAGAGTATCGTATAAGATTCTATAGCACAGTATTTTTCTCGATCACTTCTACTAAAGTGCGCGTCATTTATATTGGCGGCCGAGTTTAGGTTCGTTCTGCGCATCTGACGTCACAAAACACAGTCAGCCAATGAACAGAGAACGACGTTACCAGATCTCGACTGCAGTGCAGAGCATGGACGAGTGTCTTCAGTTTTAGAAACGTTCAGTCATAAATAAAGTAATAGAACAAAAGCAATGTCTTGATAACAGACATTCTTTTATAGTAAGTTTGGAAAAAGCATTCTTTATACCAATTGCTTCATATTCTATTAATTAATTAAACCAAACAAGCAATAAGACTCCTAATTCAGGCGATAGCAAGGAAAGGTGTTTGTATCAATGTCACGAACTGCTTTTTCGCAATAAAGAACAGCGGCAATTGTTTATTTCCTATAGTACTTCGACGAAGCGTGAGTAATTCATAGTCATACCAACAATGTTTGTCAGTATTTTGCGTGACGTGTTATAGCCCTCACAGTGTACTGTAGTAGAATGAGCCGCCATAACGTAACGGTTAAGGTGTGGGGCTGCTCTGTGAAAGGTTGTGAGTTCAAACCTTGTGGAATGCTTTATATTTTCATTATTTGAAAACAATATCGAAGTGCCTTACTTCACGAATTATATTCGTTTGAATGCAATTTTTTGAAATTTCTAGTGCTTTGTCTCTTCATTAACCCTTTCCCTGCTGCAGACACGTGCTCCCCGCATTCCGCGCTGTGCGCGATTTTGTCATCACTGCACTGCTCGCCTGTGCAGACACATGGTGTTCCCACTGCTTTGACACACTTATCATTCGATTTCACAAAAACTATTTGGTCCAAAAATTTGATTTTTACACTTCTTCTTGACTGGTACCTTCCCCCCATAAATGACTTAATTTTGTTTCGATGTTCAACGCAGTTATTACGCAGCATTAAATGTAGTAAACCATTGCACGAAATTTTGAAGAGTTTGCAGAGGTAGAAGTCCGTAGCGTATACTTTCCGTATGGTCGATTTTAGTTGCCACAATGTTGAGAATGAAATGTGGACAAGATACCTAAATTTCATATAAAATTTACTGTATAACAATATCTCAATTAATTTAAGGGCCACATAGGTGTCGTATGTAATATTGAGAAATATTCCGTCTTTCGCGACTGTAATAAAAGTTTTATTTACACCGGACGCCTTTGGCTTTATTTTAAAGCACTTCAGTCAATGAAAGGTATGGCACATACACAATGGTACGCATGTTCTCTTTCTTGTTTTTGTTCCACAGTCGCAGTTTTACCAATGGTACTGAAATACTTCTGCAACTGTAATAAGCGACTTATTTAGACCAGACGCGTTTCTCTCTTTTGAAGCATCTTCAGTGCACAGTATTTTGTCTCCTCCATTGCCAAGTCACCTTTCGTAGTTTTGTGCTGCGGTAACACAATATTCAACGTTTGTGTTGGCTGATCAGTGTTTTAGCAAATAAATGATGTTTGTGTGTGCCACACACAAAAATTATATTTCACATAGCTCAGAGCACTTCACTGATAGACGGTATATTCAAGTCCTAATGTTTTTGTAAGTCCACAGTTTTGTTTAATGTATTTTGTCTACTTCCTTGCGATTGATTGAAGTGCTTTAAAATAAAGCCAAACGTGCTCAGTGTAAATAAAACTTTTGTTACAGTCACGAAAGACGGAATATTTCTCAATATTACATACGACACCTATGTGGTACTTAAATGAGATATTGTTCTACAGTAAATTTTATATGAAATTGTGGCAACTAAAATCGACCATACAGAAAGTATACTCTATGGACTTTTACCTCTGCAAACTCTTCAAAATTTCGTGCAATGGTTTACTATATTTAATGGGTCATAATAACTGCGTTGAACATCGAAACAAAATTAAGTCATTTATGGGGGGAAGGTATCAGTCAAGAAGATGTGTAAAAATCTAATTTTTGGGCCAAATAGTTTTTGTGGAATCGAATGATAAGAGTGTCAAAGCAGTCGGAACACGATGTGTCTGCACAGGCGAGCAGTGCAGTGACAAAATCGCGCACAGCGCGGAATGCAGGGAGCACGTCTTTGAAGCAGCGGAAGGGTTAATGCGGCCGTGGTGGCTTTAATTCATGAACTGCGCGCTCCCCCCTAAATGTAAGCTTGCGAAGTATGCTATACTATGGCGCTGCTTCTATTGGCGCGTGCGTCGTGTGCAACTGGCAACGCAGCAATCTCCCGCGTCTGGGCGGGCATGCGCGAGCCGCCAAGATAAAAGAATTCAACTTTAGCCTTCTTGTATACATATGTAACCTGCACTCTCTTCTAACTACTGGGCATGGATTTTTGTTCGAAGGATGTATGATAGATTACAGATAAAAGAGGGTCTAATTTTGGCACCAATTCAGTATAGAATTTTTTCAGGCCCTGGAGCTTTGTTAAGTTTTAACGATTTCAACTGCTTCTTTACACGACTAAAACGAATACTGATTTCAGTAATCTTTTCAGTGATATGAGGATTAAATTGTGGCAACTCTCCTGGATTTTCCTTTGTAAAGGAACGTCTTAAAACAGAGTTAGACATTTCGATTTCTTACCATTAGATCCAGTATATTTCCATCATGAGTGCGATCCAAGATGTCTGTTCTAGATAGTTTTCAGAGATAGCATTCAACAGTATTTCACAGGATGTCTTATCACACCCACCTCTAAGAAAACTATAATTTTCTCAATTTATTGTTGGATGATTAAATTCTACATGATGATTACAGGATAACTGGGGAACATACGTACAAGTGAACTGAGGTTTCCTCTAAAGTTTTCGGCTACATCATGAGATGGATCTAGTGTATGATAACGATCTGATTACCATTTTATGACCGAGTGATGTGGCGCAGTGGTTAGCACACTGGACTCGCATTCGGGAGGAAGACGGTTCAATCCCGCGTCCGGCCATCCTGATTTAGGTTTTCCGTGATTTCCCTAAATCACTCTAGGCAAATGCCAGGATGGTTCCTTTAAAAGGGCAGGGCCGACTTCCTTCCCCGTCCTTCCTTAATCCGATGAGACCGATGACCACACTGTCTGGTCTTCTCCCCAAAACAACCCAACCCAACCAATCATTTTATATCCAGTCCTCATAGTGAATCTCGCCCAAACAATTCCCTTTGTGGTTTCAATTTCCATCTAAATAGATTTGAATTTCTTGTCTACTGCGACAAATACACCACCTAAATTTCCCATTAGTCTATCCTTTCCACATACATTTCAATTTTCCCCAAAATCTTGCTCCTCTCAACTTCAGGATTCAAACAGCATTCTGTACTTGGTATTATGTGATTTTCACTGCATTTCGGAAGCACTTCGAACCCAGGCACGTTGTTGCGAATGCTTTGGCAGTTAACCACTATGATTTTAATACTGTCACCGGCGGGAGGCATTTCTTTCGACCTTACTCTGATACTTCTGGGTTTCCTAAAGCTATCGTTTTCCGGACTGGGTGAAGATTCGCCTAATCTGAAAAACCCTTGTGTGCATCTCATACACAGCTACATAGGTAGCAATCTGTGATGTGTAGTGCACACCTGACTCATTTAGAGGGAACCTACAGTTCTCAACCCTATGATGTAAGTCCAGGAAGTAGCACCCTAGCTTATCGCAGAACCTTCGAAGTCTCTGGTTCAGTCCTTCTACTTGAGTCAGAACCAAGAGGCTACTATCAGTTCTGGGGACAATGCTGCAAATGGTGAGATTTGTTGAAATTCCGTGGACAAGACTGGTCTTTCCAGTCCTCTCTGTCAGTCGCTAAAATGATCCAAGTATGACCTTGGAGCCCAGATGACAAATATCATTTGTTCCAATGCATACCACAATCTGCAGTTGGTGGCACGCTGTTCCCTCAATGGCTATTGGAATAGGCTCTTCAATATGTTGAATTATGCCTCCAGGCATACACGCTGGGTGTACCTGATGTCCTTTTTTATCCCATGCTGGTATTACCCTAAGGGGTAACATCATTCATCATACATTTGAACTGCTGACCATTAACAGATCCCTACTCTTTTGCGTTTGCCTATTCTTGACACCAGATAAAACAGGTTTCCCCAAAACAGGAGAAGTGAGTCCCACTGGCTCAGTTTCATTTTTGGTGAAAAACAGCACCTCCAACTTTTTGGTTAGGGACATCGATATAATGCTCTGAGTCCTCCATGGTCCCCATCCACCATATTTTGGTTGCCTAAATCTATCATCGAAACACCACCTGCAGTGAAGTGGATGAATTACGACAAATCCACAGGAGATGATAGCACTTGAGATATCTTTGGTTCCAACACGACAGATACATGACCCTTGGGAGCTATTATAACATACCGATTCGCAGCAGCTGCCAATGATTTGATAGTAATCAGGGCGATGGCCAGCAGCTTATGAACGTCAACCAATTTGTGTTCAAGAACAGCATTCACAGGGGCTGTATTTTGGCTGGCGCACTGTTTTACAGGACAGTGAACAAATAACTTTAAAGTAAGCCTCCTGATTATGCTATAATCTGTTGAGCTAAAATATTTACTAATTCCCTATAAGAATTGAAGCAAACACACAAAATGAGATTTCAGTTAAGGCAACAGTAAAACGTGTGGTAAAAACTACTGGTCACCTAAAACTTTTAAAGTTTATTACAGTTGTTAGTAAACACGAAAAGAGAGTTAATTTATCATAAATGGAGATGCTATATACTCCTCTTTAACAGAAAACTAAACTGAAGCGCCAAAGAAACTAATATAAGCATGCATATTCAAATACAGAGATATGTAAACAGGCAGTATACGGCGCTGCGGTCGCCAAAACGTATATAAGACAATAAGTGTCTGGCACAGTTGTTAGATCGGTTAATGCCGCTACAATAGCAGGTTATCGAGATTTAAGTAAGTTTGAAAGTGATGTTATAGTCGGCGCTCGAGCATTGGGACACAGCATCTCCGAGGTCGCGATGAAGTGGGGTTTTCCCATACGATCACTTCACGAGTGTACCTGAATATCAGGAATCAGGCAAAACCAAAACATCTGAAGAGAATCGTTGAAAGTGATAGAAGTGCAACCCATCCGCAAATTGCTGCAGATTTCAATGCAGGGCCATCACAAGTATCAGCGTGCGAACCATTCAAAGAAACATAATCGAGATGGGCTTTCGGAGCCGAATGCCCACTCCTGTAATCTTAATGACTGCACGACACAAAGCTTTACGCCTCGCCTGGGCGGATCAACATTGACATTGGACTGTTGATGACCAGCAACGTGTTGCCTGGTCGGACGAGTCTCGTTTAATATTGTATGGAGAGGATGGACGTGTACGGGTATGGAGACAACCTCATGAATCCATGGGCCCTTCATGTCAGCAGGGGACTGTTCAAGCTGGTAGAGGCTCTGTAATGGTGTGGGGTGTGTGCAGTTGGAGTGCTACGGGACCCCTGACACGTCTAGATACGACTCTGACACGTGACACGTACGAAGCATTCTGTCTGATCAGCGGCGGCTATTCATGTCCATTGTGCATTCCGACGGACTTGTGCAATTTCACCAGGACAATGCGACACCTCACACATCCAGAATTGCTACAGAGTGGCTCCAGGAACATTCTTCTCAGTTTAAACACTTCCGCTGGCTACCAAACTCCCCAGACATGAACGCTATTGAGCATATCTGGGATGCCTTGCAACATGCTGTTCAGAATACATCTCTACCCTCCGTACTCCTACGGATTTATGGACATCCCTGTAGGATTCATGGTGTCAATCCTCTCCAGCACTACTTCAGACATTAGTCGAGTCCGTGCCGCGTCATGTTATGGCACTTCTGCATGCACGCGGGGGCCCTACATGATTTTAGGCAGCTGTACCAGTTTCTGTGGCTCATCAGTGTATATGTAATGCAATATGGAAGTTGCAAAATCTGCTAGGGTAACTAAATCAGAAAACCCGTTTTACTACAAATTGATTATGCAGAGGCCAACAGTAACTCCAGAAAATTCTCAAAAACGCACTGTTATATGTGTTGATTTACAACGAAATTCAGGGTATCTGTTCCATGGCAGTAACTGTGAATCACAAACGCCGATTTACTACGGAATAAGTTATCCAAAACACTCGTACCAATAGCTTACGAAAATATAGTTTTGTAAGCGCCGAAAATTCTCAAAAATAACCTGTTTCTCATGTAATTGTACTACGAAATTAGAGAATGATTTGTTTCTAAAGAGGACAGACATACTGTTCTAAAAAAATTTAAAAGAGCATAAATGAGTTTAAACATACGATTGACGACAACAGTACGAGTTTATCGCGGCACTCGAGAATGTTCCAAATTTCACGGTATGTCACCAAAGAAACGGCTTGTGATACAGTCAGTGAAAGATTATGCAGAAGCTTCGCAAACCGTCCAACATGCGAAGGTAGAATTTCAAATCGGCACATGAATCTTGCACGTGTGGTGTTACTCAAAGGAAAATTCCGAAGTCAGCTTTTACATATAAATAAACATGCGAACTGCACGGGTTTTTGTACTTGGTTGTTTTTGTTTCAACTTCTACACTGGTGTGCCGAAGAACACTGCCACGTGAGTTTATCACGAACAGGTGCAAGGCCAACAAAGCACATCTGCCTGTTGCAGCTAACAATTCGTGATTAGCAGAAACTTACAGAAGCTGATTTCACCATAATGTGCTTCTGCTTACGACTTCTCATGAATATTTCACTCTTTGAATTGCGCTGTAAATATGTCTCTCGTAAGCCGATTGAGTTCCGATCGATCTGCTCTGAAACATTGGATGGGATAAAAGATCTTATATTTGGTTTTGTTTCAGAAATTCGCTTCGCCACGCGGTGTTCTGTGGACTTTTGTGTATTTGTTACTGCTTACGAATCTGTGTGTAAACTATACGATTTAAATCTATGTTAAGATGTTAAGTACAATGTTGTTTTTTTCTTCACAATACTGATATCGGTACTCTACTTTATTACATCTCGTCAAGGAATATGTAACTCTGCTTTGAATGGTGTTGTTTCTAACCACTGGGTGCCATGCATTTCACAGTGGTTTGCATTGTATGGATGTAGATGATAATGATTTGTAATCTCAGTGAGTAGAGCATTTTTTTCCTTGCAAATACTAAAAATCGACAGTAGTTCTGCAAATGTTTTACACATTATTTACACATACTACAAACAGTACATTTTAGCATAAGTCAATGAAACTTTCGGTGGCCTCCTTAAAATGCTAGAGTAGAATGATAACGTAGTATACGAGTAACATACTTCCAATGTATTTAAAAGGAACAGTTCGAACATGGATGCGTAGGTAGTAAAAAAACAGACATCAGTCCACAGGATACCATGCGACGAAACCGGCTTTTGTTTCATATAAAACATATGGACTCATTTAGCACAGCCATTGTTACGGATGATAGCAAAAATTAAACTCAATGTGAGCAACATATTTACAATGTAATTCAAAGAGTGCAATACACAGTGAAGGTCGTAACAGGGAACAAATTTACACTTGATAACAGGCACACAGTCCAAACTGCAATATTGGATTTTACAAATAAATACGCTTTACCATCAGGCTACCATACCTACCTATGAAGTATAAATGAAAAATGAAATAATCTAATACTCGTATTTTGCAAGAACACAAATTATCGTGCCATATTTTCCCGAGTTTGAAGTTCATTTAGGGCCACTTTCAGCGCTACTGTCAGTCTCAGTATATCGTAATATGGACCTTACACTTCTTATATTTTTGTTTTCTGTGGTGGAATTCATAGAATATAAATATCTATGGAATCAGCATTTGGAACAACCTCCTTGATTTGGAGGCACAGAATTAGAATTCCGCCCATAGCGTCTCCTGCGCTCAAGTCATGCGGCATTGGAACCGCGTATTACAGTCCATGTAGCGCTCAAATCATTTTGAATGGGTCATTACACGTAGAACACCTTAAAAAATATCGCGAATCTTCGTATACGCATTTATAGACATCTTAATAATTTCATACCTGGAAATGAATTTCGTTTTAACACGTAAAGGTCAAGGATACTGTGCTTTTGTGTCATAGCTCAGACTCAAGATTGCTTCCTTTTTTCCCGGTTACGTGAAAAAGAAGTGGCAGACTTTTTCTACTACAGTTATTCAAACTGTCGAATTTCTGTTTGCGTTAAGAAGACATTGTATAAGGCAACAAAGTGTCAAGGAGGGGGGGGGGAGATGAAAAAAAAGACGCATTTGGAGCCATGAACTGTTACAGTAAATAAGAAGTTTACACCATCTGCTTGCCCACTATTATCTTCAATTTTCATTTATTCTGTGGCTTCTTTCAGACGAGTACACAATAATCTACATTATTTCGCCATATGATCAGGAAAGTAAAACCATGAAAGCTTGAATTTGGGGCATTAATTAGATTGAAATGTATTAACTTGGTAATGGTTAGGGCAAATAAGTCTTTTTAGGATTAACAAAAGCAACAGGTAACTTTGTTTATAGAAGGCCCCCATTGGAAAAGGAAGTCAAGGAAGCCCACATACAGAAATCCCCATAACACTAATAAACATGATAACTGAGTTTCAGAAGGAAATTAAGCACATTTGAGCAAACAATAGTAGTAATTATACAAACTTTACTCTCGTTCATCAGATTTATACTCTATATGGTGGAACCTCCTCATGGCCGGCGGTTATTTCCGTAGCAGTAAGAAAATACTTGTTTACTGCAATATCTATCCTTTCTGAATAACATCATCGGCTTCTACGACCTACTGGAGTCTGCGACACATTTAGCAACTTCCATGTTAACTGTAGTGGTAGTCTGTTAACTCACAGGAAGTAATAATTGTAAGCGAATACTATAATTTCCACAGAAAAATACTCACTTACTGAAACGGATATACAGGGGATAGGCAAAAAAAAAAAAGTGAACAGTGGTAGTAATGGGATGGTTGTGTTTGACGGTCAACAGCACAGCTACGGCACGTGTCGGGCTGAACTGTGCACGTTCAGTACGGACTAGGTATGAGTGCAGGTTGCTTACGAGGTTGACGTTCAACGAAAGACGTTACAGAGTTCCAAAGAGGACATATTGTGTGGACCCGATTAGCTGGGCCATCAATAACCAAGGCAGCAACCTAATTGAATGTTTCAAGAGCAGCTGTTTCAACAGTCATGACAGTCTACACAAAACATGGAAAGACATCATCGTGTAATGTAATAGTGGGCGCAAATCAAAACTAAATGACAGAGATCGTCGCACGCTAACACGAACTGGGTCGAAACAAGACAAAGCTGCAGTGGCTAAAGTGACTACAGAGCTCAATAGCCATCTTCGAGACCCCATAAAGTGAATATTCATGGGCGAGCTGCTATACCGAAACCATTAGTGACGACAACCAACACAAAGTAGCGTTAAACAGGGTGTCAGGAGCGTATATCCTGGAGGATTGATCATTGGAAACACGTCATATGGTCCGACGAGTCAACGTTTCCGTTATTTCCAACATCGGGCCATGTTTGCGTCTAGAGAACGCCGAAAGAAGCCTACAGTCCTGTTTGCTTCATTACAACAGTTAAGTGTGGAGGTGGAAGTGTGATGGTGTGAGTAACCATATGGTATTTAGCTGGTCCCATAATTACTCTCAAAGGCAGTGTTACAGGCAACAATTAAGTGAACATTTATGGTGGTCAGGTGCGCCCCATAATTCAAATGTTGTTCCCCAACAATGATGCCATTTTCAGGACGATAATGCACCCATTCACACAGCCAGGACAGTACAGTCGTGGTATGAGGAGCATGCAACTGAACTGCAGCATCTTCCAGCACAGTCTCTGGACTTGAACAATGTCTGTGCGTCCTGACGTCTGGCGGTTATGGTCACTACGTACTGTCTGCGAAAACTACATATCTTTTTTTTCGCGTTGGCTACTGGGAACGACCTTACATCGGAAATGGCTTAATGGGCGCTCCCATTAGCAACGCGCCTTTGTCAACTTAGTTTGCATGGGCAGTAGCTTTTTTTCGCACGAAAGCGTAGTACACACTACGATAAACAAATGGCTCGCGGTCACACTTATTTCCATGAGCTATAGAATACCTTCTGGAATTATTCTAGATGGTTTGACCTTCTCCTTTGCTCATTTATCCGTGGCTACACATCAAATCATTTAATGAAGTGAAAGCGTAGTGCGCACTTCGGTAAACAGATGGCACCACGAGCTTATGGCTGTTTTTAAAATAAACAGTGGTGTTACCTGTAGCAAGTGCGAAACAAAACATCGGTCTAAAACTCCCCACTATGTTTCAAAACGTTATATTTTAGGTGTTAGCCACACCCGTGGTATTGTCTCATGCATAAATAAAATTTGAGATGTGAAATAGATGAGCTTTCTAAAGCCTGGGGAGCCCCTCTCAGAAATAAGAAAATTAGTTTTTTCAGAAGAAATAAAACAGCTGTCTTCGAAAGATTTTGTAGTCCTCTTTGATGGGTCTAATGACATTTACCAAAATGATACATCTAATGCCTGCTGCGAATTAAAGAAGTGTTTATCTGAACTAAGTCATACAAATGTTATCCTCATAAATATACCACAAAGGTACAACTTGATGCCCTTGTCATCTGTAAACGAGGAAATTAGTGCTGGCAAAGAACTTTTTTCCAGTATATGCAAGCAATATGGAAATGTTTTTATTGTTAATATTAATATCATTGGAGGCAGATTCCACACTACTCATGGACTGCACTTAAATGGCCTTGGAAAGCAACTTGTTACATTAAAGCTAATGGAAATTAGTAAGAGACTGCAACACCTACCAACATCATCAGTGGTACCTGTCTCATCCACACAGAAAGTATTTCCAGGAATGACTAATGCAGAATCAGATACAGTAACAGAAAATGCGGCAGAAGTACCTGAAGCAGCAATACTAACAGCAGTAGAATCAACAGCAGTGTCAGAAGAACCACCATCAATAACAGCAGAAGTAACTCCTCCAGCATTAGAACCAGCTCCTACAGCAGCAACACCATCACCAGCAGTAGCAGAACAAACTCCTGCACCAGCAATTGCAGAATAAATACCATCAGCAACAGCAGAAGCAACTCCTCCAGCAGTAGAACCAGTTCCTATAGCAGCAGTACCATCTCCCACACTGGCAGTAGCAGAACCAACTCCTTTAACAGTAATTGCAGAAACAACTCCTCCACCAGCAGCAACTAAACCAACTTCTCCACCAGCAGAAACAGAACCAGCTCCTCCTCCATCATCTTCAGGGGTAGCAGAAAAGAATAGACCAGTCACAGTAAGTAAAGTATCATCTTTATCTCATGATGAAGTGGTACCAAATGATTTTGGAAAACATGATCTTATAAAACTTGTTGACAGTGAAGTTAAACAAACTTTCAACCATGTTTCAGGCAGACCCAAAAAATTACCAAAGAGAAATGAAGATTTTTATGAATTATTCCATGGAAGACCAACCGCCACCTAACATAGATTCCAGAGCTGGAAAAACAATTAAATGTTCTCCATTGCCCCAGAATACTGTACTCCTTCCCTCCTGTGACAGAAACTATATCTTATTTCTGCACTTAAATGTCAGGTCCCTGAAAAACAAAGCTGATGAACTTGGTATACTATTAAAAAGTAACAAAAGAATGATTTTATGTATAAACGAACATTGGTTAAAGAAAGAAGATATAAAACTGTGTGTACCATCAGGTTTCAAATTAACAACATAATACTGCAGACCCAGTGAATCTTATGGGGGTGCATCCATATATGTTAGCAATGATCTAGACTTAAAGTTTTCTGTTCTTGAAGTTAGTGACTTATGCATTAAAGATGTTTTTGAAGCAGCTGCTTTGATTATACCTAGTATACAGCTCATAACTGTTTCTTTATATCACACTCCTGAAAGTAATGTAGAACAACTTATAGAATGTTTAGAAGAACTTGCAATTAGTATACGAGAGTATACTAAATACAAAATCTTAATTTTGGGGGGCTTAACATAGACATTAGGAAAATGACAGCCAGAAATGTTAATTTAGTAAATATGTTAAGATCCTATAATCTCTTTTGTGCTAATGAAAGTCCTACAAGGCATTTCACCTGTCTTGACAATCTAATAACAAATGTATACCAATATGATTTTGAGCTAGGCTTATTTAATGTCGATTACCTGTTGGACCATAGAGGTATATGGGTGAAATTAATTACTGGATAACCAAAAGAAGATCAGGAACAAACTCAGTGTGTGAGACTATCTACAGATAGAAATGTTAGCAATTATAGAGAATAACCTAAGTCTATAGATTGGAATACTGTTATACATTCCCCCAGGAATGTTGATGAAGCCTTCAGCAAATTCCACAAAATCTTCCATACTTGCTATCCACTGGTTAAAAATAAAAAAACTCAGGAAACCTAGCCACTCAACTTTACAGCTGTGGTTTTCTCCTCAATTACAAAAACTGAGACTATTGGTAATTACTTGCCACAATAATGTCAAAAAGGGAGCAGTAGATAAAGAAACTTACAAAAACCTGAAAAGAAAATACAGACCTGAAATTAAAATAGCCAAGTGTAACACAGATAGTGATTTCATTAAAAAATCGCACAATAAATGTAAGGTTGTATTGAAAGTAATAAAAGCAGAGCTAGGTATGGATATAAACTACATAGACAACACAAATGCTGCTAACATCACTGCTGATAGTTTCAATCACTTTTTTGTCAAGTCTGCCAAACTTAGCCTCTCAACTCAGGGCAACCAGAATACCAATTATACACATACATCTATTTCTCACCCCACATCTGGCAGAAATTTTTAACAAAACATTACAAACATAGTTTCAGATGTACTAGTAGTTGATATAATTAAAGCAACCTCTAAATTAGGGTACTCCAGATATGAAGTGTTTATGGTCTGTCAAACTTTGTAATTAAAAATAAATGTGGATCTCATATCATATCCTCTTTGCATACTGATAAACTGGATGCTCTCAAGTGGAAACTTTCCAGAAAGTCTCAAAAAGACACTTGTCATACCATTTTACAAAAAGGGTGACAAGTCCTGTATCAATAATTATAGACCAATTTCACTTGTGCCTGTTCTCTCACAAATAATACAATATTGCATACTGCAGCAAATATGTATACACCTGTCAGACAATAATATATTAAATGATTCTCAGTGTGGATTTAGGTCAGACTTATGAACAGTCAAAGCAGTTGAAAACCTTATCTCTTTTGTACTAAGAGCATTCGAGCAGAATTATCTGCTGAAGCCATTCAAATTGACTTGAATAAGGCTTTTGACTCAGTTAACCACAAATTATTATTAGATATACTGTTTTGCTGTGGTGTCAAACATTTGGAACTCTCACTAATTGAATAATACCTCAGCAAAAGAAAACAAATTGTAAAGCATAATGGGCAAAAAGTCACAGATGCTAAGTATAAAACGAAGTGTTCCTTAGGGCTCAGTGCTTTGCCCTCTACTATTTATATTATTTGTAAATCACTTACCCTGTAGGTCTACCCTCTATGCCGATGACACAACGTTAGCTAATTCCAGAAAGGATATAAACAAATTGAAGGAGGAAAGTGAAGAATGTCTCAAAATATGTAATATCTGGTTCAAAGCTAATGAGTTAACTATGAACCATGAAAAGACTGTGAAGGTAATTTTCAGTCTATCACACAGTAACTCTGAGTTATCATCTGTTAAACTACTAGGAATACACGTGAACTATAGATTAATGTGGGACACACATACAGATTATGTATGTCGAAAATTATCACGACTTATCTACCTACTAGACAAACTACACACATGTATTACATACGATTTAGTACTTCATTCATACTACACCTTCTTTCACTGCCATCTACAATATGGTATTCTTTTATGTGTTAACTCCCCAGCAGCCAAAAAAATTTTCACTTGGCAGAAAAAAGCAATTATACGTCTTTATGGAATCAGTGACAGGACCTCATGTAGCCCTTATTTTAATGACTTGAAAATTCTCACCGTCCCATCTCTTTACATATATTGTTGCCTATTAAACATAAAAGAAAACTTAAACCACTACACCATAAGGAAATCTGTTCATCAATAGAATACCCGACGAAAAATTTGATTGATATATCCACAACCAGGCTTAAGAAAACCCAATCTAGCTATGAAAACATAGGCATAAAATTACTCAACACTTTACCCGTACATGCTCAGTTGGTCTCACTGGATATTTTCAAAACTAAAACCAAAGTGCGGATGAAGGAAAATACTTTCTATGGCATAGAAGAACGTCAGAATAGTTGTAAGGATGACCTAATTTATTGATAAATTAAGGCTTTATGTTATGTATAGATATAGGTATAGAGGCAGCTATAAGCTAATAGAGTACAAACTGCTATATTTTTTTACTATGTTATATGAAACATAATGTACAAACAGCTACAATTCTTCTGACGACATCGATTACATCTTAATGCTAATAAATTAAGGTTTACTGTTATGTATAGAAATGGGTGTAGAGGCAGTTATAAGCTAATAGGGTACAACACTGCTATATTTTTATCATGTAATATTTTGTTATGTAAAACTTAATGTAGAAAGAGCTGTAATTCTTCTGACGACATCGATTGCATGTTAATGCTGAAATATGGATAAAATAAATAAATAAATAAATTGATATTAACAGATGAGCAATTATTACAGTAGTTGCTACCTCTCAGAAACCGATTGTCTCTATTAGGTAAGTTATTTTTTGGAACCTCTAATCGTATGTGGTGCCTGTACTTGAACACTGCTACAAATATCCTATTTAGCCAATCGAACCCATTGAGGTATTGCTGACAAAACTGGACCTATGTCTCCCTATGTCTCTCACTGAGTCTTTTCCCCCACGTCACATCTAAGGATGGAGCGGAAGAGAACTTTGATGCACTTGGTAGCTACAATAAAAAATATCCTCTGTCACGTATTTCACAGTGAATTCATCAGCAACCGTTGAATAACTTTTTGGGGGCCTAGCCAGATCGTTAATAATTCCTGGAGGACTATTTTAAGTGAAACTTGTCCTCTTTCTGCCACTTTATATGGGGGATTGACGTCGTATGCAACTTGCACTTTCCATTTGAAAGTTTCGAGAAGCACAATTTAATTCGATAGTTTTGCGTGCTAACAATCGATAGATTACTGTCCAGTTACTGTTTCATTGTCTGTGTTTCGGAAAGCGGAATGTTGTGTCGATATGTCAATGAGAATTGAAGTCAAGTAGATCTTAAGAACCACTTTTCTCTTTTGATACATTATGATAAAGCTAAAGTCTAATATGCTGCTGTCTGAAAATATTGGCTTCAAATACTGACATTTTCCAATCCCTTTAGTGAGTCGTCTGTTTTGAAACGCGCCTGTTTGAAAACTAGTTCCCAATGGACTAGTGACTTTCATGAGCTAGCGTTCGCGTACACACATGTTAAATATTTCAAGTTTGAGCTGGAAGTGTGTTCGTTTACCGTAACCAAACTGGTTTTGCTTCGGGGCCGTTGTCGACGAAAGATCATGTTACCTTTGTGGTATTGTGGATGTTTCGTAACATGAGGGGGAAGCGCGCACACTAGTTCTCTTTTTATAGTATATTAGTATTCCAGTGAAATGGCCAAAGGAGTGGCAATACATTGGTTCAGAAAAGGGCTTAGGATACATGACAACCCAGCGCTTCTGGAAGCGATATCCGCTGTGCGTATTAACTTAATACCAATTTATAAACGTGTAACTGTCATATTGATATAAGGCATACGAAATTTTTGTATATTTCAGTGTTACAATGAAAACCTGGAATTATGCCCTGTTTTTATCCTCGACCCTTGGATCATAAAGAAGTTGCGCGTTGGCCCAAATCGTTGGAGGTTCTTACAGCAAACGTTGTGTGATCTGGACACTAATCTCCGTAAAATCGGAACAAGGTTAGCCTGCATGTATTACTGCTAAATATTGTTTAAAATTATGCGCACCTAACACACGATGCTATACGTAGTTGAAATCGTAATCATGACAATAACATAACAAAAAGGAAGGGTAACTTGTATTCTGTGGGGTAGCGTTACAGGAGGAAATAAATGAAAGATTCCTGAATACGCTGGAAATATTTGCTTTGGTACGACAGGAGACCAACGTGGATAAACTAACACATATACTGTAATTATGTGCACTAACCAAAAAGTTCTTTTGACATCTCTGTGACTCTCTCCTTGGGGTCAATCAATCATGTGACCATTCATCTTGCCCTTCTCTATATACGTTCAATATCCTCTGGTAGTCCTATCTTGTATGGGTTCCAGACATTTGAGCAGTATTCTAGGATGGGTCATACATTATTTGTAAGCAATCTCCTTTGTAGACTGATAGCATTTTCCTAGTATTCTACCAATAAACTGAAGTCTGCTACCTGACTTTCCCACAATTGAGACAATATGTCATTCCATTTCATATCTGTACAGTGCATCCCAGAGTGCCCCAGAGAGCTATAATGCTAAGAAGAACTTCTCGGCTTTTGGCAAGATCAATGTGTAGTTTTTTTTTTTTTGGTAAGGATAAAGGAAAGGGAATAATTTATTTAATTTCTATACTAATGAGTGAGATCACCCACGACTTTATTTTTTTGCAATTGTCAGTACCTTTAACCCAGACTGACACAGATTCAGATTCATTTTTTCAGGTTTCTGTATGCTTTGGTGGATTCAAACTATGCCTCATTGACATTATAGGATACTATGTTCTTGTTTTTTCTTTGTGTGAAGTACACATTTCAGATTTCTGAACATTTAAAGTAAGTTACTAATCTTCACACCACTTTGAAATCTTATGAAGATCTACCAGAATATTTGTGCAGCATCTTTCAGACTGTACTTCATTACATTTAACTGCATCATCTCCAAAAAGTCTGAGGTTAATATTATTGTTTGCAAGGTCATTACTACACAACATAAACAGCAAGGGACCCAACACACTTCCATGGGGCACACTTGAAGTTATTTCTACACCTGTCGATGATTCTCCATCCAAATTAACTTGCTGCATTCTCCCTACCAAAAAATCCTCAGTTCAGTTGTAACCGACTTTTTTTTTACCTAACTGACAAATGATGCAAACTGAAAAAACGTATGCACGTGGAAAACAAAAGCATAAAAACATGCAAAAATGGACACTATATATTAAAAAATTATGTCAGTGTTTAAATTTTTATTTGATTTTTTGGCAATCCATGAGCAGTCAAAAGTTGTGATTGCAGGCTTTCTCAGCATATTCCAACGATAAAGTCATATTGGGTGATCATCTGAGTGGTGGCTTTGTCTTGTTGTTGATTTCAGTGAGTTTTGTATCCATCATCTTCACCTGACTAATGTATTCACCTAAAGGCGATGGGTAAGAAACACATGACCATTCCACCCCAGCCCCCCCCCCCCTCCCCCCAAGAAAAAAAAAAAAAAATAAAGGTTGTGGTAACAAATTGACTGGTAGTGATTCCTAGTGTTTATGTCTGTGCCGTATTGAAAAATGCAAGGGGTCCAATATGTATCTTTTACAGTGTTGAGGGTTGGTGTTCTGTGGAGTCATTAACTAAGAGAAGGAAAAGGAGGGGTCCTAAAATTGATACTTATGCGACCTTTGATGTGACTCATATTATTTCTGAACAGGTTGTTCTTCTGTCACGTGTTGTTATTTCTACAAGCTATCTGGTCAGTAAATGTGAATAAAAACTCATTGATGGATTTATGTTTATGAAAGCTGAATTGCTGTGCTGTTTGTAGGGAGTTACTTTCAAGGAAAGGACATTGCTGAAGCATATACAATTTTTTCTATTACTTTTGGTACAGTTGGGAAGAGGGATATAGGTTGATGGTTGTTGACCTTGTGCTTGCCCCCTTTCTTGTGTATTGGAACTCTCTGGAACGGTACTTGTAGATGAGTTGATTATATTGCAGAGTGGTGATGCTATTTCATTAGCAACATGTTTTATTACATAGTTAGTTTAACATTCAAGGCCAAATGAGAGGAAATATCTAGTTTAATCTTCAAGGCCAGATGAGAGGTAATTTCTGATATTCCTAATAATTAGAACTTCCTTCAAAGCTGCAGGCATTAGAAAAAGTGGTTTGTCAGTTAAAGTCCACTTACAGTGTTGACGGATCTTCTGCTGCATACTGTGGTTGGCAATTGGTTCCCATTGGTTATAGCCAGTTGGGTGATAGCATACAGTACACAATGATTAGCAGCTGGGTCTAATAACTTTTTTCACTGGAAGATATAAATTTATTTATTTTTTGACATGGATACCGGAAATTAACAGTTACTGATTTGGCTATTATGAATCGTGAAGTTCATTGCTGGTTTTCATATGTATTTCTTATATTGTCTGTGTTTCAGAATATGATAAGAGTTTTTTGGATGTAGTTTCGTAATTTGGTGTTATAGTTTGGTTGTGAGTTGGCAAAGCCAATGAATGTGAGTGCAATAAAACTGCTTGTGATGATGGACTGATCTGCAGCGTAATCCAATGTATATGTTAGATTGAAATGTTACAGTTTGGTTGCGAGTTGGTAAGGCCAACAAATGTGACTGGAGTAAAACTGACTGGTGATGGACTGATCTGTATCATAGGTAAACGATTGTTTTGAGAACTTTTTGGGGTATTTTTGATATGATGTGATTTCTAAGGTTGTGGTTATGCAGGAACCGAAGAGTACATTTTAAATTTTACAGATTATTCTGTTTTATGTGACAGCATTCTGCTCAATATATTCCATTATGCTGCCATGCAATTTCATACACTCCACATCATGGATGACCTTTATCAAACACTATTTTCTCCGTGGTTTGGCCATCCTGTCTAAACATCTGACTCATCATTCACCATATTCATTTCTCAGTATTCACTGTGCAGACTTTTACCAAATGGAGCATGCAATGCGAAAGGCAACAGCACCATAATTCCACCTTTACCAGTTTGTCAGATGTTAAATACAGTGGAGGTAAAGATTTTGTTGGTGGACAGCAACCAACTGAAAGGCTACTAGTTATTCTAGAAAAGTGTTTATTAAATGTATCACAAATGTGTTTGGAGTCTTTCATGTGTTCATGACATAAATAATTATGGGCCCGTGTCATTATTGTCAGGTTTCTCTAAAGTAATTGAAAGAGTAATGTATGAAAGGCTAGCTGACTTCCTGAATAAAAATAAAATACTGACTAATGCTCAAAATGGGTTTAGAAAGAACAGATCCATAGAAACGGCAGTCTTCCAATTCATGAAAATGGTTCTAAATGCCTTGGACAAGAATGAATTAAGCTGTGGAATATTCTTAGATTTGTCTAAAGCATTTGATTTAATCAGCCATGACTTATTGCTTATGAAACTAGAATGTTACGCTGTCCGGGGACTTGCCTTCAAATGGTTCAGGTCTTATCTCTCTGATAGACAACAGAAAGTACAAATATGTCATGCAGGCAAAGAGTATCTTTCAGATTTACATAAACAATTTGCCAAACCATCTGACAGTTGTAGAAACGGTGATGTTCCTGATGACACTAGCATTTTTATAAAAGGATACACTGAGGATGATCTACAACAGAGTATCTCTAGGACAATAAATGAGACAGGAAAATGGTTTAGTGATAATGCTTTGATCATAAATAAGGATAAACTGGTATTGTTGAATTTCAGTAATATTAAAAGTAAAGCTAGAAGAAGAGTAAAAGCTGAGTTAGGGAATTATGTTATTGCACAAGCTCCATACACAAAATTCTTCGGTATATGGGTGGATGAGTACTTGAGATGGGAAAAGCATCTAGAAGTTTTGAGTAAAAGTTTAAGTAAATGCTGCTATGTGCTAAGAATGCTTCGGGAATGCTGCAACACTGAATCATTGCTGTGTGCATATTATGCTTACATGAACAGTTTGCTTAGATATGGTGTGATCTTCTGGGGAAATACAGGTACGGTAAAACAAGCTTTCAAACTTCAAAAAAGGGCTATTAGAATGATGAAAGGGGTTCGCTGCAGAGTGTCATGCAGGGAAATATTTAAAGAATTTAAAATAATGACTCTTCCTAGCTTATACATCTATGAATGTGTATGCTTTCTGAAAACTCCCCAGGAATTTTCAACATTAAATAATCACGTTCATAACCATGAAACAAGGAACAGGGATGATTTTCACAGACACACTCACAAAGGAGCACTCTACCAAAAAAGTGTAAACTACCAGCCCAAAATACTTTTTAGTGCATTGCCTTCTACAATAAAGAAAATTAAAAAATTTCATAAATTCAAGGTGGATCTTAAACAATTTTTACTAACACATAGTTTTTATAGCATTGAAGAATATCTGAAGATGGAAAAGTAATATTATTTATATATACTGATAAAAAAGATTTGTATTTATTATCCAAGTTTTTGAAACAAATTAAAGATAAGAAACTGTATTGTAATTGACTACATCCATACAATGTATATTGTAATTATAGTGTAATAGATGTAAATGCTTTCAGCATTGAGGGTGTAATAGAACTAGTAGCAATTAATTACAAGTGGGGGAAAGAGAACTTCATTATTATAGGCCTATACAGACCTCTATCTGGTAGCCTAGATAGTTTCTTTGATGTTCTTTATGACCTGCTTGTTGACATTGACAGTAAACACTGCAATAAAAATGGCTGGGTTAACATAATACTAACTGGAGATATAAACATTGACTTGCTGTCCAATGACTCTGCATCTAAAAAACTAATGCTAATACTAGCTCAATTTAACTTAGCATTTCTGATAAACGAGCCCACTAGAGAGATCAATAGTTTAAAATCATGCATTGACAACATTATAACTAACATGTCCCACTTTACATGCAGTGCATCAGTTCTGAAGCTTGCCATTTCTGACCACCACGCAGTACAGGTATTGATAGAAGCTGAAAATCTTCATGTCAATAGAAAAGAGAAACAATATCTGACAAAAAGAATGACCAATGACGACAATGTTAAAGATTTCAACAGTTTGCTAAAAAGCCTACAATGGGGTGAAAAAAAAACAGCATTACTTTCAGTGAGTTTTCATCAAATTTTTATTATTGCTTCAATGTCTCATGTCCAGAAATGACCTTTACAGTAAATGACTGCAAAAAGATACAAAAAAAAAAAAATAACTGGATAAATCATGAAGTAAAAACAGCAAGAGAGAAACTAAAACTTTTCCAGTATGCAATGATAAATAATAACAATAATAATAGACTAAAGGTAGAATTTAAGAACTATCAGGATTACTATAAAGATCTTCTGCTAGAAACTAAAAGTAAATATGTAGCCACAATGTTAAGAAACTCTACTAACACAGGTTTAGCTGTTTGGAAAGTAATAAATAGCTTTAGGGATTGTAAGGACAGATCAACAAGTGATTTTACAATAAACCATAAAGGGCATATCATGAAATGTCAATGTCAGATTGCAAATGTTTTTAATGAGTACTTTTCTTCTGTTGGAAAATCTGTCAATGACCATTTTAAGAATCTTCAGCATAGATATAGGGGCATTCCAATCAAACAAACCATATACTTGGCCCCAACCGATAACAAGGAAGTCAAAAACATAGTAATGTCATTAAAAAATACAAAATCAGCAGTCTATGATGGACTGTCTATCAGTACACTGAAAAGATGCATAGGCAACATATCTGATGCCATGGCCACAGCAGTAAATGATGTAATTGCATCAGGTTGTTTCCCAGATAGTCTAAAGACAGCACAAGTAACCCCAATTCCTGTAATTACATCAGGTTGTTTCCCAGATAGTCTAAAGACAGCACAAGTAACCCCGATTCACAAGAAAGGTGATAAATCTAAAATTGAAAACTACCGCCCCATCTCAATCTTACCTGCATTTTCTAAGGTAGTTGAGAAAGTTATTTATACTAGACTAATGACGTTCCTGAGTCAACACAATTTAATATTTGAAAATCAGAATGGCTTTATGAAAAACAAGTCAACATCAGTAGCATCAGCACAATTAATAGACAAAATAATAACGGCCATAGAGAACAAGGAGTATGTAACTGGAGTGTTCCTTGATCTAGACAAAGCTTTTGATTGTGTCAACATCACAATATTACTTGACAAGCTGTGGAACCTGGGTATCAGAGGAACTGGCTATGAGCTAATAAAATCGTATATGAGCAATAGAAAACAATTTGTCTTGCTTAAAACAAACAGTGGGTCTTACAAATCTAAAATTACTGATATCAAATATGGAGTGCCTCAAGGTTCTGTCTTGGGACCTCTTCTTTTCTTGATTTATGTTGATGATATACAGTATTGTTCTCCTAACTGTACAAAAATATTGTATGCAGATGACACATCAATAGTGTATAAACACAAAGACAATGAGAGTCTGGAAGTACAGTGCAACAGTGTAACTAATGAAATAGTCAAGTATTTTAATGAAAGCCATCTAAATGTAAGTGCTTCAAAGACTGCAATGATGGAATTTAACCCAAGGAAACAAATAGAATTTGACATGAAATTATCCATAGGAAATGACATTGTGAAAAAGGAAAAATGGACAACGTTCTTGGGAATTACAATCCAGGAGAGCCTCAAATGGGACATGCATATTGATTCCTTGGCATGTAAGCTGTCAAAGAATGTGTTTGCTATAAATATGATTAGCCAATATTGTAAGGACATGTGTGTACTAAAAACTGCTTATCATGCCCAATTCTCATCAAACTTAAACTATGCTGTAGAAATATGGGGTGCAACAACTCAAGCCAACCTAACTACACTACTAATACTACAGAAAAGAGTTACCAGAATTATTTGAGGTGCCAAACCTCGAGAATCATGTCGGAATCTGTTCCCAAAATTAGGTGTGCTTACCATTATAGGTGTATACATATTGAAAGTTATACTGCTTGTGAAAACAATAAATCCGAATTTCAACTGTGACCTGCACCATTATGATACAAGGCAAAAGTTCAGATACCATGTAAATAGCCACAGAACAGCTTTATATGAAAAAAATGCATTTCATGCTGGGCTGAAGCTAGCCAATGCCCTACCACAAAGTCTCACAACCCTTCCTACTAACAAATTAAAAGATCAGCTAAAAAGAATTCTAATTGAAAACCCTTTTTATTCCCTAGACGAGTATTATATCTGTATGAAAAGTGCTTGATAAGTATGTCAAGCTCATAGTTTTAAGTAACCAGCGACTAATATATTGGTGATAAAAACAATGTTTGTAATATTGTGATTGTATACTACCAAATGTAAAATTTGTTAATACAAACAAATCTTTAGTTTGTAATTTATAAACTGACGTATTCAGAAGAATAATCTGTATGATGTCCTGAAACTTTATTATTTCTAGGGATTGTATTTGATTATTCGATGTTAAATAAATATTATTATTATTATTATTACAATGTATATTGTTAACAGATTAATAAAGAGATTGATTGATTGATTGATTATTAAATGTTGAAGAGATTCTGGTGTTTTCCATTTGATATAAATTTGTGAAATTTTTCTGATTCTATCCCACATGGCATTAGATTTGTTATTAGAATCATTTATGCAGGCTTTATTTACTAATTGTTTTGTTTTAGATTTTACTTTATGAAGAACCTTTTTGTAAAATTTTAAATAACTGTGGAAATTTGGATAATCTGGTTTTACACTTTGCTCATAGAGTGACTTCTTATTCTTATATGACGTTCGTATCTTATTGTGATCCATCTGTTATCAGTTTTCCTGGCTGAATATTGTACTTTGACTCTTTTACTGGGAAGACCACAGTGAAATGATGACACACTATGCCAAGGAATAGTGAAGTTTTCTTATCTACATTGTCTTTCTGAGACCAGAATAGATTTTTAAACTGGCCATTATTGCTAAGGTCTTTGATATGTCTTCTGTAGATGAAAGTGGATGATACTCTGATGGTCAGAGTGTACACTGGATCAGTTGAGGACATTCATAAATGGAAGAGATTCTGGGTTCTGGAACACTGCATTTACCAGCTGCTTGAATTATGTGTTATTCTAATTGGATGGGCTATTATGTTTTAGGTACTGAAAGTTGCAAAAAGATTGTCAGATGACTTCCATATTCTAATGAGTACAACTGGGATGCTACTTTGTGAGATGTGCACACCATAGAATTAGTTACAACCATTGCTGGGAGTTGTGGAGATCGTGGATCGAAATGATGCCTTAGTGATTTTGTATGAAATCCATACTGTAGTGTGCTGCTGCTGCCATCATTCATCAGTCATTTAATTCAACTACTCATGACTGTGATGAACACGTGTGTTAAAATAGTGTCTTTGTAAATTGGAATGTAAGTTTCAGATTATAATTTACTAGTTGAAAGTTAACCTACTGTATTTCATAGGAAGGATAATAAGAACCATTATAGAATTTTAATGGGAAAGATGAAGGGACATTTTCAATTATAAAATGATGTTGGAGCTAAACCTATAAAGTTAAATACTGCACAGATTATACAATGTGTATGTTTAATATTCATTGATCAGTTTGGGTTGGCAGCAGGTCATCAATAATTATAAGCTAGAGGCAAAGTTTGCTTGAGTGATTCTTAATTTCAAAGCCAAAGCATAGAAATTGTATCATGTGTTGTGAAGCAAATAATTACTAAGTTGTACCCATTCTATGACATTTTGTCCGTTACTTTGTGCCATACTAGATATCTATCTGTACTTCAAATTAGAATTAAATGTTGGGATGATTCCTTTGAAAAGGACATGACCAGATTTCATTCACATACTTGTTCTGCTCTAGCTTGTGCTCTGTCACTAATGATCTCTTTTTCAACAGGATGTTAAACCATAAACCATAACAGAGCTGGTGGTGAATTTTTTGACTTAAAATTGTTCATGTTGCAGAGAAGTTTCTTGTATTTGCTTAATCAAGTATTCTCATTTGTGTAATGATTATCCATCACTTGGAAATAACATTTTATGCTGCTGCTTACACCTCACTAATCAGTGTTATGATTTCAGTATACTTTAACAAGAAACTGATAAATCTATTGCGAGCATCTATTCAGAGTTGTTCATTTATGTTATTTTAAATACAAGTGAAGTCTTATTTGGGATAGTAAGAATTTTCTCATTGGTATTTCTGTTCTTGTAGATTGTATGTTTTGCGTGGTACCCCTGAGGAGACTTTCAAAGATAAGTTTCAAGAATGGAATGTCAAAGTTATCACTTTTGAAGCAGATATAGAACCATATGCAAGGGAAAGGGATGAACGTGTCATAAAGATTGCCAAAACTGCAGGAGCCAGAGTTGTTCAGAAGGTGTCACATACACTGTATGATCCTGAACAGTAAGTATTGCAGTTTTACAAGGAAATGTCAATATGTAAGCTTTGCTTCAAGTTTTTTTTATTGCAGTGAAGGCATTGCTTTGCACATAGCAGATTTCAACAAAGTGCTTTACATTCCTTGATTTCTGTGATAACCCTGAAATAATGGCAATGTCGGCACTGTATTTGGCTATGTATCCAGCTACATCACTAATTTTTGCCAATAAATTTATCGTCATAGTGCAATGCTATGTTTTCTCTATGTACAGTCTCGAGTACTCATTCACTTGAAATTCAGTATCCCTCTCAGATTTTATGCAAATGACCTCAGACTTACATTTTCTGCAATGCTCCGCTATATCAAACATCAACACCTATAGTTAAGATAAAACACTTTCAAGGCAACTGAACATTTAAAGTATATTGTCTATAAATATTGTTATACAAGAACCAACTGTCTTTCATTCAGACCAAGCCTACACTGTCTGCATGTAATCAAATGTGCTTCTTTTTTCTTACATTTACATTGTTGATGAACTCTAAGGAAGTTAGCACTCTTACATGGTGGGACTTGTTGGTCCATGGAACTTCTATAACCATATCACAGCAAGGATTTAATTGTGGTGCACACTCCTGGTAGACACCATGTCTGCTGAGTGTGGAAGATGCAATTCGTCATGAGGTGCACTCAGAATACTTGTGAAAGTAAGAAAATATTTACTTTACTAATATAACAGGCAACTAATTCCCTTTAATAAAAACCAGTTGACTTTACTGATTCTTTGCGAGCTTCATGTCGACTATTGTTCGGTGCTACGAGATCATGAGAGACACATGCCACCCACATTGTGCCATGTGTGGCTCACGAAATAAGTTTTTTTTACATGCTATATGTGGCAATTTTACTCATTGCAGTAGCAATGAACTGCATGGTAGCAGGTGAGCAGGGTAAAAACATATAAAGTCATTGCTGTCTATATACAGTTAGTTTTTTGAACCAGTTGCATTAAGTATAGTAACTACAAACATACACTCAGATAAAAGTGTGTTAAACTTTGTGGGGCAGATATTGCACATGTCACTATCGGTACAATAATTCTTCCTGCTGTGAAGGAGGATGTTGCAAAATATTGAAATATTCTATTTATTTGACACAATCCCTCCCAATCTTTGTTTTATTTTTGCAGCCAGTATTGTAAGATATAATTCCTCAAGACTTAAATATTCAGTGGTTACAGCTGTTTATAAAACTAGGTAAAAGTGAGTAACCCATACTTAGAGAGCTGTTTTACTCATTCAAATATTTGCAGTTTTGAGAAAATCACTTGAGTCATTTAAATACATTATTATATTATAAAATTAGAGAGAGAAAGAATGACTGCCCAGTACTCATCTTCAGGAGCAAAATTCTAATATTGAGCTGACAGATGCTGGTAGTATGTGCACATACACAAAAAGACTATGCTAGCATCGGGAACTGTTAATTTCTTTGTCAGAAAAGAGGCATAAGTTCAATTAGATTAGAATGGAGGGAAGGCCATTCAGACCACAGGCTGAGAAAGACCCACCTACTGTGAGAACAAGGGGAGACAAAGATGAGACAGAAGGTGCAATTGTACATGCCACTATGTGTTATAATCACTGACAAGGTAACATTTAATCTTGTTTGTGCCTTGTTTCATAAGTATGTGTAGATGAATTTCCCTCAAAAAGATGTGGGTTTTTTTAACTCAAAGAGAAGTGTTTCATATATAAACATGGAAGGAATTGTCAGTAAGTCAAGACTTGCAAATAACGGTTTGCATGATTGTCTATTGTTTGTTCCAGTCATAGCTCTGAATTTTTTTCTGTAGCTTGAACACTCTGAGGTGGCTTCATTTTTCAACTTTCCAAAAAATTATGCCATATCTTACAACTGATATAAAATATGCATGATACACAATTTTCCTAACATCTAAGTCAGTTACTTTATTCAGAACCCTCATTGCATAAACAAAACTATTTAACTGCTTCAGTAAGCAACCCACATGATCAGTCCATGACAAGTTTTTTTTTTATGGTCACTCCCAGAATTTCGACAGATTCTGCAGTTAGCAGTTCTCTGCCTTCATAACTTAACTGTGTTACATATTCAACAGTTTGTTTGGTACTGAAGTGTAAAATTTGTGTTTTTTTAAGTTTAGTTTCATACCATTATTATTTATCCAATTTTCTAGTTCTAGAAGAGTCTGTTTTGTTTTCTGTGCTAATTCTTCAGTGCTTTTACAGCAGACTACTGCTGTTGAGTCATCTGCATACAGAATCGTATCTGAAGTTACCCAGCCCTCATCAAACAATTGATTTATTATGTGACAGAGTCGGGGTGCGATATTATCACATCCTGCCTTTATTATTTTTGTTGGGACGTAATCCTAGCCCACAGATTTTAGATTGCTTAGGGATTTTATAATGTTAGCCACCTCATTACAGGATGCATGAGTGAATTTGAATTCTACTGATTTATGCTGCATTATATTGGGATGTACGTGTGGAGGAGCAAGTTTGTCAATTTTGTTAGAATTTATGAAATACCTGTTAAATTCTTTGCATATATGTCTGGAGTTTGTAATCATTTCCCCATCTATTGCTAATTTATGATTAAATCTTTTTGTTTTTTCTGCACCGATTTCCCTCCTGACAGTTTGCCATACAGCTTTTGATTTATTTGTGGCATCTGATATGTATTCACTGTTTGCCATTTGTTGTGCCTGTTCAGCTACTCTACCAAATATTCTTTTGTATTTGTTTACATAGCTGACAAACTCTGCATCATGGTTGTTCTTTGCTTGCATGTGCAGTATCCTCTTTCTAATACTAGAGATCCTGGTGCCTTCAGTTATCCAAGAGTTCTTTTTACAGTTTTTGTCACATGCTGTTATGAAGGGGAAGTAGTAATTGAAAACTCATGGATTCTGATATGAAAGCATTGTAGTTTGTGTTTACTGAGTACTGCTTGCTGAAAGACCAGGATGTTTCATTTAGTCTTGAGACAAATGTATTCACATCGTGTTGGCTGAAGTTCCTGACTCGTTTCACTGTTACAGTTTTATCTAAATTTGGCAATGAGATAAAAAGGGCTGAATAGTCAGATATACCTAATTCTAAGATGACTTTTCTGTAGCACCATAGCTGATGCTGCTCACTATATTATCTACACATGTTGCAGAAAATGCTGTTATTCAAGTGTACTCACTAAAGTTTAATGTTAAGCCATTAGTAGATAACATGTCCTTAAGATAAATGGCAAATTTGTCATAAGCTCTTACATTTACGTTGAAGTCAGCACAAATTATGACCTTTTTACATAACTTTTCTAATCTGCAATCTATACAACAAGGTGTCAAGTTTGTCTAAAAATGCACATGTAGTGGAATAGTCAGGGATATGATATATACTAATAATTAATATTCCGTATTCCAAAAGTTCAATGCAGCAGCTTTCAAATAATAGTTCCTCGTTCAAGCAATTTAAAGTCTGCCTGACTTCAAAGCTTAGTGAGTCTTCTACTAGAATGCACGATCCTCCAAAACTGTTTTTTCTACAAAAACTCACTGCCAAATTGTAACCTGAAAGTGAGTTTATCAAGTTTATATTTTCACTTTTAAGCCAGTGCTCATTTAAGCATATAACTTTTACAGAACTTGTATTCTCCAGAAATACTTCTAGTTCATACAATTTGTTCATCATTCCTACTGATAGACTGCCTATGTTAAGATGCATTATGAAATTATTACGTTTTAAATCAAAGAGAGAATCATTTAATTGGTCATCGAATGTGGCACCTGAGTGGGTCTTTAATTCTAAGTTGCATTCCGTTATTTTGTTCCTCGTGGACCAAATTCCATGGGAATTGGTCCACTCTGTTAGTTTCCATGTGAAGGATCATCCAGCACAATAACAGACTTATTTTTACTTTTGTTGACAAGAGAGATCTCTTCAAGAGCATTGCTGACGTCCTTTTACCGTACTTGTTGAGATGCATTCCATGGTATGTGAAACAGTTTCTTTCAGAGTTACTAATGTCTATCACCTTAACATTCACAAACTTGGCGCAGAAGTTTTTCAGCTTTAAATTAGTAAGTCTGATTTCTTTGTTTACGTACGACCAGTCTGGTAAGTCATACCTTAGTGGCAATGTTGTTATGATAATTTATACCATCATCTTCAAAGTAGTTCCCTTACCCTTGTACTCAACGCTTCCAGCCGTTCTCCATGGTTGGAAGCAGTGCTGGAAGTCTGTTGACTGAATCGTGTTCAAAATTAGTTGTGATTACACATGAATCTTTTTTATGTAGTCAAAACTTCCAGTTCATTTTTCAGGATGAGGAAGAAATCACAAAGGGCTACAATAGATGAGTAGGGTGCATGGTGAGCAGATGTCAGGAATTCCCTCACAATGAGTGAGGCATATGAATAGGTGCATTGTCATGATTCAGCAACCAGTTTTTGTTCTGGCATCTCTCACCTGTTTGCACCTAACATCTTCCCTCAGTCTCTTTGAAACGTCGCAGTAGAACTTCCCTGTGACTTTCTGACCACATGGAAGAAGTTCCTTACGGAAAGTCCTTGAATGTCAAAAAGATCATTAGCATTGACTTGATGATACTGCAAACCTAATATACTTTTTTGGGTGGTAGTGAGTATGATGCCATCCACAGCAGTGATTGCTGTTTTATTTCAGGGTCATAACCATTTCATGCACTTTCGTGATTGTTTCTGGAGTTGTCATGTTGACAGCCATCCCAAATGTTTGTCATCCTCCACAGACTTCTGGCCATCTATAAATTGCTTAAATCACTCAGTTCTTACTTGGTTCAAGAGGATTCCCTGAGGATGAGATGCATTTCAGCTGAAGTTTTGTGGAGTTAAAAACAAAACTTCACAGATATCCTTTGTTCCTTCAAGTCAGTCATTTCGAAATTCACAGACAACATTCACACCAGTGCACTCACAAAGATGCCATGTGGCAGACTGGCAGTTGATGTCCATTCTGAAGTTCTGTGGTTAACAGCAATCAAATGACATGTACTAATTCATGAATGTTGTCCGTGTCCATATCACAACTTTATACAATGACTAACATTCCCCCACAGGCATCCAAGGTGCGAGGCAACAACTATCACTGTGGAAGACTAGAGCACAGCGCAAAGTATTGAGATGTGATGCGAACTGAGTCCCGATGCAATGTACTGAGGTTGAGAGATGAGAGATAAAGCCAGCTTGTTCGGTGGCAGTGGCCTATATGCAACTTGCCCAGGGGATGTTATCAGCACATAGCCTGGGGGTGTGTATTGGTCTTCTCTTGTCATAGGTGTGCCTAGTTTAGCGCCTCCTATACAATGTTTCCTGGTGTCCGACTGGTGTGCTGGCAGAGGTGAACGCCAGGACAATATTCACTTATTCTTTTCTGTCAGGGTATCTTATGCCATAAAAATTTCTAACTATTCATTAATATTTCTGTCTGGCCGTTTTCTTGATACATACAGAAATATCTCTCTAGGAGTGCTTAGTAATTTATTGGTGTTTTATGTACTTGATCACTCCCCATGTTTAATGATAGATCTGTTCTTACCTCATTTAGGGAATGACTGCTTGATGCTTAAAAAAATACTGATGGATGTGTTGATGCAGGATGTTTTGATACTGAAGTTTTTGTTGACACTCATCTTCTCCTATAAGAGACTGGCTGTCCCATGTGTAATGATAGAAATTTCGCCATGGATGTTCCAAGCTCAAATCACTATATTCTGCTTAATCAGCTCTACCAATTTCCTCTTCAAAATCTTTCATTGTAAATACCATGCCTCGTGAAACCACATTTGCCATTAATGCCTCAAGGCATCACTATAGTGCAAAGTCAGCAATATCAAGACTATTGCTAAAACTTCATCTTTCTGTCTTTATTTCCATGCCAGAAGGTCATCAACGTTTTACACTTTTTCATCCCAATACTAAGCTACATCAGTGGCACTCTCACTTGCTTCCATAGATCTTCAAGACCATACTGAACTGAAGAAGCAGACCACTCCAATATATACTTGTGTCGCATGTGCTCATAGCTGATTTATCATTCTCCATGTCTTCCATAAAAGTTTCATGCCCATAGAATCATCCTCTTGAAATGAGTACCTGCTTGCAAGTTCTATGCAAAGCATCTCAAATATGGAAACCAAAGGTCCCGCATTGAGACCAAAAATCTTTTCAGTGTCACACTGTATACAGCAAAAAATGTGACTGGCCTTGTGACATGCTGATACTCAACATTGATTCTGAAATGGCTTTTAACAGGAAAGGGCTGATTACTGTTACTGATCAAACAATGATTAGTGCAGGAAAGAGAAGGGCATCCCAAGTGCTTCCAGATTCATGAGAGACACTGAAGCCCTGGTATTGACCTGGAAATGAAATGGGCATTGCTGAGTTTGCAGTATGATATAGATTTTCCTGGGAACACTGAGATCTCGGCTGTGCACCAGCGTGACACTATAAATCTCAATAAACTCCAAGTCTATGGACAGGCCAGTTGGGGAACGACGACAGACAGATGCCATATGACCACGTTTACAGCAAGCTGTGCATCATACTTGCCGGTGCAGACAGTGACTACAGGAGTGTGTTTGGAAACGAATGAAAATACAAGGGGGAAACTGCATTGAGAAGAGCCACAGTCCAATTGTGAATAGTGTGAATGAGTAAAAAATGATGACTGTGTTGGTGAACAACACATGTACTGTGGAACCGAGTGCATCACCACTATCCTCAAACTGTTCAGTTGCAGCTTGGACACTTTGGACAGCTGAGCAATAGCCAGGACCTCCTTGACTGTGGGAGCTTGTAAACACAGTGCCTCCCACTGCACCTCTCTCTGTATAAAAATATAATTAATTTGGCAAGGGACAGGGTATGATGAAAGTATCATACTAACAAGGGAACCTCCCCATCGCACTCCCCTCAGATTTAGTTGTAAGTTGGCACAGTGGATAGGCCTTGGAAAACTGAACACAGATCAATCGAGAAAACAGGAAGAAGTTGTGTGGAACTATGAAAAAAATAAGCAAAATATACAAACTGAGTAGTCCATGCGCAAGATAGGCAACAACGAGGACAATGTCAGCTCAGAAGCGCCGGATCGATAGGTCCTTGGTTCAAGTCTTCCCTCGAGTGAAAATTTTACTTTCTTTTTTTTGGCAAAGTTATGATCTGTCCGTTCGTTCATTGACGTCTCTGTTCACTGTAATAAGTTTAGTGTCTGTGTTTTGTGACTGCACTGCAAAACCGTGCAATTAGTAGATGAAAGGACGTGCCTCTCCAATGGGAACCGAAAACATTTGATCGCAAGGTCATAGGTCAACCGATTCCTCCACAGGAAAACACGTCTGATATATTCTATACGACAATGGTGACGGCATGTGCGTCACATGACAGGAATATGTTGTCGACCCAGCTAACTTGTACACTTGGCGGATGGGTAAAAAGATTCTTCTACCTTGCCCGATTTAGGTTTTCTTGTGGATGTGATAATCACTCACAAATAAGTGATGAAACTCTCGTCCGAAGTAGCGATCAGTCAACTGCCAGCCAGGGAGACTCGTTAGCAAGAATGTGCGCTGTAGTCATCTGACGTCGTCTGTTTCGATGTTTGTTTAGGTGTAGCGTCCTCATACTACGACGCAGTTACCTCGCATCGGACGGACGGACGGACAGATAATAGTGGTCTGGAAAAAAAAAAATTAAACTTTTACTCGAGGGAAGACTTGAACCAAGGACCTATCGATCCGCAGCTGCTCACGCTAACCACGGGACCACGGCGCTCCTAAGCGCACACTGTCCTTGATGTTGCTTATATTTCGCATGGACTACTCAGTTTGCATATTTTGCTTATTTTTTTCATAGTTCCACACAACTTCTTCCTGTTTTCTCGATTGATCTGTGTTCAGTTTTTCAAGGCCTATCCACTGTGCCAACTTACAACTAAATCTGAGGGGGGTGTGATGGGGAGGTACCCTTGTAAGCAGTGCTTGTTGATTGGGAAAGTTTTTTCTTTCTTTTATACAAACACCATGCAGGACATGACAATAGGTACTGCTTTCAATCTTCTGCTACATGAATTCAAAATAATTAGTCTTGAATGTTCTCTTCCTATGAATGATAATTGCCACTTTTCTCTCATAGTACAACAATGCTGATGATGATGCGGTTGTCGTCTTCTTGAGGATTATTTCTGTGCATCCGAAGAGTTGTTGCAGTGGCTCATGATGCGCATAGAGGGAACAGGTGTACTTGAAGCTTGTAGAAATAAAATACTTGTCTTTCATGAGCTACAATAATAATAATAATAATTGATAATAAATAAATAAATAATTAAAAGGAAACCTACTAAATGAAAAATAAAATGAACCTAAATATTTCACACACACCACTTTCTTAGTTTCTATAATGAAAATTATTTTTTTGTCTGAAAATGCACACGATATTATCGACTATGTAAAATAAATCACTTCACTCCTTAGTTAAATCTACTCTTTTTTACCTTTTTTATTGTTTGAAGTGAATGTTGGTAGACTCTTGATGTGCTGAAAAACATTTAATTTTGGGTTTCTATAATGTCAGGGAAATTACTAGCTGTCTTCTTGCCTTGCGAGAAAATTCAGAATAGTTTAATTTAATTTCATTGGCAACGTAAGAAAAAATGTAGTAAAGCAAAATCTGTAACATTTATAAATTCGGGATTGATGATCGTTACTATGAAATGAAAACAGAAATGCCAAATTAAACAATTATTATTTAATGAAAGAAGCTATATAACAAGCATTAAAACAAGAAAGGTACTGTAAAAGATCTGAAGTTGAATCGTTTTTAATTTTTCCTCCACCCTCTCAGATTATATTAATGTGTCATACATCTCATGCAATAATCTCACAGTTTTGGACATAACAAAGAATTTTTGCCGTATTCTGGCGAAATTCATAGAAATTACAATAATCTTAGCTCGACTGTGGAGCGAAAGAAAAAAGTATTCATAGTAAAGTCATATCAGTAATCGCAATTGGCAATAATAATGGCACAATTAAACAAATTCCTAACAGGAATACAATTTCAGTTCATTTGGACAAAATGGAAGACAATAAGAGTCTGTTAGTGTAAAATGCTGTTGGAAAGGCGCGTGACTAAAGAAGAGAAAGAAAAGCCGATCGTGCATTCTTAAATAGAACAAAATACAGATGATGATGCTACGCCGCTCTCATTATCCTGGGCATACATACTCGCTGACGTGGAGCGCAGTTTATTGACTCAGTGGTTAAATTATATCTTTAACTCTTGATACTTTGATAGGAAATTTAGGAAATTACATTGCGGGCAGGGCACAATATTACACTATCCACTTTTTAGTTGTTAGACACATAGAAACAAAAATACGTCTGTACAACACGGCAGACAAGAACAGAAGAGCTATATAACAAGCATTAAAACAAGAGAGGTACTGTAAAAGATCTGAAGTTGAATTGTTTTTAATTTTTCCTCCACCCTCTCAGATAATATTAATGTGTCATACTATGAATTAATATATCTTTGGTGCATTCAACTAGTGCCTGTATGAATTAATATGTCTCATTTGTCTACGTAGATAAACCTTATAGGTACCCACACAACTGCCCCCTACTGTGTACTGACATTGTCCATTATCACTGATCGACAGTATACAGTGGCGGTGCAATACAACATGTTCAATTTTTTTATCTTTAAACACTTTAAATTATGATTTTTGCCCTGAATGGGTATGGAAGAACTTAAGTGGTGGCTAAAATTTTAATTTCTTCTTTGCCAAGGACATGTCAGTGTTATAGAATGTACATTAATGCTTACAGATAATTTATAACAATTTGAAAGTCAAAGTTTTTGCTCCACTTATTGAAGTATAACTGTTGCCTTCTACCGGCAGGGTTAAGCACATGCATATCACAGGGTGTACACCGTGCGCAATTTGTGTGTTCATTGGTCCTGCAGCTACAGATAGGCTGTCTGAGTTTGTGATATCAGGCTGTCTGAGTTTGTGATATCATTTCAGTTTTTACCACAAAGTTTGCTGGGGAAGTGTTTATCACGTTTCAAAGTAGTGCACTGTGGCGCATGTATACTGTTCGGCCACAATAATTTGATGATTGTGCTTTTGCTGCTGGAAGCAGAGAAAATCAACACCATTTAAAAGATATTCATTTATCTCCAAGCACTGCCAACATCAAGCTGCTTTAGATGCGATGTATTATGAAAGGCTTGTGTTTACTAACAAGTAACTTTTGTAAGCACTTGGTGAGATATTTACATTAGAACAAAATCTTACTCAAGTTATTCATTCAAGTAACTGGGGCAAGTTTATTTCAGGAAATTTCTGCAAGTACTTGCTGCAGAAGTGTTGTTGTTCTTTAAAACCAGAGCAGTCTTCACTGTTGTTGCTTTGTTATTAATGAATAAAAATTGACGAAAAACAAAAATAAAAAATAGAAAAAATGTTATACTAGTGTATATTGATGTTACCAAGAAACACTATTCAATTAAGTAAAACCAGACAACTCTACTTAGATTAAAAACTTCAAGAATGTCACATGCAAATTTCAAACATCTCGTCTGCCGTATAATCAAATATTCAATAACAGGAGACAAAAATGTGACGCCATATCTCACCAATAGTTTTAATTACTCTTTGATTTTTGCGAGCAGTATTTACTGCTTTTATTATAAATGTGATGCATTTAGGTTTACAGTAACATTTTAAAAAATCAGGTAAAATTTAAAGACATCTATACTGCCATTCTACTTTCCCTTCTCATGAAACAGATTGATTGGTAAACTCATTTTGCGCTTCCTTGATTGGTGGTGCCAATGATAAGTTTGTTTTGACCCATCTGTCTTTGTGCCATTCTCATTTTCGACACTGACTTTTTCATATCAGTACTGAACACACACAACGTCTGTAAGTTTAAGAAAAACTGCCACAAAATGACAAATTCGGCAAGTACTTGCAGCAATATGCAAGAAACTTGAATGAATTTTCACTCTAGAGCAAAGTGTGTGTTTATCTGAAACTTCTTGACAAATTAAATTGTGTGCCAGGCTGGAACTCAAACATGGGAACCCAGTCTGGCATACAGTTTTAGTTTGGCAAAAATTTTAATACAGGAAATTGTTTTCATTAACTTGCAAATTTCTTGAAGTTACCAATCGAAACTGCTGAACATCGGTGGAGGGGGCCAGGGGGAGGGGGGGTGTTTGCAGGTACGATGGTTCCTATATTCCACACATGCATATTATTGTATGGATAAAGCGCCATACCACAGCAGGAAGTTTGACAGACTGCCTAACAATTACGATTTTAGGATTATCATGTTAGAGTGATTGCAAGACAAGCAAATAAACTGCAACAATTCAATGAGGAAGACTGAGCTGTTGTCTATAAAGGAAACAAACCAGCAATGAAAGTGTACATTGTGGATAAAATCACTGATAGCAGAGGCCACAAAATATTCCGTTTACTGCACTACAACTGCGATCTAATAGAATTGACATGGGCCAAAATAAAAGACAATTTCAAGGAATGATCACTGGTGACATGTCGAAGGAATGACTGCAGAATATTGTTAATGCAGCTTTCCTTTCAGTTACTGCACAGGACTGGCAAGGTTACTGCAGGAAGGTGGAACAACTGGAGCAAGAGTATTGGACATGGGATGGAATAAAGGAAATGGCCATTGATTAAGCTATGATCAATACCGTGCCCTCAAGCTATGACAAAGATGATCTTGAGTCAAATACAGATGACAGTGACCTATAGTGAACATCATTTTGACAATTTCTTTCAGGCACAGTTAATCACACTTTGTAAACATTACTGCTGTGCTGTATTTAACAGATGCAGTGCGCAAACAGTTTCATAAATCATGTTTTTGACTTTTGATTCATGGTGTTGTAAGTTATATGTTCATCTACTTTCATTATTTGTGATAAATAAATAATACCCAAGTTGTAGATAGAACTCTTGAGCATGAATATGTCAACAAATTACGAGTGTCTTTTAAGCGCGCAGTATTTCTGTGAGTGCCGTCTCCAATTTCGTGTTAAGTATGAAACACGGATAGTGGTGCCAGTACTGCTGCAAGCAGCCGAAACTGGCTTCCCCTCCCCGCTCCTCCCCCATTGGCAGCCATAATGTGGGGGCAGCCTGACAGCCACTGCACCAGTCGTCAACTTGTCGTGGACAAACAGTTCTTGGATTATCAATGCTGCAATGAGAAGGCTCATCATTTATGGCCCAGGGCAGTGGTTCACCATCGTAATTCACATATTTCAGTGATCAAACCCATCTTGTGCATTTAGCACCGCATTGACACTTGATCGAAGTCAAGGTAAGTTTACAATGTTTTCTATGTTATTCTGAACCCTCTACCGAATGTTGAAATGTTTTGCTTTTGGTAACCACTCACACTTGTTTTTCACTTTGACACACAGGTCCGCTAGTTTGTTACATTTGTTAAGTGTTCGTATAACTTCACAGTCCGTTTTTGAGATGCCATCTTTCAACATAGCCCTGGTCTTACAATGTAATACATAGAAATTAATTTTATAATACCTCATTATTGTATTAAACTAGGTATTTACATCTGTGTGTGTGTGTGTGTGTGTGTGTGTGTGTGTGTTAGTTACATTTCTTTCTGTAAGGGCACCATTCAAAACTATTACTACTATACTCATTCCTTTATACCCTCTTGATCCCATGGGACTTTTCAGCACTACATTACAATTTTACAACGTTTTGCAACCTTTTGCTCAAGGTCGATACCTTTTATTTTATATGTTAATTACAAGCAGTTGGTATTTTTAAGTTTCATATTCACATAGTTTTGCTTTACATAAGACATTTGTCACCCCAATTTAAGTTTCATCTGTCAATATTAACAGGACAACATGTTTACATAAGTTTCGCATGATGAGCATAAACCTCCGTTCATGCATCCTATTGACACGAGCATAAACCCCCATTCACGCATCCTATTGACACGAGCATCTGTCTGGGCGCTAATGACCATTGTAGTTGTGCGCCCTAAAACCACAAAAAAAAAGAGCATCTGTCATTCCAGATACTGATTTCATGCCATGTAAATCACAGTAAGCCAACACAGCTACACTTACCCATGCCTCTTGCAAGTCTACTAGGTGTCTACTAGTCTACACGAATGGTTATATAGAAAGGAAGAAGCATTCATTTTACTCTGTTACGACAGTCCTTCGTATATCTATAAGAGAACTACTGAGTACATTCTTTGTTAACATACAATCGTTTTTGTGTTAACTCACTTATTTAGTGTTTCCTACCTATTGGTAATTCTGACAGTACAGTACCATATTATACTAGTCATCAGCACAACTGTTTGAAAATGCCTGCACTGATCGTTGTTCAGTGTTTGTGACTTATATATTTTTCACTACATGATGTGTATAAATGTATCGCTACGAAGATTGTGTTAGTGAATAGCTGGAATAGCTGTAAGACAATATTTGGGTTGCTTGTAATTATGTGCAGATGCACCATAAACACACATGCCTGATACTCTTATCAGCACCTTATAGTATGTGGTTTGACCCCTTGTGGATTGATAGTATGAGACTTCAATTTAAATTTTATAATGTCTGACATACTGTATATTTTCCATACACATACATTCACACACATATTTTTATACTTATAATTATTTATACACACATCAAAAAAAGTTTAGCATCATCTCGATTCCGAGAGTTCTGGAACTTGTACAGAAAATTGGAAGAGAGATCAATATAAATATCATTTCTGCACTTTTTATTGCTCATGAAAACCACACGTTGCTTGTTGCCAGCGAGACCTTCAGGGAGGCGGTGGTCCAGATTGCTGTACACCAGTACCCAGTAGCACATCCCCTTGCGTTGATGCATGCCTGTATTCGTTGTGACATACTATCCACAAGTTCATCAAGGCACTGTTGGTCCAGATTGCTCCACTCATCAACGGCGATTTGGCATAGATCCCTCAAATTGGTTGGTGGGTTACGTCATCCATAAACAGCCCTTTTCAATCTATCCCAGGCATATTCCATAGGGTTCATGTCTGGAGAACATGCTGGCCACTCTAGTCGAGTGATGTCATTATCCTGAAGGAAGTCATTCACAAGATGTGCACGATGGGGGCACGAATTGTCATCCATGAAGACAAATGCCTCGCCAATATGCTGTTGATATGGTTGCACTATTGTTGATATGGTTGCACTATTGTTGATATGGTTGCACTATTGGTTGGAGGATGGCATTCGCGTATCATACAGCCGTTATGGAGCCTTCCATGACCACCAGCGGCCTATGTCAGCCCCACATAATGCCACCCCAAAACAGCAGGAAACCTCCACCTTGCTGCACTCACTGGACAGTATGTCTAAGGCATTCAGCCTGACCGGGTTGCCTCCAAGCACATCTCCGACGATTGTCTGGTTGAAGGCATATGTGACACTCATTGGTGAAGAGAACGTGATGCCAATCCTGAGTGGTCCATTTGGCATGTTGTTGGGCCCATCTGTACCGCATTGCATGGTGTCGTGGTTGCAAAGATGGACCTTGCCATGGATGTCGGGAGTGAAGTTGATCATGCAGCCTATTATGCACAGTTTGGGTTGTAACATGACATCCTGTGGCTGCACGAAAAGCATTATTCAACATGGTGGCGTTGCTGTCAGGGTTCCTCCAAGACATAATCCGTAGGTAGTGGTCATCCACTGCAGTAGTAGCCCTTAGGTGGCCTGAGCAAGGCATGTCATCGAGAGTTCCTGTCTCTCTGTATCTCCTCCATGTCCGAACAACATTGCTTTGGTTCACTCCGAGACACCGGACACTTCCCATGTTGAGAGCCCTTCCATGCACAAAGTGATAATGCGGATGTGATCAAACCACGGTATTGACTGTCTAGGCATGGTTGAACTACATACAACACGAGCCGTGTATCTCATTCCTGGTGGAATGACTGGAACTGATTTGCTGACGGACTCCCTCCATCTAGTAGGTGTTGCTCATACTTGGTTGTTTACATCTTTGGGTGGGTTTAGTGACTTCTCTGAACAGGTAAAGGAACTGTGTCTGTGATAGAATATCGACAGTCAACATCTATCTTCAGGAGTTCTGGGAACTGGGGTAATGAAAAACTTTTTTTGATGTGTGTATTATGGTGCAACCCTTTTGCTGTGGTACCTAACGCGAAACGATTGTGTTCCTCATTTATCCCAGGACACGTTCATGCAACATTCGCTGGAAGGAAACTTAATAGTAACTTAAAACTAGGTATGTAGTTGCTCGATGGCTACTAATGCATCACTTTTTCAATATACACATATTCATTTTCCATCTGTACTCAGCTGTATTCATCAGTCAGCTCATGTTACAAGAGTGCAAATGTTTATAGTGTAGCTGTCATTTCGATTTACCTTTTGCATCTGAAAATAAAAGTGTTGTCATCTCTTCTTCGGTAACGCTACAGGCCTTGGTGAGCCTTGGCTTCTTCAATGATCTTCGTCCATATCTCTTGGTTGTTTGCTGCTCTTTTCCACCCCTGGTGCCCCTTACTAGTGAGATCTACTATTGCGTCATCAATCCATCTTCTTCTAGGTCTCCCTTTTCACCTTGCTGAATGGATCACAACTTTTATCATTTTCTTTGGAATTCTATCGTCTACCATTCTCTCTACATGTTGTGGCCATCGTATTTTCACAAATTTTATTACGTACTTTGTATTAACACTTTAATAAAGGTGTGAATCAAGATGGTAGTCTCTCCACTGTCCTGATCAATACAGATCTGCATAGTGTAATAAATAAAATCAACAAAAGAGACACCATATTTATGAAAACTTGCCAGATATGTGCATACACTGGTGACATTGCTATAGTAGGAAGAAATATCTATACACTACAAGAAATATACTGGACAGTCGGAACAGAAGCCTTAAAAATTGGCCTCATAGTAAATGAAAACAAAACAAAATATATGATAATGTCACAATCTGAGGCCAGAAGAACCCCTAAACATCAATGGGAAATGCTTCAAAGGAATGCCCTCTTTCAGCTAATTGGGAGCCCTAATAACAAATGATAACAGATTGGAAAGGCTATAAGGGAAAGAATACAAGCAGGAAACAGAGCTTACTTTGCAAACATGCAACTTTTCAGAAATCACTTTGTTACAAGAAAAACAAAACTGCTAATATAAAACTCCTTAGTCGACCAGTTATCACATATGGGTCAGAGGTATGGATGTTGACAGAACATGACAAAAATGCACTAAAAATCTTTGAGTGGAAAATACTACACAAAATCTATGGTCCAATAATGGAGGAAGAAGGCTGGAGAATATGCTGCAATGCTGAATTGGAAGTGTTAATACAAGTGGTGTCATATGTGGGGCACAATCTCATTATCTTTTGTAGCTTATTCAAAACTTTACATCTATTCCTTCCTTCATTGTACGTAGATATCCTCCTATAGTGGTTAGTGTAGCTTGTATGTAGTAACTTGTTAATGTTTAAATACTGTACGTAGTAATACACTGTGTAGATATTTTTTCGTAGATTGATTTTTTATTTTGTCCACTGTAAATATTCCTTAGATCAACTCTTCTCTCCTTTTAGTTTCAGCTTTTTAGTGTAGGACAACGGCCTTGCCGCAGTGGCTACACCGGTTCCCGTGAGATCACCGAAGTTAAGCGCTGTCGGGCGTGGCCGGCGCTTGGATGGGTCACCATCCCACCGCCACGTGCTGTTGCCATTTTTCGGGGTGCACTCAGCCTCGTGATGCCAATTGAGGAGCTACTCGACCGATTAGTAGCGGCTTCGGTCAAAGAATACCGTCCTAACGGTCGGGAGAGCGGTGTGCTGACCACACGCCCCTCCTTATCCGCATCCTCCTCGGAAGATGGCACGGCGGCCGGACGGTCCCGGAAGGGCCACTTGTGGCCTAAAGACGGAGCTTTTTTTTTTAGTGTAGACTATTCAGTTCTATAGTAGTTAACTTATATTGTAAAATTTCTATAGTACAATTTGGTTGGTGTTCATTTGCTAAGCTGCTTCAGTCTGTCAGCTATTCAGTGTGTTGGACTATGCTTTGCTGTGCACATGCATAGCAGCTGTTGACCTTTAAGCTAGCCCCACTGCATGTGCTTAGTCTCTCCCTCTCTTCATTACATCATGTGTTTTGTGTCTCAGGCTTATTACTACAGTGTGTTTAGAGAGTGCAAATATTATTTGGGTTTGGCGATGGAAGTGTTTTCAGAGCTTTCTATGGCTCATGGACATTTAATTGAAATCTTAAATAACTAAAACTTACGTTCTATTCAACTAACAAACATGAAATAAGTATATGAATATCTTTCCTTAATACTAAGCATAAAATTGCGATGTACAGGTTCAAATGAACTATGTCATTATGTGTATATGTATACGACTTCTTGGTTTTTTCACCTATGCTAACTTTGCCTAGTGCACAAATTCCCACAAATCCTTATGTGGCTAGAGTCCTTTGTCCTTTCCACCATTCACGTAGAGTCATAGACCAACCTATAAGCACCTGGATGTAAGATTTTAGATATGACAAATGGCCCTGTATACAAAGCTGCCATTTGTGGTTTAGTTCCCATTCTTTGTGGATTTTTTGGTATTTTCTTAGGAGTACCTGTTGACCTGCATGGAACTGAACAGTGCGTCCTGATTTCTGATCATATGATCTCTTTCTTTGCTTTGCCTTTTTCTCAAGATTGACCAACACCTGGCGTATTTTATCCTCAAGTGCAATTTCTTTTCTAGGAATTTTAGGCAGTAGTATTTCCCAGTCATCTATCAATCTTCTTTCCAAACATTAATTCAATTGGTGTAAAGCCAGTAGAGGTATGGAGAAGATTGTTGATGATTTGTTGGAATGGCTTAACATACTTGATCCATTTTGTATGTTTTTGAGAGGTGTAGGTGCGGGTGAATCTGTTGAATTCTTTAAATATTTCTCTATCGGGCTTCCCTGTCAGTGGAATTGAGACGTGTTTTGTTTTGTTAGTGTTAATGATTCCTTTCTCTCGTTACCTACAAAATATGATGCATTATCAGTTAATATTTCTAGCTCTCCTACCCACAAGATATAGTCTTTTGTGATTCTTCTAATGATGACACTTGCAGTCACCAACTGCACAACATGCAGTTTGATGTATTTTGAAAATAAATAAATAAATAAATAAATGTAATACAAAGCAACAATATATTTTATACCCCGTTTCCCTTGTGGACAGGGTCTAGCTGCATCCAAAGATACTATTTCTAAATGTCTTTTTGGCAATGTTGGGTGCAGCTCAGTTAATTTTTTTATTATTACAGGAATGTCTACAGTACCACTCCCTTCAGTTTAAATGTTCTGAATAACTAGATTTCAGAATCTTTATTTTGCTGAGGAAAATCCACCCATAATCCAATTGTTCAGCAATGTTTGCTCTAGTTTTCAGGAAAAAAATCCAGAAGCAATGTTTCTCATGACAATATTTTAGATTTAGATAGATAATTAATTTACAAAAAATGCCAGGTAACAATGAGTTAAGAAAATATGTCGTTGATTTATGTGTTAGTCATTACTAGAGAGAAATGACCGTCCTTTTATTTCTTCTGTTCCAGTTTCGTTGTTGTAAATATCAGTGTTTTTTATTCCTTTTCTGCAGTATTGTACAGAAAAATATGGGGAAACCACCTCTAACATATCAGAAGTTGCTGTCATTGGTTGACATCATTGGGCCACCTGAGAAACCAGTGAACTCGCCATCTAAATTGTCTGAGAGAATAACTTTAAATTCTGTGAAGATTGATGATCATAATCATTGTGTGCCAACCCTTATTGAGCTTGGAGTGAATGAGAAACTATTAAAACCGACAATTTTTCCTGGTGGAGAATCTGCTGCTCTTGATCGACTCAATTTAAAGATGAAAAATAAGGTATGCTACTTTATTATTAACTTGAATATATCTTAAGTACATTTTCAAGAACATTTAATCAAGTCAACAATAATCATGTGAAATAGTAGTTTGACTATTACAAATAGAGTCCATCAGAATAACATTATAGCTAATACTATAATACAGTGTAGCCAGTAGCTTACTATATCACTCACAGTGCGCAACCCTCGCTGCTACCCCTGGCAGCGACCTCTGAGGGAGAAGACACAGGTGGTGCTTACTCTTAAATGCATTTGTGTAAAATGCTGAGACAGGATAAGGCTTGATGGGAGATGTGGAGATATTCGAGTTGCCATGGGACTGAATGGTCCACTGGGGGCGGAGAAGCAGGTGGCTGCTGAAAGGGATGGTGGTGACGAAGTTGGTTTAAGTGGTACAGCAGAAGTCTGTAGTCAGAGCCCACAATACACAAACTCAAACTGGCAGGTGGAGATCATTGTGCGGATCCAGGTTAGATGTGGCACAAACTGACGGGCACAATTAGGAACATAGTGTAGTTTAAACAATACCATCAGCACTGATCTGGAGTATGTTTCAAGCAATTATTACATTAGGAAACTCTCAAACAGCACAAGTTTTTTGTTATAAAATCATCTAATATTCATGTGTTATGTCTGGCATTATTCCTGAATTTGACCATAACTGTAAGCTGTATTGCTGCTTTATGTCATAGAGATAGCTCCTTGAACCAAAATCCGTTTTGACAGAGATCCTATAAATTAACTGACTTGAAATGTTACAGCAAGCAAAATCTCTGTTTTTTTAATATATAAACTATAGTTTCATTTTTCATTATTTAGGAGTGGGTACGCAAGTTTGAAAAGCCAAACACCTCTCCCAATAGCTTGGAACCCAGCACAACCGTTCTTAGCCCATATTTGAAATTTGGTTGCCTTTCTGCACGGACATTTTATTACAAGTTAAAAGAGGTAAGAGAAATTGCTCATAGAATCATTTTAATACAAATACATGTAAATAATTATGTGAATACTAGCACTGTTACTAGGTTATTGGCACATGTCCACACACGAAACCTCCTGTGTCACTGTTGGGACAACTTTTATGGCGAGAATTTTACTATGTTGTGGCTGCAGAGACTCCAAATTTTGATAAAATGGTTGGAAATCCTATATGTTGTCAAGTACCATGGAATAAAAACGAAGAACATCTTGCAGCATGGGCAGAGGTTTGCACCTGTAATTGGAATAATAATTTATGAATACCGGTTTTAAATGCTGCATATTGTAAAGCATTAATTATTTCATTCTTAAATTACTTGTCATTAAAAATATTATTATATTCACTAGGGTAGAACAGGATACCCATTCATTGATGCAATAATGATTCAGTTACGCACAGAAGGGTGGATTCATCACCTAAGTCGTCATGCTGTAGCATGTTTCCTAACACGCGGAGACCTTTGGATTTCATGGGAAGATGGACAGAAGGTATATTTTGCATGTTAATTTTTTTTTTACATGGTTAAAATTTCTTAATGCAAAGCATTTATGATGTGTTCTTAAATGAATTGTCATACAATTATTATTATTATATTATTAGGTTAGAACAGGGTGTCCAATTAACATGGTTATGTTTTAATGTTTTCATTAACATTGTCTCATATATGTTTTAAGGTGTTTGAAGAATTACTTTTGGATGCTGACTGGGCACTAAATGCTGGTAACTGGATGTGGTTATCAGCTTCTGCATTTTTTCATCAGTTCTTCAGGGTTTATAGCCCTGTTGCATTTGGCAAGAAAACTGACAAACTTGGAGACTACATAAAGTAACTTTTATTTTAATTTATTGAATTGCATCATAATAAATGTAAAGCCAAGTTACAATGAAATGATTTGAGAGATTACTGTGAGGGCTGGGGAAAGTTTTGCTTAACACCTGTGAAGGTACTGGAGCAACTTGGGCAGTGCCAACAGAAACATGAAAACTATAAATTAGTTTCTATTGTATAAATCTCAGTGGATGTCTGAAGCATTTCATATGTCAGATGAAGGGTTAGATACAAGTGGCAAAAATGTAAAATCATATTAGTGCATCTAGTTAATATTTGTCAATAATACTGTTCCTGAGCAGGTCAGACAAACATAGAAATGAAAAGAGTTGAATATCCGGTTTTCAGAATTAAAAACAAATCTCTTTAATCTGGATACAGAGCTGGGAACAATAAAGGGAAGAATATATGCAGAGGAGTGAAGGAAAGCAAAAGTAACTCCAAACATTGAGATACAAGAGTTACTTGTTTTACTTCAGAGCAGACACAGTGGTCATGTGTGTGTGTGAGTTGCATTTGTGTGTGTGTGTGTGTGTGTGTGTGTGTGTGTGTGTGTGTGTATTGCCTAATTTGGAAGGAGGTCTTTTGGCCAAAAGCTTACTTGTTTGACAGTCTTTTTTGTTGTACCAACCTGTAATTCAGCACTTCCGCTATATGGTGAGTAGGAATCTATCCTTCTCATAATACTCTCACTATTCCAGCCTGGATTTCCATTGTTAAGTATTGTAACATTTACGCTTTGCTTTAATTTTGAGCATAAATTTTGCAGTAAACTACAAAATTCCTGACCAAAATTACAAAATACATAATTGAAGAATGTAACTGATAAAAAATATTGATACTGCTAGTGAATTAAAACAAATATCAGTTCAGCTTTCCAATAATATTATCTAAACACTGAATTGATATATGAATAATGTTGATTCAGAAAAATGCATAGACTTTTTGGATGTGTTGCAGGCTAATGTTTCCTACTAACAGTCCATTAAAATGATTTGACTTTTAAAAAATTTCGTGTATGGTTGTTTCCTAATATTTATTGGTACAAAATTAAGAATCTGTTTGTTTTATAAAGATAACCCTCCTCATTATTCAAAGCAGATGTTGTGAGATTCTTGCTCGGTTTCATAAATTTGCGTTCTTTATTGGCACATCAGATAGCAGAGGGATAATGAAGTGAGGTAGGGGTAGACTGCTAAGAAAATAGGGGAATTCGTAACAAAAAAGGAGTGTAAACAAGTTAAAGTAACCTTAAAAAGGCAGAATGGGATGTGTAACAAGATATCTGGAGAAGTGTGAGGAGATTAAGCATGAGCAGAGGCAATTGAATATGCTAATGACAGAACTAGTGTTGGAAGGAACATTGGATATATTAACCACTTTTATCTTTCATCTATTTTCATAGTTGGCAAATCAATGTGAAGTGCGTGGTAGACAATACTTTTCATTGTTTTGTGTGTTAGGGTTTCTCCCCATTCCATTTCCTTTCAAGAGTGGGAAGAATCATTGCTTAAAGTAATAAGGAACTGAGAACAGTAGGGCCATATGAATGCAAAATGGAAATGCCGTGTGGCTAGGGCCTCCCGTCAGGTAGACCATTCACCTGGCGCAAGACTTTCGAGTTGACGCCACTTCGTTGACTTGTGTGTTGATGGGGATGAAATGATGATGATAAGGACAACACAACACCCAGTCCCTGAGTGGAGAAAATCTCCGACCCAGCCGGGAATCGAACCCGGGCCGTTAGGTATGACATTCCGTTGCATTGACCAATCAGCTACCAGGGGCAGACAATGCACAATGATATTACATAAGTTATGATGGCAACATAATACACATTCGGGAGAAGCAGGAATGATTTTAGGATACTGTTCATCGTTTCACGACATTAAAAAAAGGCATCTAAAGCTTGGAAGAGGATGGGGCTTATTTTACTCTATCCTGACATGGTATTCATTACAAAGTAAATTCTTTCTCATGACGGGTTAATAGGTTTGTGATTAGGAAAATAGAAAGAAATGGCATGTGCAATTAGTATGTAGGCCAGGATGTCCAAAAGTTAGGGTTTTTGCGTTAGCAGTGAAAATGAGCACAGGGTTGAATGTAATGTTTGAAAAAGTGGTAGAAGCAACAGAGGGAAAATGTATTTTTTGTGTGGGGATTCATATATTGTTCCCATTTGGTAATTTATCTTGCTTTAGTTGTAGTTTCATACTGAACATAATTTTTCCATCAGAAAAAACCAAAAATCTCTCAAACAAAATATGTAAGCTGCTTGTCTTCTCTGCTACCCCTTACATGTTTATGCATATATATTTTATAATATCTAGTTTTTAATAATGATGCCTTATGAATCTAGAAGTTTAATCTTAGCCATTTCGTCTTGGCACTGTCCAATTTGCCATTGTTCATGCAGCTTGTAAATACCTGATTTGTATTACTTGAGTACGACATACTGCTTTTTGTATAATTTTCCTTATGTAAGAGGAAACTGTGTGAAATATAAATTGTTACAACAGAAAAAAACTGTCACAGTAGTGAATATTGAAACTAGTTTATTAAAACTATAGTTATGTGCCCTTTAACCAACAAATGATAATACTGAATGTTGAAAAATACGTGAATGTTTGAGTCGAAACTACAGACCATGTAAGATTTTAAATATTAAATAATATAGGAAAAGACAGATTACTACTTAATGTGAAGTAGACACATCAAGTTGCAGACAAGTATAATTATAAGACACTCATATAAACCTTTCGGGCACACCTCATGCACACACGACTCCCAACTCCAGCATCTCAGACCAAAACGCTGGAGTTGGCATTCGTGTGTGCGTGAGGTGTGCTTGCTGCGTGTGTGTGAATGGTGTGTGTGTGTCTCTATTACTGACGAAAACTGTGGCCAAAAGCTTTATGCGAGTGTCTTTTAATTGTGTCTGTTTGCAACTTGACATGTCTTCTCTACAGTAAGTTGCAATCTGTCTTTTCCTATATTGTTGATATTCCTACCTAGATTTACATTGTTTTTTTAAATATTAAATAAAATATTTATGGTCACCATTTAGGCATTTTAGACTTCAGTGCCATATTTTTATATGTATTTTTCTTATAGTACCTGACAGTTACTGAGGTAAAGTTTTGTTGGCTTGACATCCTACAAAGTGTATAATTTATCAGTAATTTATGCAAATTAAGTGCTGTATTACTGGAGTCTGTCACTGAATTAGAATTTTTAAGTAAATCTTTATCTTGCAGGAAATATGTCCCAGTTTTGCGTAAATACCCTCCAGAATATATATATGAACCATGGAAAGCACCACTCTCTGTGCAGAAACAAGCTGGTTGTGTTGTTGGAGAAGATTATCCGAAAAGAATTGTGATACATGAAGATGTTTACAAAATTAACATAAGCAAAATGTCTGAGGCATACAAAAGGTGGAAAGGTGGGTGAACTTAGTGTAGTGAATACATTTTTATCACCATTATCCTTGTCATTATTATCATTAAGAGTGCTTGCAAAAGAGATAAGAATGTCATTACCTGTTAAGAAAATTACTATGAGAGGGAAGACTCGCTCGGCTGTTGTTATGTGGAAACTTATAAACCACTCCTATAGTTTACCAGAATATTTAGGTTTGGGGAGGAAAGTTCTTGTTAACACTTATGTTCATATTAAACAGATGTTAATGTTTCAGTTAGTACTAGCCATATACAGTTTTTCATACAGTCACCCAAACTAGTCTGCAGTGGTTAGTTCTGTCTGTTAATATTGAACTTGATGCTTCCTGCAACCCTGAAAGGCCTCCTTCTTGATGTAATTTAAAGAACATGATGTTGAATGAGTAAACATTGATCATGGGATACAAGGAAATATTTTTGAATGTCCCCCCCCCCCCCCTTTATGGACCAAATACTTTAGCACTCCAATAACTGTTTCATATAAAAACATTTAAAAATATGTCAACCATTATTTGAAACTCCTTGTTATCTTTCATTGCCTTTGTGTGACAGAGATCTCAAAAATCTGTTCAGTTTTCATGGCAAGAACTTAACTCTTTGGTAGGAAATGTAAATGTAAATGACCCACTGGGTAAAATAAAGCCTTCATCAGTTGTGGTAGAGTGTTGTGTATATTATCAATTCCATTATCGCTGTTTTGTTTGTTTCTACGTATTTTGTTAGCACTGCTTTATATAGTAAGAAACACCTTAAAGCATACATATGGAATTCCAGACTTGTTTTTCATTTAAAGTGATAAATTTAAGTTCTTACTGAATCTGTACTAATAGTCCTTGAAAAGCAAGTACTGATTAGATCTATGTTAGATACTGAAGAATCTATACCTTAATATGATCACTTCCACTAGAAGTCATGAGGATAGTGGAAAATTAGAATACTATGATAAATCAATCAAGTAAAGACCACATCACCAATACTGTTCTCATCAGTCCTAGATGAAGTTTTCAGATTTGTAAACTGGGAAAATAAAGGAGGATATGTTGATGGAACATACTGAACCCATTTTGTTGATAGCAATGAACTGTAACCTCTAGTGCACATAAACTTTACAATGAATGAAAGAATTTACTCTGTTAAGGTTTAAAGTAAGCCTGAAAATCATTTATAATAAGAGTGAAAGAATGTATAATTTACATCTAAAGGTACATAGATACTCCGCAAGCCACAATAAGGCATGTGGCGGAGGGTAACCTGTACACTATAAGTCATTTCCTTTCCTGTTCCACTAGCAATTAGAGTGAGGGAAAAATGACTGTCTCCGTATGAGCCCTAATTTCTCGAGCCTTGTCTTCATGGTCCTTACCCACAATGTATGGTGGCGGCAGTCAGCTTCAAAGTTGTCTCCATAAAATTCCTCGAAAAGAACATTGCCTTCCCTCCAGGGATTCCTATTTGAGCTCCCGAAGCATCTCCATAACACTTACGTGTTGTTTGAACCTACCAGTAACAAATCTAGTAGCCCACCTCTGAGTTGTTTCGATGTACTCCCTTAACCGGATCTCAAATACTGAAGCAGTATTTGAGAATAGATCTCACCAGTCTCCTGTATGCAGTCTCCTTTACAGATGAACCATACTTTACTAAAATTCTTCCAATAAACTGCAGTCGACCAATCGCCTTCCCTACCACAGTCCTCACATGCTCGTTCCATTTCATGCCGCTTTGCAATGTTAGGCCCAGATATTTAAACGATGTGACTGTGTCAAGCTGGCACTGTTAATGCTGTATCTAAACATTATGGCTTTGTTTTTCTTATTCATCTGTATTAACTTACATTTTTTCCACATTTAGAGCTAGCTGCCAGTCATAATCAACTAGAAATTTTGTGTAAGTCATCTGTATCTTGCTACAGTCACTCAACTTTGACACATTACCATATGCCACAGCATCATTAGCAAACAGCCACAGATTGCTGCCCACATATCTGCCAAATCATTTATTTGTATAGAGAACAATAGCAGTCTTTTCACACTTCCCTGGGGCACTCCTGATGATACCCTTGCCTCTGGTGAACACTTGCCATTGAGGACAGCATACTAGGTCCCATAACTTAAAAAGTCTCCGAGCCACTCACGTATCTGTGAACCTGTTCCATAGGCTCTTATCTTCATTAACAACCTGCAATGGGGCACTGTGATCATACTTCGCTGGGCACTCCAGATGATACTTTGCTTCTGATGAACACTCGCCATCAAGGACAACATACTGGGCTCAATAACTTAAAAAGTCTTTGAGCCACTCACATATCTGTGGACCTATTCAGTATGCTGGTATCATCATTAACAGTCTGCTGTGGGGCACTGTGTCAAATGCTGTCTGGAAATCTATAAATATGGAATTTGCCTGATGTCCTTTATCCATAGTTTGCAGTATATCATGTGAGAAAAGGGCAAGCTGAGTTTCACACGAGCGATACTTTCTGCAACTGTACCGATTCGTGGACATAAGATTCTCGGTCTCAAGAAAAATTAATATATTCAAACTGTGGATATATTCAAGGATTCTGCAGCAAACCAAAGTTACGGATATTGGTCTGCAATTTTGCAGGTTCGTTCTTTTACCCTTCTTATATAAATAGTCACCTGCACTTTTTTCAAGTCACTTGGGTGAGAGATTCTTGCTAAATGCAAGTTAGGCAAAGGTGCTAATGCCGTACAGTACTTCTTGTAAAACCGAATTGGGATTCCATCTGGACGTGGTGATTTATTTGTTTTCAAATTTTTCAGTTGTTTCTCTACACCAGGGATGCTCATTACTATGTCGTCAATATGGGAGCCAGTATGATGGTCAAATAACGGTATGTGTGTACAATTCTCCTGCATGAATGATTTCTTGAATGCAAAATTAATCAACACGTTGAAAAGAAAACTCTAGAAATTAACAATTTATATACAAGCAGATGAAAACAATTGGATGGACGGGAAAATAAATAAGGGGAAAAGAAATGGACATGAGGGCTTTTGTGAAATCAATTACAGTTTTCAAAATGAAAATTTTGATGTGTCTGGAATAGAAATTTTAAAAGCCAGCCTGTATTAACAGTTTTGATTTATATCAGTTGACTCACTTTTGTGAGAATCAGAGTTCAAATTATCACCCACCTACTATGTTATAGATATTGCATGGTTCCCTAAATTATTTGAGAGGAATATTGGTCTTGTTTCAGCAAGAGCATCGGCAATTATTTCACCTGTCCTTTGGGTTACTGCTCTGCTTCTTATTATCTTGGTAATAGCTTAGTAAAATGTCAAACTTAACCCTCTTCCTTTCATTCCTCTTTGTAAAGGCTGGAAAACCTCTCATAACCACGTCTCATAATATGTAAGATAAATAGGAGTGTCACCAACATTATTGAGGAGACGTGGAGTCGCAAACAGGCACAATGAAAAGACTGCTATAAATTTAAGTTTTTGACCAAAAAGCCTTCTTCTGAAGTAGAAAACACGCAGAAATTCACACAAGCAGAATTAATGCACACATGACCACTGTCTGTGGGCACTTGACTGAAGTTCAGCTGCTTCTCGTGTGAGTGGGGGTATAAAGAGGAAGTGTGGGTCAGGGAGGGATATCAAAGTAGATGTGGGGGAAGGTGTAGTGCTGCTTGTGGGAGAGTGTGGGGACTTGGCGAGGATAGGGTTGGGCTGTAGTCAGTTGATTTGGGAGTATCAAGGAATTTCTTTCATTTTGTCAGTGCAAGCTCTTTATTCAACTTGTAAATTTTTCAGGCGCTACACATTCCTCTGAAGTAACACAAAATATTGTTTCGAAATTTTGATAAGTCCTCAGGAACTCTTCACTCTATGTTCCCTTCTAATATACATAAACAGGCAAAGTTCCTTCTGCTTGCCTTTGGTGAATGATCTGTACTTTTCTTTTGTCATATCTGCCTGTTTTCCTGTACCAGCTTTCATGTAAATGTATAAATCTCCTAACTTCTGTCTTGTAAATGTCTTGCTCTCCTGGCAGCACAGCAATCAGAATTTTGTTTTCCTCATCCTTAATGGGAGAAATACCAATAATCTTAAAATTCTGGCAGAAAAATGTATAGTGAGTTATAGTAAAGTTGTATAGCATTGTTGACTATGATACCTTGATGGGCAGCACAAAGGGGGCCACCAAGCTTTAATGTCCCCATCTGACAGGTAGTGAGGTAGCGCATTCAGTGTCCATTTGTTAGGTCACTCTGATAGTTGTAATATGTAATCAAAAGTCTCCCCAAAGAAAATTGACTGCTCCCAACATATTTTTCAAACCACATTGGCAGTGTTGTACAAGAATGTTCTGGAGTCAGATGCAGCTGTTTTCAGTACCTTTGAACTACTCATAGGGATGGTGTCCTTTGCATTCCAAAGAGAAATAAATCACAAGGAAACAGATATGAGTTACTAATTGGCTGCAGAAGTGCCTGGATTTAAGAATTTTCAATATATGCTCATGGTTCATTCATCCTGATTGCAGGCACGTTGTTGTGATGATATAAGATACCTGGTGAGATAATCTTTGTCTACGACTACTAAATTTTCTTAAAAAAACATAGAAAAGAATGTTTCAGCACGTCAGTGATTGACCATTGTTGTACCTTTCCAAATCTAACTGTGGCAGTGTGTGTGCATGAACAGATGGAAGTGCACACACTATTCCAATTCATATTTCTTATTCTCTTTACTTTTGATGGACTAGTAATAATGAGTACAATTAAGGCACCTGATTGTAAGTCTGTGGTTTTTTTTTTTTTTTTTTTCCTGTGCTGGTGAGTAGATGGAACAAGACACGTACTTATTTCACAAAATGTAGCCACTTCATTAAACATGAATGATCATACAGTGTAATACATGTGCTTTTGCACAGACAGTCCAAAATGAAAAAGCAAAGACCAAGAATAAAACAAAAGACATTACATAAATATAATGTTCATAGAACTCGATTTTGCTTGCTCATATTGGCCTCTACAGGTCTATATCACCTCAGAGCACACACACTCTCCAGTGTGGGACACAGAAAGATACTCTTGTTGGAAAGATAGGCTACAGGGAGGTATGCCATTCAACAGTGGTGATGATGGTGAGGCACTGTATTCCTCATAGGAGGAAAAGTAGCTGGCATGAAGGCTCATGTTGGTTGAAGTAGAGGTAGATGTAGAATCTTCCAGTAATTGTGGTAGGTTATCCTCATCTTCCTGTTCCCACAGCATGCAAACTGGCTTGAGGTGTTGGACAGAGACAGTTGCTCATTTGCTATTAAGCAAGATAGGGAATGTTTGGTCTCCACACTGTAGCATCTCGTGAGGGCATAGCTGCTCGTGTGGTATCATTGCAGAGCATTGCATCACTACCTTTACTCCACCATGCTGGTGGCCTTGTCACATAAGGTAGCCATGTGGTCCCTGCACCAGCAGTATGCACTCAACGACGCTGTATTCACTATGGCCCAGGGCGATGCCTGGCTGCGTCATGGAAGTCGATGGCCACCACAATGAGACACCCGTCTTGTGACGGTGGATGATGGCTGGTGTGCATGGAGTGTGACCATCTGTCTGCTCTGCCATGGCCTCAGACTGGTGACTTCTGCTGATGTGTTCATGTGGCATCCTAATATGGCACTACCCCATCATTCTGGCAGGGCTGCAAGACCAGAATAATTGTATTATAAAAATGTCCAGCACATATGGTTAACAGTGGTGCATTTATGATGCATATGTGCCTCTATCAGTGATGTATTCTAAAACACATTGCCACAGTCATTGTTGGTATCTACCTTGCCCATTTCTGCATTAGACTGCACCACATTGCTCATGCATGCAGTATTATGCCCAGATATGATCGGTATGGTATATTACACATACCTTCCCCTCTATGCCTCTATGTACAAGACCCTGTCCCTTGGCTCAAACTTAAAACCAGTTTCATATTAAACTACATGTTCTTGAAGATTGGCAGCTTGCTCACATAGGTTAGGTAATGCATCCAGTTGTACTTACTATGCTGCTTTCCATATGAATCTATTTATCACAACCGTTTTGCACTTCTAGCAATTTGATCTTCACAGCTTGTCAAACTGCTTCCTTTCCTCTTCACCATTTACATTTTTTCTTCATTCACACGTAGGATTTCATTATCATTGTCTCTTCTGCTCTAGGATACAGTTTATTGGAAACTGGACTAGTGGTAGTTTATGCTGATAGTTGGTTCTCCTCCTCAAAACAATAGAAGCTGCACACAGCAGAATTAGAGCCACTGTGGCATTGAGGCACTCCATATCGCCATCACATGTTGTCCTTCTCTGAACTGCTCAGCTGAAATGTGCCCTTCATTGCTGGCAAAGACTTGAACTGGGGAATGTATTAGGTTGAGTTCTTATGTTTGATTTGTTGTTGTGGTGGTGGTGTTCAGTTCAGAGGCTGGTTTGATGCAGCTCTCCATGCTACTCTATCCTGTGCAAGCTGCTTCATCTCCCAGTACCTACTGCAGCCTACATACATCCTTCTGAATCTGATTAGTGTATTCATCTTTTGGTCTCCCTGTACGATTTTTACCCTCCATGCTGCCTTCCAGTACTAACTTGGTGATCCCTTGATGCCTCAGAACATGTCATACCAACCGATCCCTTCTTCTGGTCAAGTTGTGCCACAAATTCCTCTTCTCCCCAGTTCTATTCAGTACCTCCTTATTAGTTATGTGATCTACCCATCTAACCTTCAGCATTTTTCTGTAGCACCACATTTCGAAAGCTTCTATTCTCTTCTTGTCCAAACTAGTGTCCATGTTTCACTTCCATACATGGCTACACTCCACACAAATACTTTCAGAAAAGACTTCCTAACACTTAAATCTATACTCGATGTTAACAAATTTCTCTTCTTCGGAAACGCTTTCCTTGCCATTGCCAGTCTGCATTTCATATCCTCTGTACTTTGACCATCATCAGCTATTTTGTTCCCCAAATACCAAAACTCATCTACTTCTTTAAGTGTCTCATTTCCTAATCTAATTCCCTCAGCATCACCTGATTTAATTTGACTACATTCCATTATCCTCATTTTGCTTTTGTTGATGTTCATCTTATATCCGTCTTTGAGACATTGTCTATTCCATTCAGCTGCTCTTTCAAGTCCTTTGCTGTATCTGACAAAATTACAGTGTCACTGGCAAACCTCAAAGTTCTTATTTCTTCTCCCTGGACTTTAATTCCTATTCCAAATTTTTCTTTTGTTTCCTTTACTGCCAGCTCAATATATAGATTGAATAACATCGGGGATAGACTACAACCCTGTCTCACTCCCTTTACAACCACTGCTTCCCTTTCATTCTCCTAAACTCCTGTTACTGCTATGTGGTTTCTGTATGAATTGTAAATTCCCTTTCGCTCCCTGTGTTTGACCCCTGCCACCTTCAGAATTTGAAAGAGAGTATTCTGGTCAACATTGTCAAAAGCTTTCTCCAAGTCTACAAATGCTAGAAATGTAGGTTTGCCTTTCCTTAATCTATCTCCTAAGATAAGTCGTAGGGTCAGTATTGCCTCACGTGTTTCAACATTTTTACGGAATCCATACTGATCTTTTTCAAGGTCGGCTTCTACCAGTTTTTCCATTCGTCTGTAAAGAATTCTTGTCAATATTGCAGCTGCAACTTATCAAACTGATAGTTTAGTAATTTACACACCTGCAAACACCTGCTTTCTTTGGGATTGGAATTATTATATTCTTCTTGAAGTCTAAGGGTATTTCACCTGTCTCGTACATCTTGCTCACCACGTGGCTGGCTCTCCCAAGTTCGAATGGAAGGTTGTCTATTCCCTGGGCCTTGTTTCGACTTAGGTCTTCCGTGCTCTGTCAAACTCTTCACACAGTATGATATCTCCCATTTCATCTTCATCTATATCCTCTTCCATCTTCATAATATTGCCCTCAAGTACATCGACCTCTGTATACTTCTCCCACCTTTCTGCCTTCCCTTCTTTGCTTAGAACTGGTTTTGCATCTGATCTCTTGATATTCATACAAGCGGTTCTCTTTTCTCCAAAGGCCTCTTTAATTTTCCTGTAGGCACAATCTATCTTACTGCTAATGATATATGCCTCTACATCCTTATATTTGTCCTCTAGCCATCCCAGCTTAGCCATTTTGCACTTCCTGTTGACCTGATTTTTTAGAGTTTTGTCTTACCATTATTATATAATCTGTCTAAAATCTTCCAGTGTACCCAGGCCTCTTCCATGTGTACAACCTTCTTTCATTACTCTTCAACCAAGTGTTAGCAGTGATTTAAGTTATGCTCTGTGCAAAATTCTACCAGGCAGCTTCCTCTTCCATTCCTTACCCCCATTCCATATTCATCTACTACTTTTCATTCTCTTCCTTTTCCTACTATCGAATTCCAGTCCCCCAAGACTATTAAATTTTCATCTTCCTTCACTACCTGAATAATTTCTTTCATCTCACCATATATTTCTTCAATCTCTTCTTCATCCTCAGAGCTAGTTGGCATATATACTTGTACTACTGTGCTAGGCGCAGGCTTCGTGGCTGTCTTGGCTACAATAATGTGTTCACTGTGCTGTTTGTAGTGGCTTACCCATGCCCCTATTTTTTTTATTCATTATTAAAACTACTCCTGCATTACCCCTATCTGATTTTGTATTTATAACCCTGTATTCACCTGATCAGAAGTCTTGTTCCTCCTGCCAGCGAACTTCACTAATTCCCACTATATCTTCCCTTTTTAAATTTTCTAACCTACCTGCCTGATTAAGGGATCTGACATTCCACACACTGATCTGCAGAACACCAGTTTCATTTCTCCTGAGTAGTCCCTGTCCAGAGATCCAAATGGGGGACTATTTTACCTCCGGAATATTTTACCCAAGAGGACGCCATCACCATTTACCCATAAAATAAAGCTGCATACCCTCGGGAAAAAATACAGCTGTAGTTTCCCAATGCTTTCAGCTGTTCGTAGTACCTGCACAGAAAGGATGTTTTGGTTGATGTTACAAGGCCAGATCAGTCAATCATCCAGACTATTGCCCCTGTAACTACTGAAAAGGCTGTTGCCCCTCTTTGGGAACCACACGTTTGTCTGGCCTCTGAATAAATATCCCTCCGTTGTGGTTACACGTACGGTACAACTATCTGTATCACTGAAGCAAGCAAGCTTCACCACCAACAGCAAGGTCCATGGTTCATGGGGTGGATGTTTGATTTAGGAATGTTGTATTCAGTGCTGGCAATAATTCCAAAGTTACATCTAACCAATACAACTGTGGTTATGAGATGTTCACTTGTGTGATTTCCATAATCGTGGGTGGAATGTGGAAGATTGGCCATGTTACATCACATGTAGTCCCATTGATCAATAACACATTTCATTTAATTTCAATCTGTCTGGCCTCCATGAACTTCTCATGCTCATACCAACTCCCACTGTTGACATGTCATCATAAGTGGGTGTAAATCCAGTGAAAACCCAGTGAAAACCTGCTTGTGGAAATGCAGTCTGGGTTCTACAATATCCCCAGACAGTCTAGCTCCTTCTGTCTGGCTAAGAACAACTGTACTGCACATGTGCTTTGGGTGGCTTGTAGCATCCTGGTTGGACACACCATGACTGCCCCCCTTTGACAATGTTGAAACTCCTCCTCCATCATTACTGCATACCTGCTACTATCTTCCAAAATTAATAATACCGCTTGGATCCTCAACTGCTCAAATTTCCCAAGAACTTCCCATTTCACTGGGTATGTGTGAATGGGATAAAACTTAAATGGTGTGTGTTTCCTTGTTTCTGGGAATCGAATTAGAATGTGCAATTGTGCTTAGTCAGTTCCCACTTCTACTGATGCTATGTGGTAGCAGGAGGATACGTTTTGTCTATTGAGTTCCATAATCAGGCTAACTCAGCCGATTGCTCATACTGTGCTCCCTGTAACCACAACAGGTACTGTTCAGATGACAAAAGATTAGCACTCAGTTGTCCATGCTATGCATGACATATGGCTTCTTGCAAGTTTGACACTACCACTCGTGCATGCCCCCATATGCTACCCACTAATGCTTGTAACAGCCTTGTCACTACAATTCCCTTGTCCCATACTTTTACCCACGCTTGCAGCACTCCCAAATACTGATACATCACATCCTCCAATGCTTTAGCATAATCTATTACTCTACAAGTTAATTTCCATAACAACCATGTGTTATTAAGCACTTCACTTATCTGTGTAGCATGCCTTTCTTCTGCTGACCTATTTCGCTCACCAAATTTTTGTAAATTTTTGTAATTGTTTCCACACCTTTGTTTAATTCCTAACACTGTTTTCAAAATTTTACCCCCAGCATTCAACCATCCTCTCTGCTGCCATATATGTGGCACAACTTCCACTACTTGTCTCATTTGTTCTTGTAGTTGCTTGTAGGATCTATGCAGTTTATCACCTCCCCTGCCACTTTCTTGTGTACCCCAATACTCTTCGCACTTTACCTAAGTCTGTTGAATGCTTCTACCAACCTCCTCAGTTCATTCAGCATTTCCCATGTATTAAAAACCACCTTCAGTGCCCACCGATTGCTGGTAGGTATCACATCCTCTTGCTTCAAGAACAGCACTCTTCCTTCCAGGTGATGATTCTCTACTGCTTGCACCTCGATCCAGGCGATAAAATGCAATAACTCGCATTCTTTCCATTCTTGCCCTAGATGTATCACAACCTTAGGACCACCCTTCCCAGAAGGCTGCTGCCATTAGCAAGCCTATTCACATACAACAACTATAAGAGAAAAAATCACTACACTAATATAACTTCCTACCATGAACCATGGACCTTGCCATTGGTGGGGAGGCTTGCATGCCTCAAGCAATACAGATAGCCATACCGTAAGTGCAACCACAACAGAAGGGTATCTGTTGAGAGGCCAGACAAACATGTGGTTCCTAAAAGGGGTAGCAGCCTTTCCAGTAGTTGCAGGGGTGACAGTCTGGATGATTGACTGATCTGGCCTTGTAACATCAACCAAAATGGCCTTGCTGAGCTGGTATTTCAAACAGCTGAAAGCAAGGGGAAACTACAGCCATAATTCTTCCCTATAGCATCCAGCTCTACTGTATGGTTAAATGATGATGGCATCATGCTGGGTAAAATATTCTGGAGGTAAAATAGTCCCCAATTTGGATCTCTGGGCAGGGACTACTCAGGAGGACGTCATTATCAGGAGAAACAAAACTGGCGTTCTACGGATTGGAGCGTGGAATGTCAGATCCCTTAATCGGACAAGTAGGTTAGAAAATTTAAAAATGGAAATGGATCGATTAATGTTAGATATAGTGGGAATTAGTGAAGTTCGGTGACAGGAGGAACAGGACTTCTGGTCAGACGAATGCAGGTTTATAAATACAAAATCAAATAGGAGTAATGCAGGAGTAGGTTTCATAATGAGTAAAAAAAATAGGAATCCAGATAAGATAGTATGAACAGCATAGTGAACACATTATTTTTGCCAAGATAGACATGAAGCCCATACTCACCACAATAGTACAAGTTTATACACCAACTATCTCTGCAGATGAAGAGGAGGTTGAGGAAATGTATGATGAGATAAAGGAAATTATTCAGATGATTTAGGTAGCTGAAAATTTAATAGTCATGAGGGCTGGAATTCCAAAAGGAAGAGTAGTGGGGGGAATATGGACTGGGGGAAAGGAATGAAAGAGGAGGTTGCCTGGTGGAATTTTGCACAGAGCATAATTTAATCATAGCTAACACTTGGTTTAAAAAATTTGAGAGAAGGTTACATACGTGTAAGAGACCTGGAGACACCAGAAGCTTTCAGATTGATTATATAATGGTAAGACAGAGATTTAGGTACCAGATTTTAAATTGTAAGACATTTCCAGGGGCAGATGTGGACTCTGACCACAATTTATTGGTCATGAACTGCAGATTAAAACTGAAGGAACTGCAAAAAGGCAGGAGTTTAAGGAGATGGGACCTGGATAAACAAAGAACCAGAGGTTTTCGATGGTTTCAGAGGGAGCATTATGGAACAATTGACAAGAACAGGGGAAAGGAATCCAGCAGAAGAAGAATGGGTAGATTCAACAGATGAAATAGTGAAGGCAGCTGAGGATCAAGTAGGTAAAAAGATGAGGGCTGGTAGAAATCCTTGGATGATACAACAGATAGTGACTTTAATCAAAGGAAAGGAGAAAATATAAAAATGCAATAAATTAAGCAGGCGAAAAGGAATACAAACATCTAAAAAATAAGATCTACAGGAAGTGCAAAAGGGCTAAGCATGTATGACTACAAGGCAAATGTAAGGATGTAGAAGCATTAGTGGTAAAATAGATACTGCTTACAGGAAAATTAAAGTGACCTTTGGAGAAAAGAGCACCACCTATATGAATATCAAGAGCTCAGATAGAAAACCAGTCCTAAGCAAAGAAGGGAAAGCAGCAAGGTGGAAGGAGTATATAGAGAGTTTATACAAGGGAGATGTCCTTGCAGGCAATACTATGGAAACAGAAGAGGACGTAGAGGAAGACGAGAAGGGAGATATGATACTGCATGAAGAATTTGATAAATCACTGAAAGACTTAAGTTGAAACAAGGGCCTGGGAGTCGACAACATTCAGTTAGAGCCACTGATAGACTTGGGAGTGCTAGCCATGACAAACTCTTTCATCTGGTGAGCAAGATGTATGAGACAGGTGAAATACCCTCAGACTTCAAAAATAATATAATAATCCCAATTCCAAAGATGATTAAATTACTGAACTATCACAGCTGCAAAATACTAACAAGAATCCTTTACAAAAGAAGGGAAAAACTGGTAGAAATTGACCTTGGGGAATATCAGTTGGATTCTGGAAAAATGTAGGAATATGCAAGGCAATACTGACCCTATGAGTTCTCATAGAAGATAGGTTAAGGAAAGGCAAACCTATGTTTATTGCATTTGTAGACTTAGAGAAAGCTTTTGACAATGTTGGCTGGAATACTCTATTTTAAATTTTAAAGGTGGCAGGGGTAAAATACAGGGAGCGAAAGGCTATTTACAATTTGTACAGAAAGTAGTTGGCAGTTATAAGAGTCGAGGGACATGAAAGGGAAGCAGTGGTTGAGAAGGGAGTGAGACAGGATTGTAGCCTCTCCTCGATGTTATTCAATCTGTATATTGAGCAAACAGTAAAGAAATCAAAAGAAAATTTTGTAGTAGGAATTAAAGTCCAGGGAGAAGAAATAAAAACCTTGAGGTTCGCCGATGACATTGTAATTCTCTCAGAGACAGCAGAGGACTTGGAAGAGCAGTTGAATGGAATAGACAGTGTCTTGAAAGGAGGATATAAGATGAAAATCAACAGAAGCAAAACAAGGATAATGGAATCTAGTCAAATTAAAACAGGTGATACTGAGGGAATTTGATTAGGAAATGAGACACTTAAAGCAGTAAAGGAGTTTTGCTATTTGGGAAGCAGAATAACTGATGATGGTTGAAGTAGAGAGGATATAAAATGTAGACTGGCAATGGCAATAAAAGTTTTTTTGAACAAGAGAAATTTATTAACATCGAGTATAGATTTAAGTGTCAGGAAGCCTTTTTCTGAAAGTATTTGTATAGAGAGTAGCCATGTATGGAAGTGAAACATTGACTATAAACAGTTTAGAGAAGACAAGAATAGAAGCTTTCAAAATGAGGTGCTACAGAAGAATGCTCAAGATTAGATCGGTAAATCATGTAACTAATGAGGAGGTACTGAATCGAACTGGGGAGAAAAGAAATTTGTGGTACAGCCTGACTAAAAGAAGGAACTGGTTAGTAGGACACATTCTGAAGCATCAAGGGATCACCAATTTAGTCCTGGTATGAAGCATGGCGGGCAAGAATCGTAGAGGGAGACCAAGAGATGAATACAGTAAGCAGATTCAGAGGGATGCAGGTTGCAGTATCTACTCGAGATGAAGAGGCTTGCACAGGATAGAGTAGCATGGTGAGCTGTATCAGACCAGTCTTTGGACTGAACAACAACAACAACATAACTTATTCACTGTAATCCTATACATATGCAGACATATAAACAAAGGAAATCCTTGGCAAACATCCCTCATCTTCTTTATCCTAATAAATACCGTGCTTTATGCACATACTCAACCAAGTCTTGTTGTCTCTTCCTGCAATTCTTTCTCTTGTGTTCTTCTCTGACTACTCCTTGGAATCTTCTGGTATTGACTCCAGACTTCCTCAAAAACATCGTAGACCTGCAACACGTACTATCATCATTTTCGTTGGCATCTGAAGCTTCATGTTAACTGGCAAAGAAATCTCCGCCACCTGATAGGATCCTTGATACCTTGTGATGACTTCTTCATCTTCCCTTTTGGCATGTAAGGACTGGATAACATCACCCATTGTCCTACTTAATATACCATACGTCTCTCTGATTTCTCGTGCTTTGTATTTGTCTTATATACTCATTTCCCTACTTCCTGTACTGTGTTTGCAAACTTGCTTACTGAGCCTCCAGATTTGTCTTTATCAAACTGAACAGGGATGGCATTTACAGACCATACACCACCTCATATACAGACAACACAGTACTCATATGTACTTTCAAATTATACACTGACTTGACATACCTTAGATAAGTATCCCTGTTGATATGATGTTTGTTCATGTAGTAACTTAACATTTGCCCATTTGTTCTATGTACCCATTCTGTTCTAACATTGGTCTGTGGATGAACAGAACTAGTTCTTAACTTCTTCACATGCAATAACCGACACAACTCATTCAATAAGTCTGACATGAAATTCGTCCTAGTTCATAATTATTCTACTTGGTGGCTCTCCAGACTTTAACATCCAGTTGCTAACCGTTGATTTGTGACTGTCACTTCCTGCTGATTCAGTATATCAACCATCTTCACATAGCAGTAAAAATGATCTGTTATTGTTTATACAAATTGGTTTTCTGGTTGCTTATGACTGAACAGTCCTAATGCATCAATCCAAAGCATTTCAAATGGTTTTGATGGTTCCGGTAGCCTCTACAGTGGCACTCACTGACAATTCAAGTCAGCTCACTGTGCACACTGTATGCATTTCCTCACATATTGATCTACATCCACTTTTCTTCTTCTCCACCAGTATCTCTCAGCCACTTTCCCTTGTTGCTCTGCATCCTCCATGACCAGATAACACATGATCATGTGCTTTCTTCAAAATATTCTCCTCAGATTCACTTAAACCTGTGGCCCTAGCCTTGTTTCCTTACACAAAAGTCCATTGTATGTGCTAAACTGTGATTGCATCCTGTACTGTGTAGTCACTGTCAGTGACTGCACTGCACTGCCTGCCACTCTGCAAGACCACAACCCAGAATTTTCAACACTTCTGGCTTCCTGCTTAACATGTCTGCATTCCCATGCCTCTTCCCTGGCCTGTATACTACTTTTTACTCAAATTCACAAAGTCTCAGGACCCATCATGTCAGCCTTTTAGATTGGGGTCTAATGTCCCAGTAACCACTTCAAAGCAGTAAGGTCAGTCACTACTCACATTTTTCCCTGTTAACATAACATCTAAAATATGTGACACCATAAATGTGCCTCAAGATTTCTTTCTCTGTCATTGAATAGTTCTTCTCCACTACATTCAGCCGTCTCGACACACAGGCTACAGGATGCTCTTCATCATTAATTTCTTGGCTTAAAATACATCCCAAATTATGATTAGATGAGACACACAGAAGGACGAGCTTCTTCTGAAAGTCTGGAAATACTATAACTGGGCTGGATGTCAAGACATACTTTTAATTCTTCAAAAGCACAGACACTCTCTTGTCCATATGAATTTCACATCTTTTCTTGGCAACTGCAGGAGTGGTCATGCTATGTCAGCAAGCCCTTTCATGACTTTTCTCTAGTAATTTGAGATCCCCCAAAAATATTGTAGTTCTTTAATCTTTGTGCTGGATGGCAAATGTGAAGTCCTCAATATCTTAAACACTTCCTTCAGACATTGTTTGTGCTGCTCCATGTCTTCTGAGAAAGCAGTGATATTGTCTGAGTAAAGTAGACACTGACACAGTTTCAAACCCCTCAACACATGCTCTAATAACTTCTGAAATTGTGCAGCTGTAGTTTTCAATCCAAACAGCCTTCTCTTGAACTGATAGTGCCCCCATGTTACTGAAAATGCTGTGGTTGGACGGTGTTTGGGTCAGCCTCCAGTTTATGGTAATCACATTATCAACGGTCCCAGTAATGTTGGAGATCAGCTGTGCATCCATTATGGCCTTGCTGTTCAGGTGATGGTAATCACAGCAGAACCTGTATTGCCTAGAACCATCTGTTGGCTTTTTTTGGAACAACCACGATTCCAGCATTCCACGGCCTGCTACTCTCTTTTATTATCCTATGAGCTAACTGCTGGTTAATAAAACCTGCTGTAACCAGTTGCAAATACACAGCCATGCGATATATTTCTGATATACTTTTGCTTCCTTTCCTGTTGGTATTCAGTGTTAAGTCACAGATGTTACTGTCAGTGGACACTGTTGGAAAAATAAATCCTCAAATTAGAACAATAGTTCTACCATCTGCTCTGTTTATCTATTCCCTTTAGGTGCTCCACTTTCCTAGGTAATGGAGCCTTAATGGCAGCTCGCAGTTGCTTGTGGTTCAAGCTCCTCAAGCACCACTCATCCACATCCAGAATGTCTCAACTTGGTATCAATATCCCCTACTCAACTTTACATTCTTGGTGCCATGATTTTCAATATTTATATATATACCTTTCTTGTATGCATATAATACTTACCTTAATAAAATAACTTGCTGGATATAAAGTTCATTGTTCTTTTCCAGATGCTCTGCAGCACTTAACATACCCACAGCAACATCTTGGTGCCAACTAATATTCATGCGAATCAAGCCGTAGGGCAGTTGTACATGGTTCAACTGGTTTGTCCAATACAATAGATGTCCCTCACTACAGTTCTACACAGTCAGCAGCTTCCTCTAGCTGGGATGTCATTCTACTAAATACTGTTCTACATTGCCTGCTGTAGCCCTCACATACATGCAGTACTACCTCCACACTGCTTAAATCAAACAGCCCACATACAAAAATTTGTCTCCACTGAACCTAACTGTCTCACATTATTATCCCTGGCCTCATGTCAAGTATAGCATGGTGGGTTCCATTGGCTTCAGTCCACTATGTGTCTGCTGGTAACCGACACATGCACCCCTGTGCCCAACAAAAACTTGCACTCTTTGCCTCTTACAACATCCATTACTGCACACCACACCTCTGCATATGTATTCATTGCATCTGATTTTAACAGGAATACCTATAGGTGAACTTTGGATTTGCCCTTGTGTTTAACGGCTGCTTGCCACTTCCTCATTCACCACTACATCCATTGCCAAAATTCTGCTGCGGTAACCCTCCATTTCATGTGTTTGGCAACACTGCCTCTGTAAAAGCCTCTTTCGTCCGCACCTGTAACACACAATGTTTGCTCAAAATACTCCACGTCTATCTCTTCTCCCTGCTGACATGTCTATTTCTTTGCATTATCACCAACCTAATAGCAGAATACAGATCCTTTGGTACACCTGTTTGCACCCTTCTTGACATGTCCGATGGCAGTCCTCTCAGAAAAGTGCCCTGTGCTCAGCTCTCAGTCACTTGTTATTAGAGCTGTAAGTGGTATCCGGCAGTAGCAAGTCCATTATATACAGCTGATAGCACTGAATCTTGGGAGCCAGGAAGTGATGACCCATGGAAGGTGCATCATTATACACTGGATGCATTTGGCCCTGTTTGGTTGCCAAATGCTTGTCATAGCTGAATATGTTTGCCTTAGGTGTTGCTTGCTCGTGGCTTCTGGGTAGTAAGTGTCCATCTTAGAGTGTGGAAACATTGATGGTGATCTGTAGTCTGACATTCTACATCTAAATATATACTCTGCTAGCCACCAAGCGGTGTGTGGTGGAGGGCACTATTCATGCCAGAGTCATATTTCCTCCCCTCTGTTCCACTCGCGGATCGCGCGAAGGAAAAACAGCTATCTGGATGCCTCAGTACGAGCTCTAATTTCCCTTATCTTTGAATGGTGATCATTGCACAATATGGAAGTAGGTGGAAATAGTATATGCTCTACATCATTGGTGAAGATTGGATTTTGGAATTTAGTGAGCAGCCCCTTACGTTTAGCGCATCGTCTACTTGCAAGTGTGTCCCACTTCAAACTTTCTATGAGATGTGTAATGCTCTCATGATGGCTAAATGTACCAGTCATGAATCTTGCCACTCTTCTTTGCACCTTCTCAATCTCTTGAATCGTACCCAACAGGTAAGGGCCCCACAAAGATGAACAGTACTCTAAGACTGTACGAACTAAAGTATTGTAACCAATTTTCTTTGTTGAAGGACTGCATCACTTCAGGATTCTACCAATAAAACACAGTCTAGAGTTCACCTTACCTGTTAGAGTTTGCCTTACCCGTTACTTGTATAATCTGATTGTTTCATTTGAGATCATTTCGAATAGTCACACCCAGATACTTGATGGATGTTACCGCTTCAAAAGACTGGGCGTTTATTTTGTACTCATACATTAATGGGGATTTTTACATTATTATACGCTGTAGGTTACACTTACTGATGTTGAGAGATAATTGCCAGTCATTACACCACACATTTATTTTCTGCAAATCCTCATTGATTTGTTCACAACTTTTAACAAAGAGATAGAGGGGCTGGCCAGTACTTACCTCAGTTCAGTACAGCTGATAGATACACATAAAACAGAACTGAAAATTTAAGTTCCTAGCTTTCGGAACAAATGTTCCTTCATCAGGGAGGCGAGAGGGGAAAGAAAGGGAAAGGAGATTCAGTTACTCACAACCCAGGTTATGAAGCAACAGGCAAAGGAAAATAGGGAGGGTAGCAAGGATGGAGGCATGGTTGTCAGAGGGAAGCCAAAGATATTCTACTGTAAGTACTGTGCCAGCTTCAAACCAAAGAGGATGCATACAGAAGTAAAGAGATATATAGTATAAAGATAAACACAACTATGTAGGATGAAAAGATGCATGAATGGCTAAAGAGGAAAGGGAAAGAGTAGAAGACTGAAGAGTGAATGGGAGTGAGGTTGTTTAACGTAGGTTCAGTCCAGGGGGATGGCGGGATGAAAGGATGTGTTGGAGTGCAAGTTCCCATCTCCGCAGTTCAGAGGGACTGGTGTTGGGTGGGAGAAGCCAAATGGCACGTACGGTGTAGCAGGTTCCTAGGTCCCTAGAATTATGCTGGAGGGCATGCTCCGCTATTGGGTATTGGGCATCTCCTAGGCGGACAGTTCGTCTGTGTCCGTTCATGCGCTCAGCCAGTTTAGTTGTTGTCATGCCGATGTAAAAGGCTGTGCAGTGCAGGCATGTCAGTTGATAAATGACATGTGTAGTTTCACACGTAGCCCTGCCTTGAATTGTGTATGTTTTGCCAGTAGCGGGGCTGCAGTAGGTGGTTGTGGGGGGATGCATGGGGCAGGTTTTGCAGCGGGGTTGGTTACAGGGGTAGGAACCGCTGGGTAGAGAAGGTAGTCTGGGAATATTGTAGGGTTTAACAAGGATGTTACGGAGGTTAGGGGGGCGACGAAAGGCAACTCTGGGTGGTGTGGGGAGAATTTTGTCAAGGGATGATCTCATTTCAGGGGTTGACTTGAGAAAGTCATATCCCTGGCGGAGTAATTTGTTGATGTTTTCGAGGCCAGGATAATATTGGGTGACAAGGGGGATGCTTCTGTGTGGTCTGGGGGTAGGAACGTTGTTGTTGGACGGGGAGGAATGTATTGCTCGGGAAATCTGTTTGTGGACAAGGTCTGCAGGATAGTTGCGGGAGAGGAAAGCACTGGTCAGGTTATTGGTGTAATTGTTGAGGGATTCGTCACTGGAGCAGGTACGTTTGCCACGAATACCTAGGCTGTAGGGAAGGAGCGTTTGATGTGGAAAGGATGGCAGCTATCAAAGTGAAGGTACTGTTGTTTGTTTGTGGGTTTGATATGGACAGAGGTGTGGATGTGAGCTTCAACAAGATGAAGGTCAACATCCAGGAAGGTGGCTTGGGTTTTGGAGAAGGACCAGGTGAAATTCAGATTCGAAAAGGAGTTGAGGTTATGGAGGAAATTAAGGAGTGTTTCTTCACCATGAGTCCAGACCACAAAGATGTCATCTATAAACCTATACCAGGCCAGGGGAAGCAGCTGTTGGGTCTTCAGGAAAGCCTCCTCCATGCGGCCCATAGGACAGAGCCATCCTGGTTCCCATGGCCGTTCCCCTGATTTGTTTGTAGGTCTGGCCCTCAAAAGTGAAGTAATTATGGGTGAGGATGAAGTTGGTAAGTGTGATAAGGAACGAGGTTTTTGGAAGATCTTTGGGTGGCCGTTGGGAGAGGTAGTGCTCAAGGGCAGAGAGACCATGGGTATGTGGGATGTTTGTGTGAAGGGATGTAGCATCTATGGTGACAAGAAAGGTTTCAGGTGGGAGAGGAGTGGGAATGGATTTGAGGCGTTCTAGGAAGTGGTTTGTGTCTTTGATGTAGGATGGGAGTCTGCGGGTGATAGGTTGTAGGTGCTGGTCTACCAGAGCTGAGATACGTTCGGTTGGGGCTTTGAAGCCTGCTACAATGGGACGGCCAGGATGGTTCTCTTTGTGGATTTTGGGTAATAGGTAGAAGGTAGGGGTACGTGGCTCAGGTGGAGTGAGTAAGTCTATGGAAGCCGTTGTGAGGCCTTGTGAGGGACCTTGGATTTTTAGGATTTTTTGCAGCTCAGTCTGGATGGAGGGAATGGGGTCCTGGGTGACAGCTTTGTAGGTTGAGGTGTCAGAGAGTTGACGCAGTCCTTCTGCCACATACTCCACACGGTCAAGTACGACAGTTGTGGAGCCTTTATCCGCCAGGAGGATGACAATAGAGCGGTCTATTTTCAGCTCCTTAATGGCACGGGAGTCAGCTGGGGTGATGTTGTGGGTTGTCGGTATGTTCTTCAAGAAGGACTGGGAGGCAACACTGGATGTGAGGAATTCCTGAAATGTCTGCAAGGGATGGTTTTGGGGGAGGGGAGGAGGACCCCTTTGAGAAGGCAGTCGGAACTGTTCTAGACTGGGTTCAACACTGGGTCTAGTATTTGGGGGCTGTGTTTGGGTAGTGAAGTGATATTTCCAGTTGAGGTTCCGGGTGAATGAGAGGAGATCTTTAACCAGGGCAGTGTGGTTGAATTTAGGTGTGGGGCTAAAGGTTAAACAACCTCACTCCCATTCACTCTTCAGTCTTCTCCTCTTTCCCTTTCATCTTTAGCCAATCACGCATCTTTTCATCCTACATAGTTGTGTTTATCTTTATACTATATATCTCTTTACTTCTGTATGCATCCTCTTTGGTTTGAAGCTGGCACAGTACTTACAGTAGAATATCTTTGGCTTCCCTCCGACAACCATGCCTCCATCCTTGCTACCCTCCCTATTTTCCTTTGCCTGTTGCTTCATAACCTGGGTTGTGAGTAACTGAATCTCCTTTCCCTTCTTCCATTTCTTTCCCCTCTCTCCTCCCCGATGAAGGAACATTTGTTCCGAAAGCTAGGAACTTAAATTTTCAGTTCTGTTTTATGTGTATCTATCGGCTGTACTGAGCTGAGGTAAGTACTGGCCAGCCCCTCTATCTCTTTGTTAGTATTTGTTTCACATCTATATATGAGATTTTCCATTAATCATTTAGATCACCTACATGGTCCACATCCTTCATTGTTTTGTCCCTTTGTTAGCTATCACTTACATCTGTCATCTTAACACTTTCTCTTCTTCAGTGTTTTATATATACATAAATAAATATTTTCGTCACCAACTGTGCTAGTTTCATCTTCCTCCTATTATCTTGTTCCATTTATAGTCCTCTTCTCTTTTTAATTTATTGATTTATTTATTCAACATTCCATAGTTTTAACGTTCGTTATTCGCTGTTTCCCAGCCAACAATCATTGCCAACAATCTCTTCCACACCTACCAGTATCATCCATTTCCGTCGATTTCTTGTTGCTGGCGATATTTTTGTGCCATTGGCTATCTTTCTCTGCCACAAGAAAAATTTTTTGGGATATTTCTGCGCCACCCGCGATCTTTTTTGCGGCACGCGCGATCGCTTTTGCGGCACCCGCGATCTTTTTTGCGGCACGCGCGATCGCTTTTGCGGCACCCGCGATCGCTTTTGCGGCACGCGCGATCTTTTTTCGCCTCTCGCTATCTCTGTTTTTGAGCAACGTTTGTTCTTTTCCCCTGATCTGGACGTACTTGCTTGGTCTGGTCAACTTTTTCTGTATTTTTCTTATTTAGTGGTCTTCCTTTGGTATTGAACATTACCAACACAATTTCTTTCCTTCTCGTCCTTCCCTCCGTGTTTTACTCCTTCTTATGATTACTATTTCAACTTTAGTTATTTAATTTCCCTACCCACCAGTTACCCACTATGTACCCTAATCCTATACCACATTATTTACATTCATTCCGGAAACATGCATTCACCGTAGCCAAACTGCAATCCCACATACTTTTCCTCCGGTCCTGCTTAACCTTTGGAATTACCCCTAAAGGGCTTACCTTAAAAGTTCCCATCTCTGGGTGCAATTCCTCCTTCCACCAGTCTCTCCTGGACTTCCAGAACCTTCAATCCTTAGCCCTTACCCAACTTGTCCTGAATCTCTACACTACTTCATGTAACCACCACTCCCAACAGCTCCTATCTCTCTTCAAAGTCCTCCACCTCTCAAACCCTTGCTTGGAGAACACACTCAGGAACATCATCCTAGAAGCCAGCTGCAAACTTGAGTTCCATGCCACACACCACCTGAAAAAACTATCCACAGTGCTAGTGCAACACCTAAGAAGTGGGGTCCCTCTCCCTATACCTCACAAACACCAACCACAACAGAACCTTCAACAAACCCCCCTCATAGCCAACAAACCTAGCCTAGCCACCCTACTCAATCTCCCCATCCCAGCACATACCCCACACAGACCAAATCTCAACTATAACCACAGTCAAATGCCACATATCACCAGTCCCAATTCAGTCCTAAACCTCTCATCCAGATCCCTCTCTCCTCCAGAGACATCTGTTCTATCAAAAGGCTTAACCTTTAGCCCCACACCTAAATTCAACCACACTGCCCTGGTTAAAGATCTCCTCTCATTCACCCGGAACCTCAACTGGAAATATCACTTCACTACCCAAACACAGCCCCCAAATACTAGACCCAGTGTTGAACCCAGTCTAGAACAGTTCTGACTGCCTTCTCAAAGGGATCCTCCTCCCCTCCCCCAAAGCCATCCCTTGCAGACATTTCAGGAATTCCTCACATCCAGTGTTGCCTCCCAGTCCTTCTTGAAGAACATACCGACAACCCCCAACATCACCCCAGCTGAATCCCGTGCCATTAAGGAGCTGAAAATAGACTGCTCTATTGTCATCCTCCCGGCGGATAAAGGCTCCACAACTGTCGTACTTGACCGTGTGGAGTATGTGGCAGAAGGACTGCGTCAACTCTCTGACACCTCAACCTACAAAGCTGTTACCCAGGACCCCATTCCCTCCATCCAGACTGAGCTGCAAAAAATTCTAAAAATCCAAGGTCCCTCACAAGGCCTCACAATGGCTTCCATAGACTTACTCACTCCACCTGAGCCACGTACCCCTACCTTCTACCTATTACCCAAAATCCACAAAAAGAGAACCATCCTGGCCGTCCCATTGTAGCAGGCTTCAAAGCCCCAACCGAACGTATCTCAGCTCTGGTAGACCAGCACCTACAACCTATCACCCGCAGACTCCCATCCTACATCAAAGACACAAACCACTTCCTAGAACGCCTCAAATCCATTCCCACTCCTCTCCCACCTGAAACCTTTCTTGTCACCATAGATGCTACATCCCTTTACACAAACATCCCACATACCCATGGTCTCTCTGCCCTTGAGCACTACCTCTCCCAACGGCCACCCAAAGATCTTCCAAAAACCTCGTTCCTTATCACACTTACCAACTTCATCCTCACCCATAATTACTTCACTTCCTACATCAAAGACACAAACCACTTCCTAGAACGCCTCAAATCCATTCCCACTCCTCTCCCACCTGAAACCTTTCTTGTCACCATAGATGCTACATCCCTTTACACAAACATCCCACATACCCATGGTCTCTCTGCCCTTGAGCACTACCTCTCCCAACGCCCACCCAAAGATCTTCAAAAAACCTCGTTCCTTATCACACTTACCAACTTCATCCTCACCCATAATTACTTCACTTTTGAGGGCCAGACCTACAAACAAATCAGGGGAACGGCCATGGGAACCAGGATGGCTCTGTCCTATGGGCCGCATGGAGGAGGCTTTCCTGAAGACCCAACAGCTGCTTCCCCTGGCCTGGTATAGGTTTATAGATGACATCTTTGTGGTCTGGACTTATGGTGAAGAAACACTCCTTAATTTCCTCCATAACCTCAACTCCTTTTCGAATCTGAATTTCACCTGGTCCTTCTCCAAAACCCAAGCCACCTTCCTGGATGTTGACCTTCATCTTGTTGAAGCTCACATCCACACCTCTGTCCATATCAAACCCACAAACAAACAACAGTACCTTCACTTTGATAGCTGCCATCCTTTCCACATCAAACGCTCCCTTTCCTACAGCCTAGGTATTCGTGGCAAACGTATCTGCTCCAGTGACGAATCCCTCAACAATTACACCAATAACCTGACCAGTGCTTTCCTCTCCCGCAACTATCCTGCAGACCTTGTCCACAAACAGATTTCCCGAGCAATACATTCCTCCCCGTCCAACAACAACGTTCCTACCCCCAGACCACACAGAAGCATGCCCACTGGACTCGCATTCGGGAGGACGACGGTTCAATCCCACGTCCGGCCATCCTGATTTAGGTTTTCCGTGATTTCCCTAAATCGCTCTAGGCAAATGCCGGGATGGTTTCTTTCAAAGGGTACGGCCGACTTCCTTCCCTAATCCGATGAGACCGATGACCTCGCTGTCTGGTCTCCTTCCCCAAACCAACCAACCAACCAACAGAAGCATCCCCCTTGTCACCCAATATTATCCTGGCCTCGAAAACATCAACAAATTACTCCGCCAGGGATATGACTTTCTCAAGTCAACCCCTGAAATGAGATCATCCCTTGACAAAATTCTCCCCACACCACCCAGAGTTGCCTTTCGTCGCCCCCCTAACCTCCGTAACATCCTTGTTAAACCCTACAATATTCCCAGACTACCTTCTCTACCCAGCGGTTCCTACCCCTGTAACCAACCCCGCTGCAAAACCTGCCCCATGCATCCCCCCACAACCACCTACTGCAGCCCCGCTACTGGCAAAACATACACAATTCAAGGCAGGGCTACGTGTGAAACTACACATGTCATTTATCAACTGACATGCCTGCACTGCACAGCCTTTTACATCGGCATGACAACAACTAAACTGGCTGAGCGCATGAATGGACACAGACGAACTGTCCGCCTAGGAGATGCCCAATACCCAGTAGCGGAGCATGCTCTCCAGCATAATTCTAGGAACCTAGGAACCTGCTACACCATACGTGCCATTTGGCTTCTCCCACCCAACACCAGTCCCTCTGAACTGTGGAGATGGGAACTTGCAGTCCAACACATCCTTTCATCCCGCCATCCCCCTGGACTGAACCTACGTTAAACAACCTCACTCCCATTCACTCTTCAGTCTTCTACTCTTTCCCTTTCCTCTTTAGCCATTCATGCATCTTTTCATCCTACATAGTTGTGTTTATCTTTATACTATATATCTCTTTACTTCTGTATGCATCCTCTTTGGTTTGAAGCTGGCACAGTACTTACAGTAGAATATCTTTGGCTTCCCTTTGACAACCATGCCTCCATCCTTGCTACCCTCCCTATTTTCCTTTGCCTGTTGCTTCATAACCTGGGTTGTGAGTAACTGAATCTCCTTTCCCTTCTTCCCTTTCTTTCCCCTCTCTCCTCCCCGATGAAGGAACATTTGTTCCGAAAGCTAGGAACTTAAATTTTCAGTTCTGTTTTATGTGTATCTATCGGCTGTACTGAGCTGAGGTAAGTACTGGCCAGCCCCTCTATCTCTTTGTTAGTATTTGTTTCACATCTTTATATGAGATTTTCCATTAATCATTTTGTTCAAAACTTTTGTGTCATATGACTTTCCTGTAGACTACAGCATCATCAGTAAACAGTCTAATGCAACTGTCAATTCCATCAACCAGATCATTTATGTAAATCGTAAAAAGCAGCATACCTGCTGTTAAGCTTTTTTTCTGTTGAAGTCTCTCCATTCAGGACAATATACTGCTATTTGTCGGTTAGAAAACTTTCTATCCAGCCGCATATGTCATCGGATAGACTGTAAGTGTGCACTTTTTGGAGCAAGTTACAGTGCAGAACTGAGTCGAACACCTTTCGAGAGTTGAGGAATATGGCACCAACTTGGGAGCGGGTATCTAGAGCCTGATGTATATCATGCACAAAGGGGGCCAGCTGTGTCTCACATGACCGCTGTTTCCTAAGACCATGCTGGTTTCTGCAGATGAGCTTCTCAGAGTCTAGAAAGGTCATTATGTCTGAACACAAAATATGTTCCACGATTCTACAACAAATTGATGTCAGTGAAATTGGCCGATAATTATGTGTGTCTGATTTTCTACTTTTCTTATAGATTGCTATGACCTGGCTCTCCTTTAAATGAGTCTTTCATTCGCAGTCAAGAACATTTGAGTAACATGAGGCAATTCACTTTCCTATATTGCCCACAATGTATTGTCCGGTATCCACTGGATCCCCTATGTTCTGTAGATGGTACAGGGCTGTAAAGACATTCCTCCTCCTCCTCCTCCTCCCCCCCCCCCCCCCACCCACTTAAACTGTTATGAATAAATTGCCTGATGAACTAGTTGGACATGATCTGAGGAAGGTAAGACAGGATTGTGATCCGCTTAATCCATGTTTTCTTGTACATGAGTGAGAGGAAAATTGTAATCATTTCCATTTGTAGCTTCATTTGTATATAGTGTTCCATATTGTTCATTGCACTCCACAAACCACAAGAAACACAATCAGTACTAGCACAAAGAAATCTGATGCAAGTCCAGGAACACCTGTTTGTATTGGTCTCTTTTGCTCATCTTCATAAAGAGATCCACACAATCCGAGGAAGGTATGACAGAACAGTGATCTGTGTGACCTAAGTGCTCTTAAACACGAGTGAGAGAAGAATCGTGCCCATTCACAGCTTCATTTATATATAGTGATCGTTTTGTTCATCGCACCCAACAAACCACAAGAAACACAATCAATACAAGTGAAAAGTCCCAATAACCTTTGTTGGATATCAGTGTTCATTACTTGGTTGTCAGGTAATGCTGCACATTTCCTGAGTCCATAAAAATTGTGCGGTCGTCACAGGTCACCAGTGTGGTGAGTAAGTGGAATAAGTTGCACATACTGATATGTAACCACTTTATTAGACAGGAATGGTCATGCAACATAAAACATGTGTTAGCACAGACAGTCCAAAATGAACTAGACAAAGACCAAGAATAAAACAAAAGACATTACACACATACAATGTTCTTAGGGCTTGAATTTGCTGGCTCATATTGACCTCAGCAGGTCCAAGTTGGCGCAAGTTCTTTTGTAGATCAAATACAGGCCATACAGGCAATGCTACTAGCTACAACTTTTTTAATCCCAGACAAGACCAAACAATTACAATTACACTGTAGGTTTCATTAACTGATAAATATTGTGAAATTGATCACCAGTTGAGACCAATAATTTGTTACTACCTAACCACAAGATGGGGAGTACACAACCATAAACCTGCATATGGATTGTCCACAAATTAGGGGTTCGGTCATACACTTTTGCTTTAAACCCCTAAAGTAGTACTGATTATTCATATGATGTGCCTAGCAGACACTCAATGAATAGTTTACAAAAGCACACAAATAAATAAATAGATTATTAAATGAAGGGATTAAGAAAGGTTAATGATGTAGCCTAACCACAGAATTAAAACTGAATATCATTTTGTTCAGATCAAACACAAGTTACTTCAAATGGTGGGTTTACACAGGATAACATTTAAACACAGTGAAGCAATAAGAGATGAAATAACTAACCTAGCATTCACAGGCATTGATGAATGTAAGCCAAAGCTTACAATTAGTGCAACTAAATAACTCAAACTGACTAAAATTCCTGAAGTTCAATAAGTTCATTCAAGACTATGAACAATAACCAATTCACCATAGCAAACTTCAGTCACCGATACCTCTACTAGTCCCCACTTTTCAATTACTTACTTAAACACACACGGTTCACTGGCTGCTCAGATCTTATCAGTGGCCTTGCACAGCCAGACACAAACATCAGAAGACCATGAATTATGCCTTGCTTGCCTAATTAAAATTTATTTCACATGATGTACAACTACAGTCATGTAAGCATCATGGATCTAGGCCGCCATTCTCATAAGTTCATATTTTAAATCTTTACATATTTCAGACACATGAGGGATGTTCAAAAGAAAAGGTATGAAACAACACTGTGGATATAATTGAAGTCTTTACTCAGAAATAAGCCTAAGCACAACTATCCCACTGTTTCTCGAGCCTAAAGATTCCCTGTGGCTGTGACAGGAGCCAGTCCTCCACTGTGGCCTTCAGTTCGTCATCTGAGATGAAGCACTTAGCTTTGAGATGTCTTTTTAGTAGACCAAACACATGGTATTTACAGAGTAACATGTTCGGGCTATAGAGCAGATGCTCAAGCTGCTCCCACTTGAACTTGGCCATTACCCTTTGTGGGATGTTGGAGACATGTGGACATGCATTATTGTGGAGCAGAGTCACTACCTCTGTGAGCAGCCCAGACCGTTTGCTCTTGATGGACTTGCATAGGCTACTAAGTGTACATGTCATTGTTAATGGTTTTTCCCTGTGCTCGAGGAATTCGATGAGTATCGTACCTCGGGCATCAAAAATGATGGTGAGCATCACTTTTGCCTGCTGAGGGCAATTTTTTTGTATCTTTTTGAGGGAGGTGATGAGACTATATCCATGTCCCTAGATGCCTCACTACATTATCCCAAAGAAGCATATGCAAATTTCAAATACCTTTTCATCTGAACACTACTTATATATAGCCTACCTTCTTTAGACAATTTGCAGACAGTTATTACTTTTGTTACACATTAAACATAGCAGAATAATCAGCTGTGATATATATTTATACACTGCGAAGCGGAATGACAAGAGCTAGTCAAACACAAAACTTTATTCAGCTTGCACCTGCCATACTCTTCTACTCAAATATCAATCTTACAAATGCTATATTATAAAAATTCATATTCAACATGCATAAACAAACTTGAGTAATAGAACAAATCATTCATGCTAATGGTATCCTGTATCTGTGAAGAACTCTTTGTTACAGCACTATATTAACAACTTTTGAATAAATTACTTATAACAATTACAGTGAGGTGACAAAAGTCATGGGGTTGTGATACGCACATATACAGTTGGCGGTGCTACTGTGTACACAAGGTAGAAAAGGGCAGTGCACTGGCAGAACTGTCATTTCTACTCAGGTGATTCATGTGAAAAGATTTCCGACTTGATTATGGCCACATGACAAGAATTAACAGACTTTGAACTTGGAATGGTAGTTGGAGCTAATGCATGGGACATTGGGAATTCAATATTCCGCAATCCACTGTGTCAAGAGTGTGAGGAAAATACCAAATTTCAGGCATTACCTCTCACCATGGCAACGCAGTGACCGCAAGTCTTCACTTCACAACTGAAAGCAATGGTATTTGCATAGAGTTGTCAGAGCTAACAGACAAGCAACACTGCATTAAATAACTGCAGAAATCAATGTGGGACATATGACGAACATATCTATTAGGACAGTGTGGCAAAATTTGGCATTAATGGGCTATGGCAGCAGACAACCAGCAAGAGTGTGTTTGTTAGCAGCACATTATGACCTGCAATACCTCTCCTGGCTGATGACCGTTTCGGTTGGACTCTACATGACTGGAAAACTGTGGCCTCGTCAGGTGAGCCCCAATTTCAGTTGGTAAGATCTGATGGTAGGATTCGTGTCTGATTCAGACCCCATGAAACCATGGGCTCATGCTGTCAACAAGGCACTGTGCAAGTTGGTGGTGGCTCCGTAGTCGTATGGGATGTATTTACTTGAAATGGATAGGGTTCTCTGGTCCAACTGAACCGATCATTGACAGGAAATCATTAGTTTGGTTACTTGGAGACCATTTATAGCCATTCATGGACTTTGTTCCGAAAAAATGATGGAATTTTTATGAGTGACAATGCGCCATGTCACCATGCCAGAATTGTTCATCATTGGCTTGAAAAACATGCAAGCAAATTGTTTGGCCACCCATATTGCCCGATAAGAATCCGATCAAACACTTATGGGACATAATCAAGAAGTCAGCTCGTGCACAAAATCCTGCACCAGCAACATTTTCACAATTATGGACAATTATAGAGGCAGACTTGTTGAATCCATGCTATATAGAGTTGTTGCACTATGCTGGGCAAAAGGAGGCCCGACACAATTTTAGAAGGTACCCTTGACTTTCGTCACCACCGTGTGTTCAGCATTAAAATAGATATGGTTGTTTTGCAGCTGTCTTCCAAGACCTATCCAATGGTGTTTCATGCACATATTTAGTGTTTCTGAAGCATTTGTCTGTGTTGTTATAAACAATTTGGTAATCTAGTCACTTCATAGTAACTTACCACGTACATGATGCTCCACCAAACCTGCCATTTTTTAAGACTTTATACAGTGGACATACCACTTGTAACATCACCCTATTAGGCCACTTGTATGGCGCGTAAACTTAATTAATTATGAATGTTCTTAAATATTTCTGTCATGTACTCATTGTGCTTGTACTTCCATGACAATTATTTTCCATGTGACCGATGTTCTGATGATGGGGCTATGTCCAAGACACATCTGTTGATTTTTCTGACCCAATAAAGCAATGATGTAAGAATGATGTGTTCACAGTGACAAATACACACACTAAATTGCATTGATGCCACCCCTGCATAATAGTGTGCTGCTCTCCATATCCAGGATAGTTGGCATATGCCAATGGTGCACCATTGATGCTAGTGATGACAGTCCTGTGAGACATATCAAAGATGCATTCTGGGAGCCTAATTCCTTAACATAGTTATTTCCTTTATAGAAAGGCATAAGAATCACACATACCAATATATGATGGAAGGAATAAAGTAATAACTCACCATATACTGTGAGGCATTGAGTATCCAGATGACTACATTGTGTAACTCAATTGGGATGATGGATTTATCAGATAGTGTGCGAACAGAGGAAGGAAAGGATAGAGAGGAATTCAGAGAATGTTATCTGATGACTGAGAGGAACAGGCAATAAGTGCATGGAATAGGAGTGTGGTATTGGTTAGCTCATTTTGACTACAGGCAGGGGGTAATGCATGCATTGCTTAATGGCATGGAGGAGTAAATTTGGAGGATGGGGGGGGGGGGGAATTGAGAGTGCATAATGAGTGAAGTGGCGGGCATGGAGATGGGGGCAGAGGCAGGGGCTTGTGGAAGTTGAGATCAGGAATATCGTGGGGTCAAACAATATGTTGTAAGTACAATATCCATCTGTATAGTTCAGATAAGCAACTGTAGGTGTGTGTGTGTGTGGGGGGGGGGGGGGCTAATCCAGATGACACAGGTTATGAAACAATCACAGCAGTTCAGCTTGTGTTGTGTTCAACAGTGAGTGGCTGGCCAATTCTGCACTTGGCCATAGTTTAGCAGTGGCCATTCATCTTGGTGGACAGTTCTCTCTTCCACATCATTGTGAGCCACTCACTAGTTCCCCTACTTTTACCAAAGTGAGCTCATTGGTGCCATTTTCCTATCCAGTGCGCTTTCTAATTTTCCTGCACAGCTGTCGCCCACCCATCTTTCCCTTCCCAGCCTCTTTTCACCTGATGCTCACTCCTCCTAATGCAACCCCTCAGCTCAAATGATCTGTGGTGCTGATAAAATATACTCAGCCTGCACAATGTAACTGCGCGGTTGTATGTGTAATATGTATTGTTAGCTCTGAAGAAGGAGATAATCTGAAAGCTTAGTAATATTTCCTGTTTGTTGTATGTGACTGTTGGCCACTTAATGCCTCATCTAAACAGTAAATTGTTGCCTTTAGTCCTTCTATTATTTATATTCCACCAAGGACTTTATATTACCGTGCACACTGTATCTAGTAAGTTTGATGGATATGCCAAGATCAAACTAGTAGCCAAGTTACATGCTAGTTGCTGGTCACAGATTAGTTTTTTTCCAGAAATGGAGATTTTATTCCATTTCATTCAGTCTCTGACCTTTTTCAGTTGAATAGGAATCAAGGGAATTTCAAACAACTGGCCTTCATGGTCTCAGGGTACATCACTCCAGCAGGCCACACATATAGGTGACGCATCTCACACTTTGGATTTTTTTGTGAAATAAAGATGTTGATAATCTACTTTCTCTCTGATAAAAATTCTCAGTGGGCTCATAAAATAACAGCCAGAAGCCAATTCTTCATTTATATATAAAGTTAAAAAAAAACACTAATTAATAACAATTTGCCACTGTAAATATTTTGCAAGCAACAAGAATTAAATGGAGTTTGATGGCTCACCTCTGACCATTAAAACTGCAACATCATGATTGCGGTACGCAACAGATGTTGAACTGGCGTGCTTGGGTATGCATATCATTAGCATTTTGATGCAACAGCACAACTTATATTCTGTATCCCATCTGAATGTTGGTTGTTTGTGAGACGATTTTTTGTGCCTTGTTTAAGAATAATAAGCATCTACCAGTACATCTCGGAATTCGACAGCAGCAGGATTCCTGCTGAGATTACGGCCTATAGTTATATGATAATTGTTGTTTGTGTTGGTTGGGATCCCATGACTGCCATACAAATATGGAATCAGTTGGTTCAGGAGTGCCATAATCCACACCATGGAGGATCTCAACAGCCCATGTGACTACTAACCAGAAGGACACACACATTATTTGCTTGGCTGTGTAGGATCATACAGTCACATCACATGCCTGGAATCATGAAATGGGTTTGTTTGCGGGAAGTAGCCACACAGATAGGGTGATGACATCTGGAGCACCACAGACTGTTGACTTGGTGGTTATTGTTATGGCTTCCCTTCACACTACAGCAGAGAGAGAAGTGCCAACAATAATATGCCCAACAACCCTTGACAAATGAACAGCACTGAATCATCTTTTGAAACAAGTACTAGTTGTGCACACATCATCATGATGGATGTATCTGAGTAGAATGAACATTGCCGGAGTGCATTTGTCATTTTCATGTTGAGGGTCCAGCATGTGACATGATGATATGTTGTGCTATTGTGCCAACATGATCACCTCTGATTTGCCTACACTGTAATTTGGGCACCAAACATTACATACTTTATGGTAACGCTGCCTTACCTTCGAGGTTTCAGTGAAGTTGCACATGGTGTCGTAACCTACCTCGAGACTGAGGGTGTTTAATTGCTGCTCTGACCAGCAGGTTCTCCAAATCTCTCAGCCACTGAAGTCGCCTGCTCATGAGTTTCCGAGAGACTAGGATGGCACTCACTTGCCAAGCACAGTGACTGATACAGTGTGGCATACAGTTGTAACAGCATGGAATGAGATACGTGTATCTGTCATCCAAGCTCATTTATATTTGATGTCCAGCTGGGGCAGAGCCGTTGTTACTGCTCTGTAAATAAATTTTGCACATTGTGTACCTCAAAATCAGGCAAAGCAAAAGCAAAGTTCCGCATTCTGGCAATGATGTCTGACGGTCAGGACTGACCGACTGATGACCTCTGCGTCATCTGCTGCCAACAGCATCATTGGATGTGGTATGGAGTGGCCTCATGTCCGCCTACCCCACCCGTTGTCGGCAATTGGCTTCACAGGGCTGAGTGCACCCCATAACACTTCTCCCACTGAGGTAGAATACCTGGCAACACCAGGAATTGGACCTGGTTCCTCTGCATAGCAACCAGACATGCTAACCACTGAGCTACAAAGGTGGACACCCCTAAATCACATAAAAATTTTAAAATGCATTCTTCTTACCATACTGTACACAGGCAATAAGTAAAATTTGTTGTTTGCTGTTGTTCTACCTGGTGTTGAAATTTTATTGGTTGGCAGTAGAAAGTGTTTTCTCCTGGCTTTCATTTTGAATATTTTTTTAATTTTTTCATCTCTTTATCTTCATGAAATAAAACAGAGCATGCTATAACACTTAATTCTCCAATTTCTTTACCTTTTCAGGTGGGAAAAGTAAGCAAGAGGACAAAATATCAAACACAGTCAAGAATAAGAAGATGAAGATTACATAGCAAGTGGATTTTAATCATTTGTTCAAATGCTGTATCAGGTTCATAGTTTTGTAATTTTGTACTATGAAATGTCAGGATTCAGAGAGAAGCAAAAATTTCATTTAAGACATTCTGATTCCTGCATAACTTATGATTTGAAGGGGTCGGTGGAAGAAAGTGCTAACCCACAAGAGCATAGTTTTGAGCTATTGCATGTTATATGTTTGGTTAAATCTACAAATTGTATGTCACAATGGATTTAACTGTAACTTTTTCTACAGATGGTTACAGTATTTGTTTAGCTACACAATATGATCTATGTATAAAAAATTTTTGGTCAGTCCCAGAAAACTTCTTATTTGTAACATTGTCCCTACTTTTGTGGTTGAATGCTCATCATCAAAAAGTACTTGCAAAACTTCTTTATTATAATACATCGGAGAATAATATACGAAAGTTTCTAAACACAAGAAAGATTAAACAGTTACTGCAATAATGATGAAACATTCACAGTGTGACAACATCAGTTTTCATCCACAATTTAGTCACTACATAAAATGTTTTGTTTTCTTTTGCATTAAAAAATTGAATACTAGGCAACTAAATCTTCAAACATACATAAATTACAATGCAGTATGTATAACACACTCACAAAGAAACAACATATTTTAGTTAACTGTAGTCACAACATTAATAAAGTGGCTCTGGATCTCCAGTTTCTTCATTATTCACGTGAGGGCTTTCAAAATAGTCATGATGTGTAGGTGGTGCACATGCAAGTAACTGGCTTATATCATTCAATTTTTTTTTAAATTCATATGCCGTGCACCACTGTAATTCCTGGCCTGCTTTAAGATGTTGAAAATTGTCTACATCCCCCTTTTTTGTTATGAAACATTTAAAAATTTTGCAACAATATTTTGAAAAAGACAGTTGCTACTCACCATTTAGTGGAGATAACGGGTCACAGATAGGCTCAACATAAAGATTGTCAGAAAGTGATCTTTTGGCCAACAAGCCCTTTGTCAAAAACACACGCCACTCACACATACATGGCGAAAGTTTGTGGCTGCTAAGGCCAGACTTTGGTCATGTGTGTGTGAGTGTTTTGTCTACTTTCAACGAAGGCCTTGCTGGCCAAAAGCTCACTTTGTGACAGTCTTTTTGTGGTGCCTGCCTACCTGTGACTCAGCATCTCCGCTATATGGTAAGTAGCAACTATCCTTTTCATAATATTGTTACATTTCATCCTGGATTTGCTATAGTTTGATTTAAAAAGTTTGCATTTACTTGGTATCTGATCTTCATTACTGTTGGGCTTTTGTGATCCAATTAAGACCAATATTATTTTTGAGGGTTGGGGTTGGGTTGTTTTGGGGGAAGAGACCAGACAGCGAGGTCATCGGTCTCATCGGATTAGGGAAGGAAGTCGGCCGTGCCCTTTGAAAGGAACCATCCCAGCATTTGCCTGGAGCGATTTAGGGAAATCACGGAAAACCTAAATCAGGATGGCCGGACGCGGGATTGAACCGTCGTCCTCACTGGTTAACTGTGTAATTATAAAGTGTTTTAACACCCACATTTTGAAATGAGTTTTCTTCACTGCCCAGTTGTGGAAAAGTATGACTGTTTCCTTGGATATTTCTCAACTTTTTTGGCATCTCGATCAGATGAAAGAAAATAGTGACCAGGTAATAGAAAGTAATGTTCAGTTTCTGCAAAGACATATGTTAAGATAAATTAGTTTACAAGGGAACCATGTTGTAATTTTTATTTTGGACATAACAGTTACCACCTGCATACTGTATCTTCATATTATGGACCTATTTCAGTAAATAGCTGTCTACCTCATTGCTGCCTCTAGCACCAACACTGTTGTCCCACATAAATGTAATGTTGACATCTGTGGTGCAGTCATGAATTCTCACATTACATGCCCAAATTTTGCACAAATAAAAAGCAGGACCAGATGGAAGTTATGGCGGGATAGCATCTGCTGGAGATCAATAGAAATTGTGAGTATGTTTCCTGGCTTATCTTTTGCTTTGGCATTCAATTCTTGAAATTTCTCCCTAAAACCTTCAGGTCTCCCCAGGTACCGCTGTTTTTCTTTAAGGACTTCTTTCTTTTCATCTTCAGGGTTCATCAGGTTGGTGAGTATAACATGCAGTTTGTCATAACTCTTGAAAGTATGACTTTGGTAGTTGAAATCCATTATTATACAATTGCCAAAATATCTGCGTGTACTTGTCTTCACTGACAGATTGAATGTTTCTTTCGTCACAGTACTTTACAAAGTAATCATGATATAATGCTGTTATATTCAAGTCACTATTAAAATACACTTTATTTGGGCTTTGCATTTGTTATAATGCATCTCGTGTGGAGGTATGCTATGACATGGTCATAGACATCCTGGACTCTGTATTCCAGGAATACAGTTTGGGCAGTCTTTATATTTTCCGCTTTGACAACCAGAAAAGACTTTCTGTGCACACCCACACACCCACACACTCTCACTCTCTCTCTCTCTCTCTCTCTCTCTCTCTCTCTCTACAATTACCCATCTATATTGATGTTAAAATTATAGCACTTTCGCTTATAAGATTGTACTGAGGGCTGATCATACCTCCTTTTCACAGCATATGATTTTATAAGATCAAATAAATATGAATTTTGTATGTCAAAGTCAAGCAGATTCCAGGAGCCATTAAAAATATCATTCTTGACCTCTGAAAGTTTTTTGTCACGTTTCAGTTCTCCAAGAGCATGTTCAGGAACTATCTCCCCTTTACAATTTCTATAAGGCCTGGTTTCATTTATTCTTTGCTTTTTTCTTGCCTTCTTAGATATTATTCTTTTCCTTTTTCAGTTGTGTTGTGGGCTACCTGATGTAGGATGTGGTGACTCACTTCCTGTTTCTCTTTCAAGTGGACGTAGACAGTGCTTCTTCCTGAAAATACAAACATATATAATTGAAACCAAAGATTCCATGACTTACCAATGGAATCTTTGTTTTTAATATATTTTTCCCATGTGGAATGTTTCTTTCTATATTATTCATATCAACATATATAATTGGATAGATAAAAAATCTACTACCATGCGGCAGAAGAACTCACACATAAAAGACTGTTGTAATTCGCAAGCTTTCAGAGGCAGTCTTCAGACAGAAGGGTTGAAGGGGAAGGTATAAGGCTGAATGAAAAGGACTGGAGAGGTCTGGGAAAAGGAGTAGATTTTGGGAAAGTCACCCAGAACCGCGGGTCAGGGGACACTTACCGTGCAGGATGAGAAAGAAAGACTGATTGTTGGGTACTTCATCGGACAAGATTTGAAAACCTTACGTTCTGGGCGACTTTCCCAAAACCTGAGGTTTTCAAATCTTGGCCGACGCAATCCCCAACAATCAGTATTTCCTTCTCATCCCGTGCTGCAAGTGTCCCCTGACCCACAGTTCTGGGTGACTTATCTGAAATCTACCCATTTTCCTAGACCTCTTCAGCCCTTTTCCTTCACCTTTCTTCCTTCCTCTTCAACCCTTATGTATGAAGAAGGAGCCACTGGCTCCGAAAGCTTGGCAATTACAACAGTCTTTTATGTGTGTGTTCTGCCACTGCTTGGTGAGTAGAGTTTTTATCTATCCAATTACACAATTTTGTCAGTAATTATTGTTTTCATTGTTATAAAAATACAGACAGGCAAACATTTCTAGAGGATTAAACACAAATAAAAATAATGCTAACCAAAAGTGTTTAACATTAGTACCAAAACAATGCTAAGACCCAAAAACATGTAACAGGGAGTATTTGATAACCTTTATGCACACAAGCAACATATCAATTGGTGGCTCCCACCATTTCTCCCTCTCTGCCTCCCTCCCTCCTTATACACGCAAGTTGCTGTTCTTGGCCTCTTGGTAAGACCTTCAAAAATAAATATAAATCTAGTGAGTGTGGAAATGGGTTGTTTTGGCTACTAATTACAGTACACCATATAAATTCTGCACTAGGGGCATCCCTGGTGCCCCTCACACAACTTGGCATACCAAGCGGCTGCTTGTTTCACTTGGACCTTAAACCAGCACTATAGATTTTTATGTTGTTACGAGGTGAAATGGAAGACTGTAATAACATTACACACATTCACACGTATGTTTCACATTACATTTATGTACTCATAACATTAACGAAGTCTCGAGAATTTTAATAAATGCTGTGCTTAAATCATTTGTCGTTAAACTGGTGGCAGTATAATGCTAAGCTACACTTAAGCAAACAATGGTAAATCCAGGATGGAATACTGAAAATATTATGAGGAGGACAGATTGCTACTCACCATACAGTGGACATGCTGAGTCACTGACATATACAGCAAAAAGACTGGGAAACAAGTAAGCTTATGGCCAAAAGGCCTTCTTCTGAATTAGACAACATACATTAAATGATTAATGGAAAATCTCATATAAAGATGTGAAACAAATACTAACAAAGAGATAGAGGGGCTGGCCAGTACTTACCTCAGCTCAGTACAGCCGACAGATACACAAAAAACAGAACCGCAAATTTACGTTCCTAGCTTTCGGAACAAATGTTCCTTCATCAGGGAGGAGAGAGGGGAAAGAAAGGGAAGAAGGGAAAGTGGATTCAGTTACTCATAACCCAGGTCATGAAGCAACAGGGAAAGGAAAACAGGGAGGGTAGCAAGGATGGAGGCATGGTTGTCAGAGGGAAGCCAAAGATATTCTACTGTAAGTACTGTGCCAGCTTCAAACCAAAGTGGATGCATACAGAAGTAAAGAGGTATACAGTATAAAGATAAACACAACTATGTAGGATGAAAAGATGCGTGAATGGCTAAAGAGGAAAGGGAAAGAGGAGAAGACTGAAGAGTAAATGGGAGTGAGGTTGTTTAACGTAGGTTCAGTCCAGGGGGATGGCGGGATGAAAGGATGTGTTGGAGTGCCAGTTCCCATCTCCGCAGTTCAGAGGGACTGGTGTTGCTTTTTCCCATATTTGTTTGATGAATATATCTTGCAAATGAACCAGAATTTTTGAATCAGTCCATTAGTTTCATTTCCTCTCAACCTTCTAGCTTCAAACTGAATTCTTCTGCTATTATTTTTGTATCTTCTGCAACTATGCATTACTTAGTCTCCTAACTTTTTTTAAAAAAAATTGCAGAATTTCAAAAGATAAAAACAATGAAATTATTTGTGTATGTTACAATCTATACCCCCACTTTTTCCTACCCTGCACTGTTCCCTCTCCCAATGCTTGCGGGAGAGAATGTCAAGCTGCAGTATCAGTTTAATATTTGTTAATTTGCTGTTCACGGAGCAAGCTACAGAATAGTATGAAAACTAAAAGTGATCGCCCTAATTCATGTGTCAGCCTCAATGCAATGGTACATAAATGCTTCTGAAGATACTGCCTGTTTACAACTGGATAGAGAAGTTATTCTTTAATTATCTCCTCATTCCACTTATATTTCTGTGTTGTGAGTGACATTAGGTAAGCTTCATACCAGTGCACACTCTGCAGCAGTGTGAAAATTTAATCCCCCACCTCTGGTTAAGCCATATCTTTACAATACGTTTCTTCCAGAAGTACTAATCCTGCATGTTTCACAGGAAAGGTTCTGTGAAATTTAGAGTGTTCAAGAAGAGGTGTTGGCAGAAATAAATCTGCAAGGATGGGTCATCAGTCATGCTTTGGTACCTCAGTTAGTAGAGCACTTGCCTCCGAAAGGCATAGGTCCAGAGTTTGAGTCTCGGTCCAGCACACAGTTTAATCTGCCAGGAAGTTTCATATCAGTGCACACTCTGCTGCAGAGTGAAAATTTCACTCTGGAACCCTACGTAAAAACAAGCTATTGTGATTTAAAATTTGGCTCTGTCCCGCACCAGGGTTGAGCAGTATATGTTAAATAAGTTTATTTTTTCTGTTTCTGCGAATTAATCTTGGGCTCAAATGTGATCCTTTACCACAGATGTGCAATGCGTAAAGGTGTTTGCCGTATTTTTTAATCTCTTCCCCATTTATAAATGAAGTACGCAAACACACAAAAAATTGCCACTGGATAACTGCACACTGTTACAATGGAAAACTATATTTCCCTTATTGAATTTAGTTCTATTTAGTAGATAATACTGGCTAAATTTGTTATTGTACCATGACAGGTAAAAATCAAGAAATACTGTATACTTTGAAAAAATGAAAATAAATTCTTTTCTCCACACAGCTTTTTTGTTGCATGCAATATTTTGATTTGCAAAAGAAAACTCATGATGAGAATTGCTTTGTATAAACTATAATTGTTGACAGCTTAAAAAAAAAATCTACATATAATTTTAAATACAAACAACAGACAACATTTAAGTTGGGATTGTCTCTTTCTCTCATGGACAGAAAGGATTTAGTCTTTCAAACAATTAGTATATTTAATTACAGTGACATGATATAGCTCACACAGTTCCTCCTGTGACATCAAACAAAACACCCTGAGAGAATGTTTTTATGTTATTAAATCTATGTTTTACACTGAAAGCAATGGGCCTTTTTATTATTTGTACTTGTGGCCTTTGCTAGTTCATACCAAGTACGTATACAGTATATTCTGAACATTTGCATATATTTAAACTGTAACATTAATTTCAATAGGTTACATGCAACTGACATTCTTCAGTGTTTGCTTAACAGTGTTACTCAGTCCTCTTACTTTATACTGTCAGTTCCAGTTCTCCCCTATGCCAGTGACATCCAAGTTCCTTAGGGTGTGTTTACAATGCTACCTTGCTACTCGCCGGCATGACCTGGCAACGATGAATCAAATCCCATGCATGTTACCAGCCCATTTAACCTGCACCGACATTTTTGCCACACTGCTCATTACGTTTCTCGCCATGAGATGATATCAAACTGGTCTGTGTTTTGTTCTGTGACTGTCACCACCCATACTGAAATTTGAGCTGTCCTTGGCTACTTCAGGCTCAGTGTAGCATTATTGTCCTTTACTTCTTGCTGCATAGCATCTCACTCTCAGTTTCCCACTACATCTGTGCTCCGTGAACCACCGTGAAGTGCATGGCAGAGGGTATGTCCCACTGTACCAGTTATTAGAGCTTCTTCCTGTTTCATTCACGTACACAGTGCAGGAAAAATGATTGTTTAAATGCCTGTGTTTGTGCTCATTTACTCTTGTGCTAATGATACCTATAGGAGCAATATGTAGGGGACTGGACTATATTCCTAAGTCATCATTTAAAACCAGTTCTTGAAACTTTGTAAGTAGACTTTCTCAGGGTAGTTTCCATTTACCTTGAAGAGTCTGCCAGTTCAGTTTCAACATCATCTCTGTGGACACACTCCCAAGTGCCAAACGAACCTGTGAAAGTGCCCTTTTCTGTATACATTCAATATCCCCTGTTAGTCTTACTTCGTAAGGGTCCCATACACTTGAGCAATATTCTAAGATGGGTTGCACAAGTGATTTGTGGGAAATCTCCTTTGCAGACTGATTGCATTTCCCAAGTATTCTACCAATAAATGGAAGTTTTCTAGCTGCTTTACCCATGACTGAGCATATGTGATTGTTCCATTTCATGTTCCCACTATGCGTACACCAAGGTATTTGTATGACTACGGATTTCAACTCTGGCTCACATATATTATTTTCATAGGATACTATATTTTTTCATTTTTTTTAAGTCACAGTTTTACATTTTTGAACATTTAATGCAAGTTGCCAGTCTTCGCACCACTTTGGAATCTTATCAAGGTCTGACAAAATATTTGTGCAGCTTTGTTCAGACTGTACTTCATTGTAGATAACTGTGTCATCTGTGAAAAATCTGAGGTTACTGTTAATATTGTCCGCAAGGTCATTAATATGCAACATGAACAACAAGGGACCCAACACACTTCCCCGGGTACACCCACAGTTACTTCTACATGTGTCGAAGACTCTCCATCCAAGATAACATGCTACATCTCCCCTACCAAGAAATCTTCAACCTAGTCACAAATTGTGTTTGATACCATACATGATCATACTTTTTACAATAAGCATTGGTGTGGTACTGAGTCAGATGGTTTTTGGAAATCAAGAAATGTTGCATCTACCTGACTGCCTTGATCTCATGTGATAAAAGTGGAAGTTCGTTTTCACACAATCCATCTCTTTGAAATCCTTGCTGGTTGACATGGAGGAGGTCATTTTGTTCGAAATACCTAATTACTTTTGAGCTTAGAACATGTTCTAAGATTCAACAACAAATGGATCTCAAGAATATTGGACAGAAGTTTTGTGGATCACTTCTGCTACCCTTCTTGCAGACAGGTGTGACTTGTGCTTTCTTCCATCTATTGAACACTGTTTTTTGTGCAAAGGATCTATGATAGATTACAGTTAAATGAGGGACTAAGGTGCAAATTCAGTGTAGAATCTGACAGGTATCTCATTGGGCCCTGGAGTTTAGTTCAATTTTAATGATTTTGGCTGTTTCTCAACGCCACTGGCACTAACATCTATTCCACTCATCTTTTTATTGGTACAGGACTTAAATTGGGGCAATACTCCTGGGTTTTCCTTCATAAAGGGACATTTGATAACGGAATTAAGCATTTCTGCTCCAAATTTCAACTCGTGACTGACTATATGCTAACTTTAGTGCCACTAACAGGCTTTACATATGATCTTTTTTGGATTTTGTTTAAGGTCCTTTAACAATATTCTGCTACAGTAATCATTGAAGACTTCACACACAATGCTCTCATGACTGCCAAATACATTTCATTCGGCATCTCTCTGTCTATAGCCCTAGGCTTTGTTTTACATCTATTATGCAATACTCTCAGTTTCGTTAGGAGTTTCTTTACAGTGACTGCATGCAATGGATGCTGTCATAGTCTATTTCTGCATCTTTATATACATTCATATTCTGCAAACTACCATGAAGTGCATGGCAGAGAGTACTTCCCACTGTAAAACACATTAAAGTTCCTTCCTGTTCCACTCGTGAACAGAGCATGGGAAAATGCCTCTGTGTGAGCTTTAATTACCTTAACCTTGTCCTTGTGATCACTGTAGAAGTGATATGCAGGAGACTGTAGTATACTCCTAGATTCCTTGAGATACTGGTCCTGGAAACTTTGTAAATAGTTTTATGAGAAAATAGTTTGCGACTCTTTCATGCATCTGCCAGCTCGGATTTTTCTACATTTCAGTAAAGCTGTTTATTGGATCAAATAAACATGTGGCTGTTGGTGTTTTCCTTACATTTGTGTGTTTAATATTCCATATATTCATATTTCATATGGATTTCACACACTTGAACAATATTCTAAGACTGACTGCATGATCACAGTACTGGTATCCTACCATACACTTACTTACTTACTTAATCACTCACTCACTCACTCACATTTCCTTCAAAACTGACAAAATATTACCTCAGAGTGATTAGGTCTATGGATTGTTCCTCCACAGAAATTATATTAATAATGTTGGGTTGAATCTTCATATCTTTAACTATTCTAGTCTAATAAGATTTAAAATCAACTGTAAAATTTGTTTCGACATTCATAACTGTCTGAATGAGTGCTGTTGGCAGATCAGGTGAAAGTTCCGCAGTGTGGATAGTCATCATTCAAAGAGTGGATCCATATCTCTTCTTCCTTCTCATATTCAATAATCACATTTGTAGCATGATAGACCACTATTACTGTCATCAGATGAAGTCAAAAGTATTGTTTTGAATCACACAGTGCAAGTACTCCACTCACCTAGTGACTTGAACAGTTGCATGGTAAAGATTTCTGGTGAGAAGCAAGATGCCCGTACAACCATCGAGTAATGATGTGCCAGCCGTGAGGCTGCGGCATAAATGCAACAAGGCTCCAGGCAATCATCAAGATGCAAGCACCAGCAGCGAGGCTGCACCGTAAACATACCCTTAGAATTCGCTTAACTAGATATGTGTTGCACAGTGATCATGAAAACAAATTGTGAACATATGAGTGGTTAGTCTCATTACATAGGGAAACAGACATGTAACACTTTTTTTTACTTTTAATATAGCTTCTTATTTCAGTCATTTATTTCACAACATTCGGGACACTAATAAAATGCAATTGAATTTACTCACAAATTTCAACACACAGAAGAGTTGCTCAAGTTAATTAAATGTTTGGAAACATCACAAATATTTTAATTTTAAACCTCATTTCAAAGCATTGAAGCCATAAAAAAGTAACATTACTGTAGCCCTTGGACTTTTCTGATAAAAGAATAGTTGATCTAAAACATTAAATGGACTAAGTAGTAATAAAAAATTTGATCATGTGCAGATTGCATTTCACAGCAAATAAGGTCAAATTAAATACTGAAATAGATACTAGTGATATTCATGCAACAATGGCATGAAGTACCCTTTGCCACACAACATTTGTACAAAGCATCCTTCATCACGTAACACTGATAGAAATCACTCTCTGCTTGGATGATCCCAAGAAATCTGCTACTCACCACTAGATGGCAATGGCATCATTTTCACAGTGGTGTGAGGGTTTAATTCATCATGGTTCAGCCAGTTTGCATGGAATATGAATAAATTCTACACACAAACCTTCCTCCTGAATCAGTCTATGTATTAGTGAAAACCTTTATCGAAATCCCTACACTAGTTTCTGACATTAACCTGAACAATAGACCAAAACCACAGCAAAGGACATAATTTTATTTATGTGCAGATAGAAGGTGGGTGGACAGATAGATAGAAGAAGATGATACACAGATGATCTGGTGGATAATGTCAAAAGTTCCATGAGACTTTTCACAAACAATGCCGCTGTATACAGAGAAGTCGCAATGCTAGAAAATTGTATTGAAATACATAAAGACTTGCAGAAGAGCGATGCTATGTGCAGCGATTGGCAGATGGCCATTGACATAAACAAATGTAATGTATCATTCATAAATAGCCAAAACCAATAACCATTTGTGATTGGAAAAGAAGATGGGGAGAAGCGACAGTGGCACCCTCCACCACACACCATAAGGTGCTTTCGGAGTGTAGTTGTATATGTAGATATAGATATACAGACAACTAGTAAGTGAAGCCGAAGTTGTCATATGCTGGGCACAGAGTTCAATAGTAAACAAAAAAATAACATAAACAGGCATCCCCAGGTGGCAGATAGTAGAAGGCTCTACAGATATTCAGGGTAGGTGGGAAATAAAACACCACCCGCAGGCCAACACAGAAATAAAAATCCAAAGGTGGCTGTCACCAGACTGGGTGGCCTTTGATCAGCATCTGTTCATTCCCCAGGTAAGGGGTGGCTGAGAAAAACCTCCAGGGCTAACAACCATAGTTGTAAACCAGTGGCTCTAACAATAGTTTCCACACCACCTTTAATATTATTAATCATGAAAGGGTGTGATGTGAAACAAATTACCCCAGATGGGAAATCCACCACACCAAAGTGCACAAGCAGACAGACAGATTCTGGGGAGTCTGCAGCATTACACAGAGATGAGTCGGAGCATTTTGGAACCTCAAGCAAGATTAAGTATAGAAAACCAAGTTATATAGCTACTTTCAATGTAAATTCTCTTCTAAAACATGGAAGCTTTAAACACCTTACTGACATCCCTCAAGAAGCACGAAATTCTCATAACGGTCCTACAAGAAACTAGATTCTTGGATTAAAACAATCTTGTTTCTGGATGCTTCAGAAGATACAAAGGAAAGGTAGGAAAAAAAAAAATATATATATATGAAAAGCGCACCATACCCTTGGAACTGCTTCATAACAGACAAAAATATTTTAGACTCGATTATCAACTCTGAATCACAATCTGAAAGACTCTACACACAGTTGCCTTCAAGTCAGCTCACGACTTGTACACCATTGGGAATGCACATGCCCCCATAAATGAAGACAATAGAAAGGACAGAGAAAAGGTGGAACGTTTTTGGAACAACTTGATGTGCAAAAAATCCCAGAAAAACATAATGTCCTGCTTCTGGGGGACTTCAGTGCCCTAATAGGAAAGGAGAAAAACACAAAAAAATGTTGTAAAGTACCCAGCTCATAAGAGAAGTAACAAAAATGGCATCAGATTGATAGATTTGTGCAAAGCACACAACATGATTGCAAAAGCCACAGCCTTTAAAAAGTTACCTTGCAAACAGAAAATGTGGGTCTCACCAAATCCATACCTAGGTGAATTCCAATTTGATCATATGGCAATCAAACTAATGTTCCACAAAGAAACATAAAATGTCAAAGTCCTCAGAGGAGCTAACCTAGATTCTGATCACTACCTTTATAAAATAAAACTCAAAATCATCCCAAAAAGGTGAATACAGTTCAGAAAAGATAATAAACTCCAAGGATTTTCCCTTCAAAACAAAGAAATGCAAAAAACCAAAACTGGGACCAAATAAAAGAAAGCCTGATAAGTAAAGCTGAACAATTAGCTCCCATAGCATAAGACAAAAAACATGGCTGGTGGACAAAACTTGATAAATATAAGAAAATTAATGAGCAAGAATACCAAAAGAATAAAAAAGCCGAAGAAGACCAGCTCCTCTTTCAGATCAATGAAGACATCATCAAAAACAACAGAAGGAACTTGTACAATACCTTTTAACAAAAATAACCAAATACAGCTCATTGACCCTACAGTTCCAAGACAAAAACAGGGATATTGGCAGAATATTTCAAAAATTTTCCAAACTGTGAAGAACCCATAGAAAAAAACCACCCTTCACTGAGGAACTACAGTCATTCCGAACCTCAAAAACTATAAAGCCTCTAGAAAAAAAATTAAAAAAGTTACAGCTCAGCTTTGGAAAAATGTCAACAAAAATGCCATAGACTATCGCCAAAACATCTTTGAAGAAATCTAGACGAATGAAAGAATCCCAGCTGAATGAAAGATGGCTCTCACCCACCCACTCCATAAAAAAGGGTCCAAAACAGACCACAACAACTACAGAGGGATCTCACTCATAACCATAACATTCAAGTTATTCTCTAAAGTCCGACTAAATAGGGTAGAACCTCAATTAGAACATCAACTTGGAGAATAGAAACAAATCCCAAACTTCAAAAACCACATGGCATACCAGAAATCAGGAGCAAAATCATATGTTATCACTTTCATTGTCTTTCAGCAGGCATGTGACATAATCTACAGTAACAGGTTGCTAGTCATCTACATTGAAGTAGTGATTCATTTTTAGCCATAAGTGGTTAGCCACTAACATTACCAAGTAGTTAGCCATTCCTTGTTTCAGATACTTTTTGCTAAGCATGGTTAGCCATATACAAGCTATACACATTTATTTTTATAGTGACAGGTGTTTTACCTTATAGTTAAAAGTTTTGTTTACAGTTAACAAGCCCATTCAGTCATTTAATGTCAGTTGGTCAAATCTATTGTACTTATTTCATACAGTTAGTATGAATGTCACTAGTTACAATTACTTTACAAAGCACATTTATGACTTTGTATACATTCCTGAACGAGTTATTTCACTATAACTTAAGTATATAACTATTCCCATGTTTCTTTTCCTCTATAGTTATTTTTGACCCTTCATTTTGCCTGCTGACTAGGGATTGTTTCTCTACTTACTTCACTTATTGCTTCTGTCCTCATGGTGCATCTTGCGTGTTACTTGCATGGGTGTGTTTCCTGTGAGCACGCTATTGGCCCCTCTGCATCAATTTAGTAATGTGTTCTAAACCTTACCATATAACTGGTATGAATGTTGCTAGTTGCAATTGTTTCATAAATAATATTTGCGACCTACTACCATAGAACAACAATTGTGCCGTGCTTCCTTTCCTCCACAGTAATTTTCTGACCTTTCATATTAGCAACTGACTGAGAACCATTTCTGCACTTACTCCAGTTACAGCTTCCAGTCCCACAATACGTTTCAAACTTTGTTTTTGCTGGCAAGCTACTGACCTCACTACACCGGTTTCAGTGATTGGTTCCTAAACTTCCCATCTTACTTCTTTTATCTGTCATTAACAAGGAGAAATTCATATATCAGTTAATATGCTGGCTATGAAAACTTACACTTTTGTTTGTGTTTTGTGGCACCTATAGTTGCACAAGTTTTTGTTTTATTATTTTATCTTACTTTTACCCCACTCTTCAATCCTGAGACTGGTTTGATGCAGCTCTCCATGCTACTCTATCCTGTGCAAGCTTCTTCATCTCCCAGTACCTACTGCAGCTTACATCCTTCTGAATCTGCTTAGTATATTCATCTCTTGGTCTCCCTCTACAATTTTTACCCTCCACGCTGCCCTCCAGTACTAAATTGGTGATCCCTTGATGCCTCAGAACATGTCCTACCAACCGATTCCTTCTTCTAGTCAAGTTGTGCCACAAACTCCTCTTCTCCCCAATTCTATTCAATACCCACCCATCTAATCTTCAGCATTCTTCTGTAGCACCACATTTTGAAAGCTTCTATTCTCTTCTTGTCTTGTTTCACTTCCATACATGGCTACACTCCATACAAATACTTTCAGAAACGACTTCCTGACACTTAAATCAATACTCGATGTTAACAAATTTCTCTTCTTCAGTAACGCTTTCCTTGCCATTGCCAGTCTATATTTTATATCCTCTCTAATTCGACCATCATCAGTTATTTTGCTCCCCAAATAGCAAAACTCCTTTACTACTTTAAGTGTGTCATTTCCTAATCTAATTCCCTCAGCATCGACTACATTCCATTATCCTCGTTTTGCTTTTGTTGATGTTCATCTTATACCCTCCTTTCAAGACACTGTCCATTCCGTTCAACTGCTCTTCCAAGTCCTTTGCTGTCTCTGACAGAATTACAATGTCATCGGCGAACCTCAAGGGTTTTATTTCTTCTCCATGGATTTTAATGGCTACTCCGAACTTTTCTTTTGTTTCCTGTACTGCTTGCTCAATGTACAGATTGAATAACATCGGGGAGAGGCTACAACCCTGTCACTCCCTTCTCAACCACTGCTTCCCTTTCATGTCCCTCGACTCTTATAACTGCCAACTACTTTCTGTACAAATTGTAAATAGCCTTTCGCTCCATGTATTTTACCCCTGCCACCTTCAGAATTTGAAAGAGAGTATTCCAGTCAACAATGTCAAATGCTTTCTCTAAGCCTACAAATTCTAGAAACGTAGGTTTGGCTTTCCTTAATCTTTCTTCTAAGATAAGTCGTAGGGTCAGTATTTCCTCACGTGTTCCAACATTTCTACGGAATCCAAACTGATCTTCCCCGAGGTCGACTTCTACCAGTTTTTCTGTTCGTCTGTAAAGAATTCGCATTAGTATTTTGCAGCTGTGATTATTAAACTGATAGTTCTGTAATTTTCACATCTGTCAACACCTGCTTTTTTTGGGATTGGAATTATTATATTCTTCTTGAAGTCTGAGGGGATTTCGCCTGTCTCATACATCTTGGTCACCAGATGGTAGAGTTTTGTCAGGACTGGCTCTCCCAAGGCTGTCAGTAGTTCTAATGGAATGTTGTCTACTCCCGGGGCCTTGTTTCGATTTAGGTCTTTAGTGCTCTGTCAAACTCTTCATGCAGTATCATATCTCCCATTTCATCTTCATCTACCTCCTCTTCCCTTTCCATAATATTGTCCTTAAGAACATCGCCCCTGTATAGACCCTCTATTTACTCCTTCCACCTTTCTGCTTTCCCTTCTTTGCTTAGAACTGGGTTTCCATCTGAGCTCTTGATATTCATACAAGTGGTTCTCTTTTCTCCAAAGGTCTCTTTAATTTTTCTGTAGGCAGTATCTATCTTACCCCTCGTGAGATAAGCCTCTACATCCTCACATTTGTCCTCTAGCCATCCCTGCTTAGCCATTTTGCACTTCCTGTCGATCTCATTTTTGAGACGTTTGTATTCCTTTTTGCCTGCTTCACTTACTGCATTTTTGTATTTTCTCCTTTCATCAATTAAATTCAGTATCTCTTTTGTTACCCAAGGATTTCTACTAGCCCTCGTCTTTTTACCTACTTGATCCTCTGCTGCCATCACTATTTTATTCCTCAAAGCTACCCAGTCTTCTTCTACTGTATTTCTTTCCCCCATTCCTGTCAATTATTACCTTATGCTCTCCCTGAAGCTCTGTACAACCTCTGGTTCTTTCAGTTTGTCCAGGTCCCATCTCCTTAAATTCACACCTTTTTGCAGTTTCTTCAGTTTTAATCTACAGTTCATAACCAATAGATTGTGGTCAGAGTCCACATCTGCCCCTGGAAATGTCTTACAATTTAAAATCTGGTTCCTAAATCTCTGTCTGTCATTATATAATCTATCTGAAACCTTTTAGTATCTCCAGGGTTCTTCCACGTATACAACCTTCTTTCATGATTCTTGAACCAAGTGTTAGCTATGGTTAAGTTATGCTCTGTGCAAAATTCTACCAGGCGGCTTCCTCTTTCATTTCTTAGCCCCAGTCCATTTTCACCTACTACGTTTCCTTCTCTTCCTTTTCCTACTCTCGAATTCCAGTCACCCATGACTATTAAATTTTCGTCTCCGTTCACTACCTGAATAATTTCTTTTATCTCATCATACATTTCATCAATTTCTTCATCATCTGCAGAGCTAGTTGGCATATAAACTTGTACTATTGTAGTAGGCGTGGGCTTCGTATCTATCTTGGCCACAATAATGCGTTCACTACGCTGTTTGTAGTAGCTAACCCGCACTCCTATTTTTTTATTCATTATTAAACCTACTCCTGCATTACCCCTATTTGATTTTGTATTTATAACCCTGTATTCACCTGACCAAAAGTCTTGTACCTCCTGCCACCGAACTTCACAAATTCCCACTATATCTAACTTTAGCCTATCCATTTCCCTTTTTAAATTTTCTAACCTACCTGCCCAATTAAGGGATCTGACATTCCACGCTCCGAATTAGAGAGGATATAAAATATAGACTGGCAGTGGCAAGGAAAGCGTTACTGAAGAAGAGAAATTTGTTAACATCGATTATTGATTTAAGTGTCAGGAAGTCGTTTCTGAAAGTATTTGTATGGAGTGTAGCCATGTATGGAAGTGAAACAAGACAAGAAGAGAATAGAAGCTTTCAAAATGTGGTGCTACAGAAGAATGCTGAAGATTAGATGGGTGGGTATTGAATAGAATTGGGGAGAAGAGGAGTTTGTGGCACAACTTGACTAGAAGAAGGAATCGGTTGGTAGGACATGTTCTGAGGCATCAAGGGATCACCAATTTAGTACTGGAGGGCAGCGTGGAGGGTAAAAATCGTAGAGGGAGACCAAGAGATGAATTCACTAAGCAGATGCAGAAGGATGTAGGCTGCAGTAGGTACTGGGAGATGAAGCAGCTTGCACAGGATAGAGTACCATGGAGAGCTGCATCAAACCAGTCTCAGGACTGAAGACCACAACAACAACAACAACAACAACAACAACTGTTTGCTTAGTTGTAAGAGAAATTTTTTAATTTATTTATATGATTTTAAATGGAAGCAAGGTAAACTGTAGTAACATATGGTGCCAACAATGTGATAATGCACTTGAGATGTAAATACGTGAAGTAGCAATACAAGAGGGAGACGATGTGCAGGCATAGATAGTAGGAGTTCAGTATAGGTCAGCAACCTTAATGTTTGCAAAGGAACAGTTTAATCCAATACGCCACTTTCCCCTTTGCATGCTGGATGCAACGCAAATTTGGTATCTAGCCACCAAATTAGCTACATTCTGGAGATTTTAATAATTGTTAATTATTATTAAAATGAAGGTGTCTACACTATAAGGACAAAACTAGTACAGTAATGGGGTTTAAAATAAAGGGAAATTTGCACACAGAGAGAAAGAATGACTAACTACAGAAACCTTATACACTACATTACTATTTAAAGTATACACGAATTTACACAGTAAAATACTATAAGGACAATATCTATATACAAGGGCAGTATCTATATACAATGAAACAATATTATGAAAAGGATAGCAAGACTCTCACAAAATAAGCTTTCAACCAATTAAGGCCTTTGTCAAACATAGATGACACACACACACAATTGGAACTCACACACATATGACCGGTCTCTGGCAATTGAAGCCTATATGGTAAGTAGCAACTACCCTTTTCATAATATTGTTACATTCCATCCTGGATATTCTATATACAACGAAACAAAGAATAATTGTAGCAGTACGGTCACACTCTGAATAAATTACAAAAGATACTGAGGTTGTGGCCATCTACAACAACACTTATTAATTGCACGTGTAATCATAGTATGAATATGGAAGGACTGAAAAAGGTAAACCAAAATGATGGACATGCTCTGAATATTTGCACTCTTATGAAAGAAGGATTGGTTTTAAGAATTAAAAAGGAGTTGATAAATTTACACATCCACGTACTTAAAGTAAAGAGATATGCCTGTTAGAAGAAAAATGATACGTTAGTAAGCCATGGAGTGACTACTTTCTTAGTTTACAAGTTGTTATCAAGTTTCTTTTTCAGGTAATGATGTCAGTAAATGCCTTGGTAAAGGCAGGAAGGAGAATTTAGGTAGCTGGTGCCAAAGAAAACAGGCCACACTACTATATAAGTAATTATATGTATGTAAATAATGGAAAATCCAGGATGGAATGTAAGAATATCATGAAAAGGATAGTTGTTACTCACCATATAGCAGAGATGCTGTGTCGCAGTTAAGCACAACAAAAAGACTGTCAGGAAGTGAGTTTTCGGCCAACAAGGCCTATGTCAAAAATAAGTCCCCCCCTCACACACACACACACACACACACACACACACAAAACGAACACACTCACACACAACCACAGTCTCTGGCAGCTGAAGCCAGATTGTGAGCAGCAGCGCATGATGGAAGAGGCAGCCAGGTGGTGGGGACGAGGGAAGAGGCTGGAGCGGGGAGGGGGAGGGGTAGCAGGATAGGATGAGGGACGGTACAGTTCTGCCTATGGGAGTGAGCAGGGAAGAGGTGGAGAGAGGGTAGGGCAGTCTTTCTACTTCTGCCCTCCATCTAACCTCCTAACTGCACATAGCTGGAAATATTTAGTTATGTTAAGTACTTTGTTACCAATACTATTCTTCAAGATATTTAGCCAGTTACATGTATTCACAGCAGCTTCACCTTTTTCATTTCTAGTAGCAACAGCGGAATCAACATCTGTTGTAGATGCAGGTTTTTATTGCTACAGTAATGTCAGCAAGGCTGGGATTTTAGGGCCGCCAACTGCAAACTGATAACATCTGTAGGCATTTACAGTTCTCATATGAAAGGGACCACTTGTCTTGTTTGGCATTATTGTATTCACAAAACAGTCTTCTTTTACACAAAGCTACTTTGAGCTCCTTAAAATACCTATAAAATTTAGGTGATACTAATTTTGTGCAGAATTTCATAAACAGATGTGAGATTTAGAAAAGGGCTTCTTGTTGGGCCAAAGTTACTTCCCCATAATGGCACGAGGCCCTTTTTCAGAAGACTGACATTGATTGCTTTTAATATTATTGAGTCCTGATCATACAGTGTAGGGTTACATAGCCTGTATTGTCTTTAAGTAAAACTTCTGGGCTGATAGGCCGTAGTCGATGTATTGAGGACACTTGTCAGCCCTGTAGGCGGTCCCACCCATGCATGAGTTAGCTAGACACCTTGCCTCACTGCTGCAACCTTATGTTGGTAGGACTGACAGTCATATTAAAAATTCGACTCATTTCATTGACAAGTTAGAGGAAATGAGCGTGGGCCAAGATGATATCCTCATTAGTTTTGATATTGTGGCATTATTCCGACACTCACCACAACCTGCTTTCAATCAATAATGACTTTGGAACAGGTGGACGGAACGGCTATGGGCAGTCCTCTTAGTCCTGCAGTGGCTAACTTGTTTATGGAGACTTTTGAACAATGGGTATTGCAGACTACCAGTAAGAGACCAGCCATATGGTATCGCTATGTCAATGACACTTCCGTAATATGGACACATGGAGCAGAGGAGTTGGATGTTTTTCTGACACATCTAAACAACATTAATCCGAAAATCCAATTTACTATGAAGAAGGAGAGTAATGGGCAACTGAATTTTCTGGATGTGTCTGTGATTAAACAACGGGACAGAACACTGGGTCATAAGCTGTATAGAAAGGCCGCACATACAGATTGTTACCTGCATAAAGATTCAGACCATCACCCTAGAAAAAAAAAAGAGGTGTAATAAAACCTGGGTACAAAATTTGTGAAACTGTTTATTTAAAAGATGAAACTGAACATCTAAGGTCGACTTTCGTGAAGAAAGGTTATTCCAGCAAGGAGATGAATAGAGCGCTTCGCTCTGGACCGAGAATCAGGAGCAACGACAAACAACAGCTGCCCAACGGCAAGGTTTTTCTTCTGTTCATTAGTATGGTCACAGATCACATTGGGAAATTGTTAACCAAGTATGAGGTGGAAACTGTTTTCAGACCCACCAGGAAAATAAAAGAATATTTAACGCCAGCAAAAGATGCATGACATCCTTTGGCTACACCGGGATTACGTAAAATTTCTTGTAGTTGTGGACAGGTTTGTCAGTACCACAAAGAGAAGTGTTAACAGCCGTCTTGTTGAACATAAGAGGAATTGCCACCTGGGTCACATGGATAAATTGGCCACAGCAGAACATGTTTACCAGGAAGGTAATCATTCTTCGCTCTATACAGAGAATCAGGAGCAACGACAAACAACAGCTGCCCAACGGCAAGGTTTTTCTTCTGTTCATTAGTATGGTCACAGATTTTATCAGGAAAGAGGAAGATGTTAAACTGGATAAAATTTTGATGTCAGCGTCGCACCGAAGACATGACGATTGATTACTTTGAATCAAGAATGTTGGCATTACCAGAGACAATACCATAGCCAACGCCACATGATGGACAGTGGCGTCCTCTGTACTGCCTACATAATCAGCGCTTCCTCAAGTTCACTTTGCAGTTCGCCACTTTATCTTGGAGGATGTCTCCTGCAGTCAAAGACGAAACGTCAGGGGAGAGTTTACACATTGACTATGGCCTGTCAGCCCGGAAGTTATTGAGTCCTGTTGCATTAAAAAAATTTCCAATCAATGCGAGTGTGTACAGAATGATATGACTCTGTACAGAATGAATTAAAATTACTGCAATATACAAAAATGAGAATAGATATTTTAGACATTATCAAACATTTTTGCCCGTAGTGAAAATTTTACTTCTCCAACAAGAGGTCCCTTTTCGTTCTCCGTCCCACAAATCGTGATGATACAGGGACTGACACATTTATTTCATTAAATATGTTTGATAAATGATTTTCTGAGTCATGCATCTAAAGTAGGGGACAACTAATATTTACTTACATTTTTTTACATGAACATACACATTGGTAAAATGCAGAGGTTGAGAGCGACACTGATAATATTGTACTTTATTATGTACTCTTATGAAAATATATTACAAAAAGCTTATAAATAATTCATTTATCAAAACTATGTACATCTGTTGCTAAAAATTAAGTGGGTCTTCTTTTTGACATATTTGTAGATAAGATTCTGTCAACTACTTCAGCTCGTTGATTCAAAAGAGTTAACTGTGATGTTGGTAGAGACATTGAATTTCTCAGCACAAAATGTTTTATAAAAATTCTCATGCTTTCTCGAAACATTTGGAGCTTTGGTGACAATGACACACGGCAAAATACTTCCTGCATGTTGTCCTGTGATTCATGGAGTAAGATTCCCAACAGAATCTGACGTAGAAGGTGCACAGTTGCCTTATTCACCTCACCAAAGTTAATTACCTGAAATGAAACTTACAGTAATGAATCATGTTTGACATCAGATTTTTGTATCATTATCTAAAACAGTTTATGGTAAAAAGTTCAATAAATTAATAACAAATTTATGTAATGTAGGCAGCAGAAAGTGCCCTGATCTGTCTTATGCCTTATTCCATCCTTGTCATCATATGTATTTATTTACCAGTAAATATCCTGTCTTCTTATCAGTCAAATTTCTTGTAGCAACTGCAGTTTTGACATATTCAAACTGCCTTAATCTTGTGTTAATTAAGAACTATATGAAAATTGACTAAAGATGGAGAATTACTAGATATGGAGGAGATCATTATTGCATTTATTGGATCTATTAGCTTTCCTGGCAATGACAGCTCAAAACACACAGTTATTTAAAAGTTTATTTGCCAGGGGAGTATCTTGTTCTGAGTTAAGTGAATGCAATATGCATTGTGCTTACAGAAAAGACTGAACTTATTCAGAACAAATTACATGTAGCTTGAATCTCTCTTATCAGAGATTGGATGACTATTGTAAGTCTGAACAATGGAGGAAGTTGAAAAGTAAACTATAATGGCCAAGAAAGCAGCAGGCATTGATTGCAAGGTTTCGCCTGAAAAATGTTATCTTTCTTGGCATTCATTTTTTTTTTATCCCAGGACAATATTAAATACAGAACATTTGCTCACACAATATGAAGGCATGGAAGGAGTCAAAAACACCTTTAGTTTATACACAACACTGGAATTTAAGATTATCTAGAAAAATGATGAGAGACCTTCCCCAGAGTGACCAGACTGGGATAATGTTAACAGATTTTTCCATTTCTTTTTGGAAGAGTAACATAATTGTAAATGTAAAACACAATATTTTGTATATTGTACAGAATTTATTTTGCTCACTGGTTTTCGCTTTACAAGGCCATCATCAGAGTTTAATTGTTAGAGTCTGATGGTGGCGTTGGAAACTGAAAACCAATTAACAAAACATTAAATCTGCAGAATGTAGGCAATACAGTGTTTTTCATTTACAAAACTGGTATAACATTTTAGCAAATGTTTGTTAAGTTATCTGATATTGAACTTGATTGTATATGAACAATTAATGTTTCTTGTTTCTTCATATAATTTTAGTACAAATTTCATTACTTCCAGCACTTGCTTGGTAAATCAAACCTTTATAGATGTCAAATTCTGAGGACACTTTCTGAATAAAAAGCATTTTGTCAACTATACTCTTCATGCAAATTCAGCAAACAACATCAAAAATATAAACTGCTAAGTCAATCCCTTTCATTTTTTCTGACGTACCTTCAAGGTTGAAAGAGCCAAGCCTTTGTTGATGAAGAGATGAATAAGCAGCTGTGCTAGGTTTGGCACTTGAAACTGTGACAGTCTGCTTAATTCTTTTAGTTTATCCCACACTGCACACTGAGTTATCATCTGTATCAAATATAATTTATATTCTTAGTAGATGAGAGAAAGGTAAGATATCAATAAACAATAATAATAAATAAACATATAAATTACATAACTTCTATTTTTATAAACTAAAGTTTTTATTTTTTTAAACTTAAAAGATAATGAATAACCGATATAGTAAAATCAAGGACATCTAAAAGTAGAACTTTACAACTTTTAAAGGAGCAACATTGTGGAAAAGGCTACAGAATAACAAGTACCTCTGCTGTAAATGTTCACCAAATCATTAACGTACCAAAATCAACCAGGAAGTAAGTACCAATACAGTGTAAAAAAACAGCGATTAGAATTATGTTTATTTCACAGGACAGTACACACCTTATGATACTTTACAACATAATAAACTCCTCTTATAATGTATTAAAACAAATGTGTGGGTCTAGTGGTCAAGCACCCGTACTACATGTTTACCATCTGTGAGGATACCCAAACACTAATATTATCTTTACTCCACCTAAAACAAATATGTCATGTAGTGTTTTTAAAATTTCAAGGCCCAGTAAGCTTAGCTCAGATATGACAATAAACTCATATTTCAAAATTATATTTCCTATGAAAGGATTAGGCTTGCAAATAGACAGAGTTTCCAGAAACACAATTCTCCAAGATTTAGGCTGGTTAGTCATGCCTTGGCGTATGGTTACGACACACCAAGCACACATAGCATCTTGTCTGTTGTCCAGGTATTAGCACCCATTAGTTGCTTGTTCTTCCCAAGCTCTTTGTATTATTTCTTAATTAAGACTTAAACCAGGCATTCGCTGAACTACATATTCCATAAAAATTTAATTTCTCTAATAAAACAATGGAAAATCCAGGATGGAATGTAACAGTATTAGAGAAGGAAAGTTGCTACTCACCATATAGCGCAGATGCTATCGTTGTCCTCACCAGATTTCACCTCGTTTTTTTCTCCTTGTGCAGCATCCATTTTGTCCTTTCTCTGATTTTTCACATGTATTTGGGTGTATTTTGCGTTATTTTAGCATGTAATTCTATTTTTTTACGCAATTTTTCACATTTTTTGCACCACCTTGGATCCTTGCTCCTTCCATCTGAGTCAATACAGAAAAGTCTCCTTATCCCTAGCCAGATCCCACTCCCACATACTGTTCCTGCATTGTTGCTTGGCTCATGAAATACCCCCTAATGGCCTTACCATCAAATTACCCATCTCTGGTTGCCACCCCTCCTTCCACAATGACCTTCACCTGTTCAAATTCCACCAATCCTAAGCCCTCACCAACATAGTCCTGCAAAACCATATCAACCGAGCCCAGTCCTCCTTGCAGTACCTTCTCTCCATCCGCAAAATTCTCCTGTTGTGTAATCCCAAATTCCTGGAACCCATAATACACACTGAAACTCTTGCCCTGCAGGAACTTGAGCAATGTACACAACGCCACCTCAAAAAGCTCTCCATCCTGCTCACTTCCTATTCCCGCCTCGGAGTACCACTGTCCACCACCTCTACAACAACCTCCAAACCTCCCCCACATCCCCTCCTAGGTGACAAACCCTGTCTCGCAGACCTACTACACTTACCCCACCCTCCAAAACTCCCTCCCACCTCAACATAGAACCTAGAACCTAAACAGACCCGCAACACAGTCATGAAACTTTCCTCCAGAAGCCTTAGTCCCACAGAAATATCAGTCCTTTCCAAAAGCCTCATCTTTTGCCCCACTCCCAAATTCAATCATGCAGGACTTGTTAAAGACCTTCTCTCCTTCTCCTTCTCCCAGTCCCTACAGTGGAAACACTTTTTCGCCACCAACCCAACCAATCAGAGTCAACCAATGACCAATACTGAACCTTGCGTTAACTCCTCTATCCAACTGTGATCCACCCCCACTGCCACCAAACCACCCCCTGTTAACTTTCCAGAATTTATTAACCTCGAACCTTGCCTCACCATCATTCCCCAAATCACTCAACATGCAAACTAACCTTACATCCGCATAAAGAACCGCAGTCCACCACCTAAAAACTGATCCCGAACTTACAATCCTACCTGCAGACAAAGGCTCCACCACCGTTGTTTTGAACCGCAAGGATTACCTGGCGGAAGGACTCCATCAGCTGTCAGATACTTCCACCTACAAAACTTGCCACAGTGACTCAATTCCAGTAATCCAGCAGGATCTCCAGTCACTACTCAAATCCTTAGGCCCAGCCCAGAACCTCTCCCAGAGTCCATCTCTCTACTTGCCCCTACCACTCCCCGCACTCCCACCTTCTACATTCTTCCTGAAGTCCATAAACCCAACTACCCAGGACGACCCATTGTGGCTGGTTACTGTGCACCCAGTGAGAGAATCTCTGCTCTCGTAGACCAACACCTTCAACCTATTACCCAGAACCTATCCTCCTATATAAAAGATACCAAACATTTCCTCCACCGACTCTCCACAGTTCCTGTCACTTTACCGCACGGTGCCCTGCTCATTACTATTGATGCCACCTACCTGTACACTAACATTCCTAATGCTCATGGCCTTACTGCTATTGAACACTACCTTTCCAGATGCCCTATGGATTCCAAACCAACAACCTCCTTCCTAGTCGCCATGACCAACTCTATCCTCACCCACAATTACTTCTCCTTTGAAGGCATTACCTACAAACAAATCCAGGGTACGGTGATGGTCACCCACATAGCACCATCCTATGCCAACCATCTAGAGGAATCCTTCCCAAATACCCAGAATCCTAAAGCCCTCACCTGGTTCAGATTCACTGATGACATCTTTGCTATATGGATTGAAGGTGAGGACACCCTATCCACATTCCTTCAGAACCTCAACAACTTCTCGCCCGTTTGCTTCACCTGGTCCTACACCACCCAACAAGCCACCTTCCTAGATGTTGACCTCCACCTCAGAGATGGCTACATCAGTAGCCCCGTCCATATCAAATCTACTAACCACCAGCAATACCTCCCACTTCGACAGCTGCCACCCATTCCATACCAAGAAGTCCCTTCCGTACAGCCTGGCCACCTGTGGTCATCGCTTCTGCAGTGACATGCAGTCCTTCTCAAAATATACCAAGGGTCTCATTGAAGCCTTCACTGACCGTAATTTTCCTCACAACCTTGTACAAAAACAAATCTCCCTTGCCTTATCTTTCCAGTCTCTCACCACCTCCCGAAGTCCCACAGTCTGGCCACAGAGGAGCATTCCCCTTGTAACTCACTACCATCCAGGACTGGAGCAACTGAGTTACATTCTCCGCCAGGGTTTCGATTACCTTTAGTCATGCCCTGAAATGAGAAATGTCCTGCCAACTATCCTTCCCAGCCGGCCAACAGTGGTATTCCGCTGTCCACCAAACCTACAGAATATACTCGTCCATCCTTACACAACCCCTGCTCCCAATCCCTTACCTCATGGCCCATACCCCACAAAACGTGCCCCATACATCCTCCTACCACCACCTACTCCAGTACGGTCACTAACATCACCTATCCCATCATCGGCAGGGTTACCCATGAAACCAGTCATGTGATTTACAAGCTAAGCTGCAACCACTATATAGGCATGACAACCAACAAGGTGTCTGTCCACATGAATGGTCACTGACAAACTGTGGCCAAAAAACAAGTGGACCACCCTGTTGCTGAACACGCTGCCAAACATGACGTCTCTCATTTCAATGACTGCTTCACAGCCTGTGCCATATGGATCCTTCCCACCAAAACCAGCTTTTGTGAACTGCCCAGGTGGGAACTTTCCCTGCAACACATCCTACGTTCCTGTAACCCTCCTGGCCTCAATCTTCGTTAGTCACTGTCCTCATCCATCCAGCCCCTTCCCTGTTCCCATTCCAGCACTACAGAGCCGTCATTTCACTGCCACACCCAGTCTTTTAATTTGTTTTTATTTCCCTTCTTTCCACTACTAACCCCCCCCCCCCCCCCCACACACACACACACGCTTTCTCTCCTGCCCACCATCTAAACTACAGCACTTCACTGTCTGCCACCCACACCGTACTATCCCTCCCCCTCCCCCTCCCCACTCCTTACCCTTACCCCCATCCAGTCGCCACTCCCATCATGCAGTGGTGCTGCTGCTTGTAGTGTGGTTTCAGTTATCTGAGACTGCAGATGTATGTGCAAGTTGCATTTGCGTGAGTGTGTTTGTGCGTGTGTGTATGTGTGTCTATTGCTGAAAGCTATAATTGTGTGAATCTTTTTGTTATGCCTATCTGCGACTCAGCATCTCCACTATATGGTGAGTAGCAACTTTCCTTCTCTAATATTGTTTAATATTGTTAATAGCTCTAATAGAATATTATGACTGACACAAACCAATGCTTTTGATAAGTCACAGAAATCCCAATTTGTGACTTTTTTGCCATTTAAAGATTTATATGTGTTCAGGAAATGTATAAATAGCTGATTCAGTAGTATAGCCTTTTGAAATCCAAATTGTGATTTTCTAAGTATCCCATTACTACACATATGGGTGATACCACTGGAGTACATTAACTTCTTAAAAATCTTAGAAAATGATGTAAGGAGCGACACTGGATGATAGTTACTGACGTCTGTGCAGTCACCCTTTTCGTATAGGGGCCTAACAGTGGCATATTTCAATCTCTCTGGGAAAACACCTTGAGTTAATGAAGTGTTACATGAGAGACTAAGAGCATTACATATTATAAGGCCACAACTGCGTAGTATCTTGTTGGAGATGATATCCACTCCATATGAACTTTTACTTTTTAGAATCACAGTGATCTTCTGTAAGTTCTGACATGAAAGTGAGATTAATTTTTAATTCACTAAATGTCCTCTGTATTGTTTCTTCAGTGTACTTTTTTCCTTTCTCTTCTGAAATATTTGCACAAATTTTTTCAACTATTTTTAAAAACTATTTATTAAAAACATCTGCTACATGTGAACTGTCTTTTACAACACTCACATTCTCTTTAACATAAACACTGTCATCTTCTACAATTTCTTTCCCTGAATTTTTTAACAATATGGCATACTGATTTTATTTAGTTATCCGATCTATTAATTTCAGACAAGATGTGCACACCCCTGGACTTTTTTTTACCACTTTTTTAATACTTTATGGTGCTGTTTATGATAAGAAAGTATTCCTAAGTTATTAATTGTACAAAATAGCCAGAACAAGTCCTTTCTTCATTGTGAAGAGATTCAGATACCTGCAGTGATCAAACGTTTCTTTAATGACTTGCTGTTATTACATTTAAATATCTTTATAGGAAAACTACCTTCAAAAATAAATACAAACTCATTAAGGAATATGCTGAATTTAGAGATAGAATAAGGCTCATTGTAATTTCACCCCAGTCAACATTTTTTAGCTTCATTTAAAATCTTCCGCAGTTTTGTCATTAATCAGCCTTACTGTTTACTTAGAGAGTTCCTGAACTGTAAATGGAGCTAAGAGATATAATGTGATTAACTGTGCATCATGATGATCCAATAGTCTGTTTACCACTGGATAAGTTATGTGTCTCTTCAAGTTCTGTTTGTTGAAATGAATACATTATCTATAATGGTCCTACTATTTTGAGCAACCTGGGCAGGGAAATTTATGACCGATTTCAAGTTTCAAATGGCTAAAAGGCCCTCTTACATCAGTTTTCCTATCAATTATCCCAATAATAATCACAAATATTATATTTTCCAATAGTAACTCACAAGTACATACTTCTGTATCCTGATTTATATAGAATTTACTTATTTCCACATGTCTGTATTTATATCTCTTTATTAAGGATGTGACAACCCTTCCTTTATCTATATTGAATCCACATGAGTGTGCAGTTAACTTAAACCACTAACAGTAAGATTTTCTATGCCTGGGTCATATGGTATTCAGGCAGACAAGTGACATTAATTTCTTTCCACCTATTAGGATCTTGCAAACAAATTAACAATTCATCTGTTTTATTTTTTACCTCTCAAATATTGTGATGAAATAAGTTGATTTCACATGCTGATTTCTCACCTGACCCACAATAACCACAGGAATTTGCCTTTGTGTGCTGATGCCCCCTTATGTTATCTGCTAATAGACCTGCTAACTTGTCCTTACTCCTCCCATTCAAGTGTAGGCTATGTGAAGTATATCCCCGTCTTCATGCAAACTACTGGAACACTACCAATATGAGATTTTGCATCCTTCTGAAGGAGTCGCCTCAGGTCCATGTTTACTCGCTTTACAGTTGAGTAAAACCAGTGCTGGTCAGGGCTCCACAAAACCCACAGTTGTGTGCTTAGTAGCTGCTCCTACTTTGTCACTCCTATTACCATATTTTTCATTTTGAGCCAAGCTGTTTCCAACTCCACCATCTATTAACACCGGATCATCTTTGTTAGAATTTTTGTGCATTTGTCCTAAGTTATTTGTTACCTGGCTAATACTGGCACTTGGTATTTGAAAAAACAGTGACCTGGCACACTGCACGTAATGTTCCCTGTAGCTGCCTGCTTGCACCCCTCCCATGGCTGCTACCTAGCAGCTGAACTGTTCTTTTCCTATTCTGATTTTCACCTGACTTATCACTAAGTGTCTTACCATTGTTCTGATGCGCCCTACATTTCTCAACACCTGTACAAGGCTCTTTGTTCTCTAATTCTGATAGCAAGTAAAACTGAGTTTGCTAAGAAAATTTTCCCTGATTCACCCTTTGCTGCCACCTTTTCCCAGCACTCCTTCTCTTTTTCTGCCCTTCAGCAACTTTTGCATTTTGTAACTGTCTGAAGGGCACAAAAATTCACCTCCTGTTCCTCAATTTTCCAGTCTTTCTGGCATAACCTACTTGGCCAATTCCGTGAAAGAGACCTGCTGATCATCCCATTCTCTTTCTCACTGCAGTCATCTCAATGAAAGCATAACCAACCATTTTCATAAAAAAAAATCCATGTTTAACTGCAGCAACATCCATACTTATGGCAAAGGACTGACTGATTTTAACACTAGGTACAATGAAACAAATGGAAAAGAAATTTATGTTATTCTATTCGTACAATTCTTGTGCCTAAAATTAGTTCTAAATTTATGTGTGTATGTGAAATAAGAAAAGAATACTTTTTACACTACTTTTACCTATTTTACATGACACTAATACTCACATTAATGTAATTAAGCTAATACTGCATGGACAGAAAACCAGATTATAACAACTGAAAATAAATAATGAAGTAATACAGTGTGTGGAAGGCACAAAATTTCTTGTAATGCATGTTGACTGTGGGGGTAGGAACAGCATGTAAAAACACTTAGTAACAGAAACTCTACAGCATCCTTTGCCTTCTGAATTCTTACATCAATATGCAATATTTCCTGTATCAGATCAGTATATTTTACTTATTCTCATTCTGTTTATTTAAGAGATAATTTTTTGGGGAGTAATTAGGAAAAATATTCAAGCTGGGGAAAAAATGCAATACACAGTGAGGCAGCATGGCTCATTGATTTGACCTTTTTAAATGCTGGAAATCTTAACTGTCCTTTGTGCGTATATTTTTTAGTGTTACATATGATGATGATGAAGAAGAATACGAAGAAGAAAGGAAAAAAAATCTACTATGTTAAAAACTGTTTAGTATATGGTTAGAACACTAGAAATGTCTATAATTTGCATCTGGACAGAAAAAATTAAAATTAAAATTCAGCAGTTTATTGCACAATGTCATCAAATTATATAATAAATTACAATAACATATAAAAATAGACTATCTTCTCTTTCAAAGTGAAACTAAAAAATTATTTACAAAATAAAAGTTTTTCTAGATGGTAATGGAGTACTTGAATTAAAGTAGGCTACTTAATTTAAGAAGTCCTGTATTATAATATGCACAGAAATAGTAATTATTTAAGAGAAAAACAAATGTAATTAGATTACAAGAAGAGTCACTGTCAACTATTGTGCATGAATTAATTTTAAGCTGTTAATTTTTCACTGTTTTGAATGATGAAATCTATTCACATATAGATAAATAAATACAGTCATGTAATTCTTTACAACAGCAAAGTTCACAACGATCTTGCAGGCACAGTGTTGGCAGCACAATCCTCCTGCACACTGTTGAGTGACTATGTCATGCGTCAGAGGGAGGAAAGGAAACTGAAAGTGACAGTATTAAACAATTATCACTTAAGCCAACTATTCAGGCATGGCATAGCTGCTTTCAGCTACTCTGTCGAAACAAAGTTTTGTTAACATGTTTCAAGACAGCAGTGCTTTGACTTAAGTGCTTGTGATGGCATATGGATATCATGGCAACAATGAATGCACTTTGCATGCTGATGAGAGGGTAGCTTATGCTTAAGCTAGAGAGCTTTCCTCTACTTTGGGTGAGTGCTATGTGTCAAGCGTCCTCAAAATTCTTTCAAGTAGTTCCTAGAGATGGTAAAAACTAGCCACAATGAAAATTTTGCTACTGTGATTGTGTCTAAAAGAAATAAAAGTTGTTATAATGCCATGTTAATCATTCTGTCACGTGATGCTGCTGTACTAATATTAATGCAGCACACTGACTTATATGCTAGATCTTTAAATATAAAAAACATGGAGATTATTACATACAATCCATAGATGCCCTAATTAGTCAATTTGCTTACTAAGTTACTGTACATAGGAGATACTGTCTGACAATGACAGAAACCTCATAATTCCATAAGAAGTACAGCAAAACAAAATATGATGCACTGAGAGTGCAGATGAAGAAACTTGTGAGTATGAAGAACTTGGCATACATATATTTACACAAATGGCCATTATAGTTACTTACCCCTTCAAAATAATGTTTAAATGAAGCATGTGCCTAAATGATTGGCAAGGAACATGTAACTGTATAATTTGTGTAAACTGCAATTTGGACTCAGATGGGGAAAGTAAAGTTGTTCAAATACTGTTCCTGTCCTTCCCAATACACTCTTCTGTTAGTTGTTACATGTCACAAAACATTCTTTTAAAAATCACAATAACACACTCAAACTGGTGCCAAACTGTACAAGATTCTTCATTATGTGGTAATTTCTATTTCTTGTCCCCCCCCCCCTTTTTTTTTACATACACAATGGTTGTCACATTGTGATCACGTTGCAACCATTTTCTACCAACATACGTGCACAGCTTCATCAGGATATTTCCTTGATATCTGTCTTGATAACTGTTACTTATATTAGTTTTAATAAAACCAACTAAGTTTGTATAGCAAGGGAATAAACTAAAAATATATTTAAAATGTTAATACCTGTAAGCTATATGAACTTACCTGATATTTTCTATCAAAATCACAAAACTTTTGAATCAGATGGCTATAGTATGGGTTATATCGTTTTTCTTGAAGACAACAGTCTAGAGTAACATGTATGATTTCCCTTTCTTGTTGATTTTTAAGACCCAAATGCAGCAGTTTTTCAAAACTGTCTAAGTAGTCCTGCAAATAATATTTAAAAGTAATAATATATCTAACAGGATAAATATCTCTCTCTCTCTCTCTCTCTCTCTCTCTCTGTGTGTGTGTGTGTGTGTGTGTGTGTGTGTGTGTGTGTGTAAGGGGGGGGGGGGCAGTTCTTGTGTTTGTGTCTACACATATCTTCAAAAAATTCAAAAGAAAAGGCATGACATTTTAAAGAGGTGCTTAGCAGGCTGCTATGAGGAAGCCCCTGCAACTTAATTAACAATTCTGATTTGAAGATATAATCAAGTAATTTGTGACTATTTGCTTCATTGCTTATTGTGATCTGGCATTACTTGGTCATCTATATTCTTGAGATAGTATCTGTGCCTTCAGCCTATTATCCTTAACCTATCCTCCTATATAAAAGACATGAACTATTTTTTCCACCGACTCACCACAGTTCCTTTTCCTTTAGCACATGGAGCACTGCCTGTCACTACTGATGCCACATCCCTAATGACCATGGCCTTGCTGCTATTGAATACTGCCTTTCCTAATGCCCGACTGACTCCAAACCTACAATCTCCTCCCTGGTCACCTTCACCAAATATATCCTCACATACGATTACTTCTCCTTTGGAGGCATCACCTACAAACAGATCTGTGGCACAGCAATGAGCACCCACGTGGAACCGTTCTATGTCAACCTATTTATGGGCTGTCTAGAGGAACTGTTCCTAACCATCCACAAAATCCCAAACCCCTCACCTGGTTCAGATTCACCATTGACTCCTTTGTGGTCTGGACTGACTGTGAAGGCACCCTAGCTACATTTCTCCAGAACCTCAACATCTTCTCTCCCATTCACTTCATCTGGTCCCCAACCCAACAAGCCATCTTCCTTGATGTCGACCTCCACCTCAATGATGGCTACATCAGTACTTAAATCCACATCAAACCTACCAAATACCAGCAATACCTCCACTTTGACAGCTGCCACCCTTTCATATAGTCTAGCCATTTGCGGGCGTCACACCTACAGTGAAGAACAGCTCCTCTCCAAATATACCAAGGGTCTCACTGAAGCCTTCACAGATCAAAATTACTCAACCCACCCAACCTTGTACAGAAACGTGATCTCCTGTGCCCCGTCTTTCCAGTCACCTACCACCTCCCACAGACCCACAGTCTAGCCACAAAAGAGCACTCCCCTCATGACTCAGAAACACTCAGGACTGGAGCAATTGAATCACATTCTCTGCCCAGGTGACAACTACCTCTTGCCATGTTCTGAAATGAGGAACACCCTACCCAATATCCTTCCTACCCCTTCCCCAGTGGTATTTCAACATGCACCAAACCTACACAATATCCTTGTTCATCCCCACTCCAGCCCTGCTCCGAACCCTTTGCCTCATGACTCATATCCCTGCAATAGACCTAGATGCAAGATCTCTCCTATACACCATCCCACCACCACCTACGACAGTCCAGCCACAGTCATCTCCTATCCCATCAAAGTCAGGGCCAACTGTGAAAGCAGGCTACGAAGTTGCAACCACTGTACTGCTTTCTATGAGGGCATGACAGGCAACAAGCTGTCTGTCTCCATGAATGGCCACTGACAAACTGTGGCCAAGAGACAGCTGGACTACCCAGTTGCTGAACATGCTGCCCAACACCCTCCTGGCCTCAACCTTCACTAGTTCCTGTCCTTCACTTACCTATCACTTCCCTGCTCTCACCCCAGCACTTCCCACAATTCGTTTTTCCCTTTATCTACTTCTCTGACCTCCTGGTTGCACCCTCAGCCCTATCCTTTCCCCACCACATCCCTCCATGGCCCCACAAGCAGCACTATGCCTTCCCTCACCCCTAACCTGCTCTCTCTCTCTCTCTCTCTCTCTCTCTCTCTCTCTCTCTCCTCCATACCCGCCCCAGTTTCCTTCTTATCCACAGCACCCTCGTATTGTTTTCCCATCAGGTGCAGTTGCTATACACAGTCCAAGACAGTCGTGCGTGAGTCATGCTTGTGTGAATCTCCGTGGGTTTTCTACTTTAGAAGGAGGCCTTGTGGCTGAAAGCTCAGATGCACAGCAGTCTTTTTGTTGTGCCTCTCTGTAACTTAACATCTCCTCTACATGATGAGCTGCAATCTATCTTTTCCTAATGTTATCGTTATTCTGTCCTGGATCTTCCATTGTTTGAAGATTGTTAAAAACATGTAGACAACCAAATTGTTTTAGTTTCAAGGGGAAGAAAGTGTCACTTGAGAGTTTCATCTGTAAAATCTCCATTGACTTACGTATTGACAAACACTTCCAAGTATTCTTGGTTGCAGCTTTACTGGAACTGATTCTGCTGTGAGGCAGTATCGAATGGATAAACTACTTTATCATGTGTGGATGGATTCTGTGGCAAGGCACCACACTTGCTAAGTTGTAGGCTTCAAATCAGCCACGGTCCGTCAGTACACATCGGACCCGCAAATCTCCACCGTCGATGCTAGCAGACCGAGTGCTGCCACTCGGCTGGTCTTCCGAGACAAGCTAGTGCACTGCCCAGTTCTACAGCCGACTTTAATAGGAATGGTTCACTTGTTATAGCTTCAGAGATCTCATTTGCAGATACGCCAGTTAGCTTAGCCTTCAGCTAAGTCAGTGGCTACGATCTAGCCAGGCACCACATACAGTTTATGCATTGACAATTGATCTATATGTGTGAAGCAATCAGAATTGCAAAGAAGTATTCGCAGTTCAGTCTATAACTGCACTTGTAAAAATTATTGTACAAAGTCAAGATCGATGTTCACCGCTGATGCTGAATTAAAGCTAAGTATTTAATTGTATTCCTGTCTACTAACTTTCTAATCACCTAAGATGTTCCAGATACATCCCGTCAAGTATAGTTCATTGATCCTCACGTCAGCCTACATGATCAACATGTGCAATTAATGGCCACAACTCATTATCATACTAAGAGTCAAATTGCGTGACTCAGCCGGGTCACCCTTTTTCCATGAGACCCATAGTTCCGCCTCATACACAACAGATTCTGAATGCCTGTTTGAGTATATGACAGAAGAATCAGATGTCACACATTATCAGGTCTATGATGCTATCATGCAACAAGGTGGGATAGGGAATGTATCCGTAATAAAATCTCTTCGACTCAGTGTTAGAAATGCACGTTCTTTGCACCTTCAAGTGTAATAAACTGCTCTGGTATGAGGAGAGTAAGCACATTTATAGAATAGTTTGGGAAGATTTTTTATTTTTTCTATGTCTTGTCATTGATATTTGTATTTATTTATTTATTTATTTCCTATGGCTCATTACAATGTCTTTTCATTTGAATATATACAAAAAAGTAAATTTCTAATTTCTTCTTGGCACTAACATAACATTTTACATTTACCATAGCTGATAAGAATTAAATACTACCATTTTGTTTCCTTGTTTCTGAGTACAACATTCCACTTTTCATTAGTGCGCTACTGACTATGAAGCAACATGAGAGCTGGCTAATGGCCCCCAGGTTCCATCATCTTTCTATGAGTTGAACGAGAAGGACTTACTATCTAATAAGTAAAATAACAAAATAAAAAATGAAAATAATTGATCTAACAAATATTGGTTTACAAGGTGAAAGTCACAATTGTAATTAACAACATTATAAGAGCTATTTTATATGCACATGAGAAATCTTAATTTTATTTTCTCTCTTGGGCTGATTCTGAAAAGGTAACGTGTCATGCTCATAGTTACTTTTTGAGATACTGGTGAGCAACTTTTAAAGACTGAATTGTTCAGAAACAAGCAGTGGAAGAATAATTCTGAATATGGATTGGGTGCAATCTGCTGCAGCTATCATTAAATGTAAATGAGGTACATGAACCTAAGCCTAATTTAAATGCAAAAACTTAAGACACATTTCACATGTGTGATGAACATGAGTCAATAAATGCTCAGACATTTAATCTCAAGTGGAAAAATTATTTCAAATATTCTCATAATTATCAATGTTAAAAGTCATTTATTATTTCATGCCTGTTTCTGTCATTCCACGAGGCGTGTTTTTTTAAGTAAGTACCATTTTGACATAAAAATAAAACAAGCAGACTTTTACATGAATGGCTGTACTTTTAATCTACTCTTCAACATCATTCCCACCAATATTAAGGCACTTATCATATAGTACAATTGGATTTTGAATACCATCCTTGTAGAAATCTGCCACCTAAATAGGCAATCACAACGTGGTTGTTTTGTCATCTTCATCATTGTCATCATGCTGACCACCACATGCTCCTTCAAATGCTGGAACACATGGTAGTCACTGAGCAACAGATTGGGGCTGTACGGAGAGTGATCAAGTTGTTCCCAGCCAAATGATCCAATCAGCTCTTGAGTTCGAATGGCCGCATGAGGACGGATATTGTCATAAAGCAAAAGATCCACTTACTCAGCATGTCATGTCTTTTGTTTTGGATTGCAGAGCACTGTTTTTTAAAGTTCTCACAAAAAGTCGTAGAATTTATGGTGTCACCATGAGACAAAAAATACACGAGCAACACACCCTCCCTGTCCCAAAAACAGTGACATATTGACTTAAAAACTCTTTACCCTTCTTGCTGTACTGTTTTGTGAAAGTCAAAGTGGTTAAATTTTCAGTATTCAGTGTATTACAACTTTTGATAATTTACATGTTCTGTACCAACTGCACAAAGCATGCTTCTTGACACTTGAGGAAACTCTTAATGTTGAAATCCTGAAGCATCTGTTCTCTCTTTTTGATCAACTTTCTTCTACAAATCATTGGTAATAGGTGAAGGTCACCGACTTAGTTCCTCATCATGCACATTCATATGGCTATCTTTAAAAGCTCTCACCTATTTCCATGCCATGCCATCACTCATAATGTTTTCTCCATACACTTCACTGATCCCACAATGAATTTCAGCTGCTTTCACACCTTTAGCACTAAGAAAACGAATCACAGCACGTAATTTCACAGTCGGTGGGATTCTCAATCAGGGGAAGCATTTAAAATACTCACAAACAAGCGCAAACATGCCCTATGATGCTCAAATGGCATCTGTGGTTGTCAACATAGTGAGGTACACGGTGTGCAGAGCCAAATGCCGACCAAAGCACTGCGGCAGCAGAATTTCAAAATGATACTTACTTTAACAACATGCTTCATATTTTTATTTGGCACATATAGACACCATTTTATGAACTTCATTTTCAGTCATTCCAACTTAAGAAAAGTTGTAAGAAGTAACGAAGACAGTTTGAGATTTAGCAATTTCTTTACAGAAAAGAAACAATACAGGATACAGAAATGTTTGCTGTATTCTGTGAGTTCTACTGTCTTCACTCTGAATGTAACATGTAACTTCCACTAAACCTTCTGAGATTAAATATAACAACAAACACAGCATAAAGAAAACTAAAGATTGTGTTTCAACAGATAAATAGTGAACTTCTTTCCTGTTTATTTATTTTATTTTTTTCTCATTACCCTTTGCATCCGAGACATTTTCACAGATGTCTGCTACTGCAAACAAGTTCAGTCTTATGTAGATTTAACAGTATATTGCTACAACAGATGCAGATCTATGTGGTAAATAAAGAGACGAGATGGAATTCTCACTGCACCAAAAGATACCCATCCACAACCATTCAATTATTTACTGCCAGAAGTAAGAAAGTGATTGGCACTTTGTTTTCTAGTGCAGTATATTTCAATAAATTGTAATTCATTCTTGGCTTTGACCAGACAGTAATGCTGAATTGTACACTGAGTGAAAAATAGAAACTAGGTTACATGGTGTCACTGATTCACAATGAACAAAAGTTGATTCTTTTTTAAGGGTTTTTTTTAAGCACATTATTAGTATCTCATACTTTGTGAGATAACCAGGGCTTGACAACAAACAGTGGTATTTTTCTTTTTATCAGTATCTGCATTTATGTGAGATCAAAGTTTGCAGCTTTCAGTTTAATTTAAAATATTACTGGAAACAAAATGGAAGTAAAATCTCTGCATGTGAATTCTGTTCTGCCTTACATCAGATTGCATTTGTAAGTTAAGTGGAGGATCTCGGTAGGCATAATACGGAATAAGGAGATAGGGATGCGGGTAAGCCAGTATGAACAGCATAATGAAAGCAATTTTTTATCCAAGACAGATACAAAACCAACAACCACCACAGAAGTACAAATTTATAAGCCAGTTAGCTCTGCAGGTGATGAAGAGATTGGAAGAATGTATGATGAGACAAAGGAAATTATTCATACAGTTAAAGGATATGAATATTTAATTGTGATAAGTGACTGGAATTTGGTAGCAGGAAAAGTAAGAGGAGGAAAAGTAGCAGGATAACATGAACTGGGGAGAAGGAAAAAAAGAGGAAGCTGCCTGGAAGAATTTTTGCAGATAGAATAATTTAATAACTGGTAACACTTGGTTTAAGAACCCTGAAAGAAGTCTGTAAACATTACAGAGACCTGGGGACACTGGAAGGTTTCAGACTGATTAGACTATAATGGTAAGACAGAGATTTCAAGAGACATTTCCCATAGAGATAGGCAATCTGCTCTTGAAACATTGACTAGGAAAAAAGGAACAATAGTTCATCTGATCTGAAATGTCTCCCTGGTGATATTAGTAAGTGGAATGAAGATTCTGTGGCAGGCTGCTGCAACAGCGCTCTATGTCACATGCTCAAGGAAACATTTCCCAAGCTGCAAAAAATGTGGTATATACCATGTGTGAGAATGGACTGGGATATCTTATCAATGTGTGCAGCTTCTTTCAGTCACAAAAAGAATAGACAATGAAGGAATATCATTTTTTCAAAAACTGCATTAATGCAGAAAACACTTTCCCACACTATACGGCATGTAGAAGAAGCTAAAATGAACAGTTTGATATAGGACACTTGTGGTTTATCAAGTTGGAAACTACCTCAAATTTTGGCCTACGAAAACTACCTAAGCTGCAGCGAATGTGTGATGTTTGAGATTTTCAATTTTTTCTTGGTTTCCTTGGGCAAACTATTAGTCCTAGAGCATGTGTGAGATTTTCAGTGTTCTCTCACTGTCTTCAGGAAAACTATTAGTCCTAGAGGAAAAATGAATAGGACCTTTTTTGTAGGAAATTTAATACTGGACATCTCATGCAATGCATATGTGCTGTAGATTTGGTGTCATAAATGGGGTAACTTTGTTAAGCAGGGCAACTTTGCCATTTTTTTAATATGAATATATTTGCCATCCGACAAGTTCCCAGATCATTGAATAGATGCACAAATGCTTTCACTCCACAAGGCAACAATGAATGAATGAGAGATCTGGCAGGCATTTTACATTTATTCATTGTTTCCTGGTCTTTGTCAGTGCTTTGTCTTTCGGCTTGTGGAGCACACGTTTTCTGGTAGTCTACAAAAGTGTCTCACCCTGCCCACTCATTCTAACGTGAGTGAAAACTATTTCTTTTGTTCAGTGCACTATATAATTACATAACTTGGCAATGTTGCACCAAGAAGCTCGGTAAAAGTGTGACAACTTTGCCAACCTAGAATTTTGCCTTTCAAGCTTTTTTCCTTTTTTAATCAAGCGTTTTTGGGTCTCCATACAGGTTGTTAAAATGCCAAGTGTAAGGATCTACAGGTTGCACAAAACTGTACGGTATGTAACATGCGCTCGCCAGCCGACCTATCTGGAATACTGACAATATGCTTGGTCAGTACACGTGCGTCACGCCGCAGTGCCACACAGGAAGTAAGTGACTGGCAGCCATCCGCAGTGCACCGCATTAACTAGCATGGCCTCGGGCACGAATATGTCTATTTCCTTAGCTCACCATGGAGCCTTTCGATACGACTGTAATTAGCCGCTGTTAGCATGTCAGACACAATAACGATGGGTGTGAGTAGCGTGCGTGTTTTATAATCAGCCTTTTGTTAATAAAACTGTTCAAACTTACTTCCCGTGTTCGCGTGTTGCCGTACCTCAAGGACCCACCACTTAAAAATCCTGACAAATATTTCACCTAATCATAAATGGTTCAAATGGCTCTGAGCACTATGGGACTTAACATCTGTGGTCATCAGTCCCCTAGAACTTAGAACTACTTAAACCTAACTAACCTAAGGACATCACACACGTCCATGCCCGAGGCAGGATTCGAACCTGCGACCATAGCGGTCACGCGGTTCCAGACTGAAGCGCCTAGAACCGCACGGCCACACCAGCCGGCGCCTAGTCATAATCCGGGGCAACAACACAAACAACCCCCTTATACAAGACTCATTAGAACTAAACTGGGAGCACACACATATCAAAATTATGATGATACTAAACTAGAGCTAGCTCTGCAATGATTAATAAGTAAATGAGCTGTGGAAAAGCAGCAAAAGAGTTCAATATTCCTTGGAGAACAATTGAAAACAAATTGGAGTCTCCATTTAAAGAAACCAGGGTGTTAGACTGCACTGAACAGTGGAGAAGAAGAGGAGATCCTCAAACAAGTCTTCATGTGTGCGGATTGGGAAATGCCTCTCGATGCCCTCAAACTGAGACTCATCGTGAAAAATTTCTTGGATTCAACAGGGAAGCAGATTTTACAATTCCAAAATAACTTACCTGGTGATGACTGGTATGGTTCTTTTGCGAGACAGCATAAAGAAAGACTTTCTTCGTGTAAGTGCCAAAATATTTCCTTTGTTAGAGCTAGCATTGGGTCAGATCAGCTTAAAGCATACTTTAGTCAGTTGAAAGACTCATTAGAAGGAATTCCTCCATCCCACATACTAAACAATGACATTTTGTAGGGAATGCAAGTATCCAGAAAGTTATAAATTCTACCAAAGCAAGTGTTTCTTTAATGTTCAGTTTCAGCATTAGGAGAACTGCTTCCTCCTTTTGTGGTTTATCAATCAAAGCAGTTATGGATTTTAGGAGGACTGAAAGGAACAAAATATGGCAATATAGCTATTGGATGGTTTGATGCTCTGCATTTTGAAAATTGGTTTTCCATGTTGCTGAGCCATTGGCAAAAAACCTATGTTTAATACGAAATAATCTCAGTAGCCATGTGAATGTAAGAGTTATCAAGGCATGAAGAACTCAAGCCATTCGCTTTGTGCCATGGGCAAAAAACCTACCTCGCCCTAATGTTTAATATGAGATAATCTTAGTAGCCGTGTCAACGTGAGAGTTATCAAGGCACACAGAACTCAAGACATTCGCTTTGTGTTCTTATCCCCAGCATCCACTCCTCCTTGTCAACCTCTGGACGTTTCAGTATCTGCTCGCTTTAAAAGGAAATGGAGAGCCATACTGACAGATTATAAGATGAGAAACTCATCTAGTTCCAAGACTTGAACATCATATCAGGGTTCATGGAATGTGGTACTGTGCCACTAAATCCTGAAGAAGTTTATACTAGAATCCCAGATGCAGAGAGAGCTGACGGTAATGACACACGTACAAGAATTAGTGATTCACTCATGAATTATCTTCAAACCTGTTGCAGAAATAATAATCAGAGTCCTTTGAAGAGGAGAAGAAGAAGAATTGATGTGGCGCCAGGAGAAGCTGTTGATGAATGACACTTGGTGAACCACCAATCTCTTCCGAGTATCTCTGTAACGAAACAAATTGAGAAGACTGGAGGAAGAACATTCAGAGGAATAGCCATGACAGGAGTGATGAATCTGACTGCTTTTTCTTTACATGACACATATGACTTTGAACCTGAATAAGCTGCAGAATGTACAGAGGACCTAGGTATTCTGGAATTAGTTGATCCTGTGGATCTTACTTTTTGCTGTGAAGAGTATCGTAATTCAGCCATTCATGAACAAAGTGAAATTAATGCAATAATGGTGCAGGAAACTGAAGCTTGGAATGTTTGTTGTAGTAAAATTCTTGACTAAAAAAGTGTCAAGCATTTTGTTGGTAAACTTATTCAGTTCTGTGGAGATGGGGACTTCAAGGAGACATATCTCTATACAACAGACAGGGGGAAAACTTTTTACTTCCCAGATGTGCCAGAAGAAGCATCCCAGAATTTAAAAGATGTAGTGTAAATAATTAATAATCTTTACAATCAAAATCGAGGTAAATATTTCCTTTCTGATGAAAATCTTTAACTTTTCTTTTAACTTTGAAGATTTGAATTTTGTGTGTAGCTTGCTGTATCTATCTTTGCATTAAAGTGCTTAATACCAATGCATACGTTGTTTTCAATGCACTAAGCTTCTTTTTTGGTAATTTTTTTAGTGATTTCCACTGATTTTAACACAGTTGGCTAAGTTGCCCGATTTCCCAGGAAACTTTGCCAAATATGTTTTCAGTTTTTTAATATATAAATACATAAGTAAGTTGTCATCTGTCCACAGATTATGAGGACAGAGATCAAGCTCGTGTTTTAGGATGCTTTCAAAAACATATGTTGCATTATTAGGTAACAAACCATGCTGAAGGAAAAAAGTGGCAAAGTTATCCCAGTTTAGTGTAGTCTCTGTAGGCCAGTTTGAAATAAGTTTCCTGACTTGACAGACCACGAGTGACCCATATCAAACTGTTTGTCTCAACTTTCTCTACAATACTGTGGTAAACTGTAAACAGTTATCATTTACATCTTGAACAGAAAAGAAAATCTCCAAATTCAGAAGCACAAAAAATGTTCACATACTTTTGAATGAATTGTTGCTTCTAAAAGGGAGAGGAAAATTCAATAGTCATGGGGGACTGGAATTTGATAGTAGGAAAATGAAGAGAAGGAAAAGTAGCAGGTGACTATGGACTGGGGGTAAGGACTGAAAGAGGAAGCCAGCTGGTAGAATTCTGCACACAGCATAATTTAATCATCGCTAACACTTGGTTTAAGAATCATGAGAGAAGATTGTATATATGGAAGAGACCTGGAGACCCCAGAAGCTTTCAGATTGATTATATAATGGTAAGACAGAGATTTAGCAGCCAGGTTTTAAATTGTAAGACATTTCCAGGGACAGATGTGGACTCTGACCACAATTTAGTGGTTACGAACTGTACATTAAAACTGAAGAAACTGCAAAAAGGTAGGAATTTAAGGAGATGGGACCTGGATAAACTGAAAGAACTAGAGCGTGTAGAGTGTTTCAGAGGGAGCATTAGGGAATGATTGACAAGAACAGGGAAAGGAATGCAGCAGAAGGAGAATGGGTGGCTTTGAGAGATGAAATAGTGAAGGCAGCAGAGGATCAAGTAGGTAAAATGATGAGGGCTAGCAGAAATCCTTGGGTAACACAATAGATATTGATTTTAATTGAGGAAAGGAGAAAATATAAAAATGCAATACATGAAGCAGATGAAATGGAATACAAACGTCTAAAAAAATGAGATCGACAGGAAGTGCAAAATGGACAAGCGGGCTAGAGGACAACTGTAACAATGTAGAAGCATATATCACTAGGGGTAAGATAGATGCCACCTACTGAAAAATTAATGAGACCTTTGGAGAAAAGAGAACCACCTCACTCAAGACGGAAAACTAGTCCCAAGCAAAGAAGGGAAAGCCAATAGGTGGAAGGAGTATATAGAGGGTCTATACAAGGGCAATGTATTTGAGGGCAATATTATAGGAATGGAAGAGGACATCGATGAAGTTGAGATGGGAGATATAATACTGCATGAAGAATTTGACAGAGCACTGAAAGGCCTAAGTAGAAACAAGGCCCCGGAAGCAGACGAAATTCCGTTAGAACAACTGATAGCCTTGGGAGAGCCAGCCATGATCAAACTCTTCCATCTGGTGGGCAAGATGTATGAGACAGGCAAATACCCTCACACTTAGAGAAGAATACAGAAATTTCAATTCCAAAGAAACCAGGTGCTGACAGGTGAGAAAATTACCAAAATATCAGTTTAATAAGTCACAGTTGCAAAATAATAAAACAAATTCATTACAGAAGAATGGAAAAACTGGTACATGCCGACCTCGGGGAAGATCGGTTTGGATTCCGTAGAAATGTAGGACCACACGAGGCAATACCTGTGACTTATCTTAGAAGCTAGGTTACATGTATAGCATTTGTAGACTTAGAGAAAGCTTTTGACAATGTTGACTGGAATACTCTTTCAAATTCTGAAGGTGGCAGGGATAAAACACATGGAGCAAAAGGCAATTTACAATTTCTACAGAAACCAGGTGGTAGTTATAAGAGTTGAGGGGCACGAAAGGGAAGCAGTGGTTGAGAAGGGAGTGAGACAGGGTTGTAGCCTCTCCCCAATGTTACGCAATCTGTAAATTGAGCAAGCAGTAAAGAAAACAAAAGAAAAGTTTGGAGAAGGAATTAAAATCCATGGAGAAGAAATAAAAACCTTGACGTTTGCTAATGACACTGCAATTCTGTTAGAGATGGCAAAGGACTTGGAAGAACAGTTGAACGGAATGGACAGTGTCTTGAAAGGAGGATATAAGATGAACATCAACAAAAGCAAAACAAGGATAACAGAATGTAGTCAAAATAAATCAGGTGATGCTGAGGGAATTAGATTCGGAAATGAGACACTTAAAACAGTAGATGAGATCTGCTATTTGGGCAGCAAAATGACTGAGGACGGTTGAAGTAGAGAGGATATAAAATATAGACTGGTGATGGCAAGGAAAGCGTTTCTGAAGAAGACAAATCTGTTAACATTGAGTATAGATTTAAGTGTCAGGAAGTCTTTTCTGAAAGTATATGTATGGAGAGTAGCCATGTACGGATGTTAAACATGGATGATAAACAGTTTAGACAAGAAGAGAATAGAAGTTTTTGAAATGTGGTGCTGCAGAAGAATGCTGAAGATTAGATGGGTAGGACACGTAACTAATGAGGAGGTACTGAATAGAACTGCGGAGATGAGGAATTTGTGGCAGAACTTGACTAAAAGAAGGGATCGGTTGGTAGGACACATTCTGAGGCATCAAGGGGCCACCAATTTAGTAGTGGAGGGAAGCGTGGAGGGTAAAAATCTTAGAGGGTGACCAAGTGATGAATGCATTAAGCAGATTCAGAGGGATGTAGGTTGCAGTAATTACTTGGAGATGAAGAGGCTTGCACAGGACAGAGTAGCATGGAGAGCTGCATGAAACAAGTCTCTGGACTGAAGATCATAACAACAACACTTTTAAAAGACACTTACACAAAGCTTTGGCCACAGCCTTAATCAGCAAAAGAGAAATGAGAAACATACACCATTCAAACGCACAAGCAAGTAAACCTCACGCAAATATGACTGGCAACTCCGGCAGCTCATTCCATGTCTTATCCTTCGACATGGCATTATGTTGCCAACGATCATGTCAGTTGCATGAGCAGCCACCGTTCACAAAGATCAGATCACAAAGTGCCTCTGGAGTCACTCTGCTCCCCATGGCTTGTTGCATGAGCAGCCACCGTTCACAAAGATCAGATCACAAAGTGCCTCTGGAGTCACTCTGCTCCCCATGGCCCAAGTGTAGTGGATCACAAAGCAGCTCAGGAGTGACTTTATTCTCTGTGCTTCCTAATCACACATTTTGTGAAGAGTCATGGACGCTCAACCATTTAGCACCTAGTGGTAGTTTCACTGTCATTTGACACCTTTCCATAGGTGTTCATGACAATAGCAAGTGAACATTCGACCAGCTTCACTGTTTTCGAGATTCTCGTTCACAGGCTCTGCATAATAATAATTTGCTCTTTGTCAAAGTCATTTATCTCAAAGGATTTTCCCATTTGCAGCCCATATCTTCACTAGAGTGATCCCCTGTCTGTGTCTGCTCCATTTTAATACTTCTGTCACCACGTCACGAGCCCAAAAAGTGACCATGCAGCATCCAACGTCTTGGTGCGCAAAGGTCATAAGGTTTTGGCTTATCAGTGTATATTGTCATACTGATTGTAAATGATGACTGTAGATATTTAAATTAATTATAATTATGTTATAACTGTTGTACTGTATTTTGTCAGCAGTAAAAGTATGAAAACATAAAAAGAATCCGAGTTATTTTTAAAATTTTCCCATTTCAAGCCTGACTCATACTGTTTTGCCCATCTCCAATTTCCAGGGCCAGATGTGTACTCTGGCCATTTTCATTATCAACTACAGACTAAATCTGAAGAAATAGCGGAAAGGTAGGATATTAAGGTGAAAGGATCTGGATAAGTTGAAGAAACCACAGGAAGTTGAGAGTTTTAGAGGGAGCATTAGGTATCACTGGACAGAAGCAGGACAAAAGAACAAAACAGAAAATGAATGAACAGACTTGAGAGATGAAGTAGTGAATGCATCAGAGGATGACATAGGTAAAAAGATAAGGTCTAGTAGGAATTCTTACATAATTCAGGGGATGTATTTACTGACAAAAGGAGAAAATATAAAAATGCAGCAAATGAAGCAGGCAAATGGGAATACAAAGGTCTAAAAACGAGACTGACAGAAAGTGGAAAATAGCTAAGCAGGAACAGCTAAAGGACATGCAGGGTTGTAGAAGCATGAATAACTATGGGAAAGACAGATGCCACCTGTAGGGCGATTAAAGAGAACTTTTGAGAAAAGAGAAGCAACGTATGAAGATCAAGAGTTCAGGTGGCAAGTCAATGCTAAGCAAAAAAGGGAAGGCTGGGAGATGGAAGGAAAATATAGAGGGTCCATATAAGGGGAACAAACAGAGAGATGAAGTTGGTAAAGATGAGAGTTGGAGTGCGGTGGCAGGGGGGGGGGGGGGGGGGTGATACAGTACAGCAAGAAGAATTTGACACAGCACAGAAAGTCTTAAGTGAAATCAAGGCCTGTGAAGAATATGACGTTCTCTCAGAATTATTAATATCCTTGGGAGAGAGAACCATGACAAAATTATTACACGTGGTGTGAAAGATATATGAGAAAGGTAAAGTAACTCCACACTTCTGGAAGAATGTAAAAAATGCAATTCCAAAAATGCAGTGTGCATACTACTGAACCACCAATTTAACAAATCATGGTTGTGAAATACTGACATGAATTATTTATATAAGAATGGAAAAACTAGTAGCGGTTGACCTAGGGGGTCCTACAACTTATTTTACAAGACAGGTTGAAAAAAGGCGAATGTATGTTTATAATATTTGTAGATTTAGAGAAACCTTTTGGCAATGTGGGCTGAACTACACTCTTTGAAATTTTAAAGGTGGCAGGAATAAAATACAGGGATTGAAAGGTTATTTACAACTTGTACAGAAAGCACCCTTTAATCATAAGAGTTGAAGGATGTGACAGGGAAGCCATAATTGAGAACGGTGCGAGGACACATTGTAGCCTACCCATGATGTTATTCTAGCTATATACTAAGCAAACTGTGAAAGAAACCAAGGAGAAATTTCAAAGGGGAATTAAAGTTCAGAGAGAAGATATAAAAACTTTGCAGATTACTGATGACTTTGTCATTCAATCGGAGATGACTATGGGCTTGGAAGAGTAGTTGAACAGAGTGGATACTGTCTTGAAAAAGAGATTATTAAATGAATATCAATTAAAGTGAAACAAGGATTGCCATGCACCTAGAAATAACACTAACAGAAGAAATCTATAGAAAGTAAATCAGTTTTGAGAGATTTTTTAGAACCTGAAATCTTCAACATACCCAAAAACAATGTTAAAATACTCCTCGGCGACTTCAATGCACATGCTGGGAAGGAAAAGGAGAAAATGTACGTGAATATTCAGCACACTTAAGTACATCTACATCTACATGATTACTCTGCAATTCACATTTAAGTGCTTGGCAGAGGGTTCATCGAACCACTATCATACTATCTCTCTACCATTCCACTCCCGAACAGCGCACGGGGAAAACGAACACCTAAACCTTTCTGTCCGAGCTCTGATTTCTCTTATTTTATTTTGATGATCATTCCTACCTATGTAGGTTGGGCTCAACAAAATATTTTCGCATTCGGAAGAGAAAGTTGGTGACTGAAATTTCGTAAATAGATCTCACCGCGACGAAAAACGTCTTTGCTTTAATGACTTCCATCCCAACTCGCATATCATATCTGCCACACTCTCTCCCCTATTACGTGATAATACAAAACGAGCTGCCCTTTTTTGCACCCTTTCGATATCCTCTGTCAATCCCACCTGGTAAGGATCCCACACCGCGCAGCAATATTCTAACAGAGGATGAACGAGTGTAGTGTAAGCTGTCTCTTTAATGGACTTGTTGCATCTTCTAAGTGTCCTGCCAATGAAACGCAACCTTTGGCTCGCCTTCCCCACAATATTATCTATGTGGTCTTTCCAAATGAAGCTGTTCGTAATTTTAACACCCAGGTACTTAGTTGAATTGACAGCCTTGAGAATTGTACTATTTATCGAGTAATCGAATCCCAACGGATTTCTTTTGGAACTCATGTGGATCACCTCACACTTTTCATTATTTAGCGTCAACTGCCACCTGCCACACCATACAGCAATCTTTTCTAAATCACTTTGCAACTGATACTGGTCTTCGGATGACCTTACTAAATGGTAAATTACAGCATCATCTGCAAACAACCTAAGAGAACTGCTCAGATTGTCACCCAGGTCATTTATATATATCAGGAACGGCAGAGGTCCCAGGACGCTTCCCTGGGGAACACCCGATATCACTTCAGTTTTACTCGATGATTTGCCGTGTATAACTACGAACTGCGACCTTCCTGATAGGAAATCACGAATCCAGTCGCACAACTGAGACAATACCCCATAGGCCCGCAGCTTGATTAGAAGTCGCTTGTGAGGAACGGTGTCAAAAGCTTTCCAGAAATCTAGAAATACGTAATCAACTTGAGATTCCCTGTCGATAGCGGCCATTACTTCGTGCGAATAAAGAGCTAGCTGCATTGCACAAGAACGATGTGTTCTAAAACCAGAAATGGTGAAAGACTGATCATGTGTAAAATATTCCAGTTAAAATTGATGTCCACACAATTTCACAATTTATCAAGAAAAGCCAAAACTTGGATATCTCCAAATCCAAACCTAGGAGAATTTCAGATGGATCACATAGCTATAACTAAACAGAATAACATGGAAATTATGAACGTTAAAGTAATCAGAAATGGGGCATTTGATTCAGATGATTGTCTCTTTAAGATTATAGTATGATTTCTCCCATGTAAAACAACAGCAACAAAAAATACTATGAAGAAAGTAAACAGATACATCTCCACTACAGCTAACATTACAATCAAGAATACAGAAAAAAATTTGAGAAGAAACTGAGACAATAAAACAAAGTGATTGGTATGAACTCTGGGTACAAATTACTAAAGCATTAGAGGAAACTTTAGGACTGGCCAAGAATTAAAAGAAGACATGGTGGAACCAAGAGTGTGAAGAAGCACTAGAACAAAGAGGTCAAAAAGGAAGTCATTCAAAAAAAGAAAAGAATTCAGACAACAAAGGGAAAAAAAGGAAAGAAAGAACGGAAAAATCAATAGAACTTTAAAAAAACTGAGCTTATGGAAATACAAGACAATTTTACCAAGAATAATACTAGACTTATTGCCAGACTTTTAAATACATGGTTAAAGGGTATAATGCACAAGTATTTGTTCCAAAGATGAAAATGGCAAAATCGGGTTAAATAACAAAGAAAATTGTGAAATACTAACAAAATATTTTGACAGGCCCTTAAACTGTCCACTTCCAACAGTTAAATTTAAATTTCCAGCAATACCACAAAAGCTGTCGGAACATTTCCCACCAACAGAGCAAGAAATTCGTAAAGCCATTATATTACTCAAAAACAACACAGCAAGTGGTGAAGACTCCATTACAGCAGAATTATTGAAATGGTCAGAAACAGCGACTATAAAAAATCTACAACTGCTTTTTCAGAACATCTAGAAAACTGAAAATATTCCAAAAGAGTGTAAAATAGCATTAATCCACCTGGTGCATAAAAAGGGAGAAACTGAAATGTCTACAATTACAGATGAGTGTCACTTCTGCCAGTGGCATACAAAATAATATCAAAAATTCCTGTGGACAGAGTTGTAGAAACTTCAGACATACAATTGCGAGAATATCAAGGGAGGTTTTTATGAGGGAAGATTCTGCACACAACAGATTTTTAATTTAAAATTAATAATTCGCCACAGAATGTTAACCAGCATCACAGTCGCACTATGTTCACATATGCTGCAGCAATGCACTCAAAAAGAAATATTTAAAATGCCACATACACAAGCTTTTGAAATGAGATGCTACAGAAGAATGCTGAAGATTAAATGGGTACAATGACTAACAGATGAAGAAGTACTGAATGAAATTGGGGAGGAAAAGAAGTTACGAAACAACTTGATTAAAAGAAGGGTTCAGTTGAGTGTAGACATCCTGAGGTATCAACGAATTGTCAATTTAGTGCTGAAAAATAGGCAGTAGGAATCCAAGGATAAACAAAGTAAAGGTAAAACAGCTAACAATAAATTTACTGGGTAATGACTGCCTAGTCTGCAGTAAAGAAAACTAACAAACATGTTGTCAGAAGACTTTTTTTTCTTTGTTTCTTCTTCTTTCAGAATAAATGTACATGAACTATCATAAACAATTTTCAAAATTAAATACATTCTAGAGCTGAAACAATGGAACAAGCACTTGTAAACATGCAGCAAATGTGGCAAACAAAACTATGCAAGGTATGTTTGTCAAATTAATATAGCGGTTGTTCTTAATTCTGCAGTAGGACTTATTCAGTCTTATAAAACTAATTACATAACAGAAACAGAGCAGAGAAAGATATAACACAGGTTTTACTGACAAGAATGTCTGCAGCTAAATCATTAGCTAAGACAACAAAATAGTGAAAACAGACAATAGCTTTTTTATAACTCTGCAAGTTATAATCTCTTCCTGCCCCTCTAAATTTCATTATTAGCACATTCCATCAACCCAACCCAAGCCCACCCCGCCCCCCACCCCTTACATACCCACTACACTACAGACTATCTCAAAATTCACTAAGTCTTTCAGAATTCCGTTGATTTCTTTGACTTTTCCAATAAATTTGATTTCCCTGCGAATTCCTGATTTTCCAAACAAGTCAGCAACCTGGGTTGTAATTTTACACCCTCTATTAGCAGAACAAATTTATATTATTTACTACATCAATGTTTGAAAAATTCAGGCTGAAGATCCTGTACCAGTGCCAAGCTACATACTTCTTTGTGGATACTCACTTCAGCTGTCATCACAATGCAGAAAATATCTCTTCTTACATCGGTATTCATCCTTTGCTTTCTGGCTAGCTCTAGCAATTGGCTGCTGTAGGCTGTATCCTTTTTACTGATAGTAGAGGTTTTACCACCTTCTTGTGAAGGCAGTGCTCCTGTCCATGCTGAGCCAACTACCCACCAGCGACCTTGTTGGTCAGCTGCAATAAAGAATTAGCATTTTAAGGAAAGCCAATAAAACCACAATAGTCTCCCAAAACATAGCAATGATATGTACATTTTCCACTGTGTTGATCTTGTATCCAATTCGTAATGAGAATTTCATATGTATATCAGATATAGTCCTAAGTAGGTAGCAAGTATTACTATAAATGTGAAAGTAATTTACAGCACATAATTTATAGATAACTGACTTTTACATACATTGTAATCCACACTCAGACTATATTAAAATAGGAATTATTGTTACCATTGTGGGTTGACTTTTGATTTCACATAATTTTCATGTTTTGTCTTCAGCTCTCAGATTTTGAGAAAACATTTTCAAGTTACACAAGTCATCTTATTGAAACAGGCAGGACAAATTAACACACTAGTATGTTCTGTATTAAATGCTGGCATTATTTTCATTAAAAATTTTGCTAGATAATAACAAAAAATAAGGTCTGTAAACTGCATGTATCAGTCAGGGTTAATGCATCATCTAAAACACATGTCAATATTGCCAAATTATCACTTTAATAATTCATCGTTTCAAAATACTAACACGAATTCTCTACAGAAGAATGCAAAAACTGCAAGAAGATGACCTTAGGGAGGATTAGTTTGGGTACTAGAGACATGTAGGAACACATGAGGCAATACTGACTTTTCTTGGTAGATAGGTTATAAAAAGGCGAACCTACATGTATGGCATTTGTAAATTTAGAGAAAGTTTTGGACAATATTGACTGCAACACTCTCTCTGAAATTCTGAAGGTAGCAGGGATAAAATACAGGGAGCAAACGGCTATGTACAACTTGTACAGAAACCAGTCGGTAGTTATGAGTCGAGGGGCTTGTAAGGTTTTTTATATTAGATTAGATTTACTTTCATTCCAATTGATCCGTAGTGAGGAGGTCCTCCAGGATGTGGAACATGTCAGAAAAACAACAATACATGACAAATATTTACAACTAAAACAAATAGGCTAATGTACCATTCCACAGGTCCCAAGTGGAATGGTCGTCATTTTTTAATGAACACTAAGAGTCTTTTTACAAATATTAATGCACTGAATTTAAAATAAAAAAGTTTTTTATTTATTTATAAGGTAATACAACTACTGTAATACTTATTTACAATGAACACATTACTGCACTGAAATGGTGCAGAAGTTAGATTATACTAACACACACACACACACACACACACACACACAAATTTTCAATGAACACATTACTGCACTGAAATTGTGCAGAAGTTATGTTGTACTTATATACAAATCAGTTGGTTTTACTAAGAAATTCATCAATGGAGTAGAAGGAGTTGGCCACCAATAAATCCTTTAGGCTTCTCTTAAACTGAGTATCATTGGTTGTTAAACTTTTTATGGCTGCTGGCAAGTTATTGAAAATGTGTGTTCCTGAATAATGCACACCTTTTTGTACAAGACTAAGTGACTTTAAATCCTTGTGAAGATTATTCTTATTTCTAGTATTGATTCCATGAATTGAGCTGTTGGTTTGAAAAAGTGATATATTTTTAATGACAAATTTCATTAAGGAATAAATATATTGGGAAGCAGTAGTTCGTATCCCTAGTTCCCTAAACAGGCTTCTGCAGGATGTTCTTGAGTTCACACCACATATAACTCTCACTGCACGTTTTTGTGCCCGGAAAACTTTAGCTTGGCATGATGAATTACCCCAAAAAATAACCCCATATGACATTATGGAATGAAAGTAAGCATAGTATGCCAGCTTTTTAATTTTTATATCCCCTATGTCTGACAAAATTCGCATTGCAAACAGAGATTTGTTAAGACGCTTCAGCAGTTCTGTGGTGTGCTCCTCCCAGTTGAATTTATTATCAAGCTGTAATCCCAAGAATTTAACACTGTCCACTTCTTCTATCTTCTTGTCATCGTATGTTAGACATATACTCTTGGGACACCCCTTACAACTTCTGAACTGCATGTAGTGTGTTTTTTCAAAGTTTAGTGACAAAGAATTGGCTAGGAACCAGTGATTAATGTCCACAAATATTTTAGTGGCTGATCTTTCTAAGACTACACTTGATTTGCTATTTATTGCAATGTTTGTATCATCGGCAAACAAAACAAACTTGGCATCTGGTAATGTTACTGATGAAAGGTCATTGATATACACAAGAAAAAGTAAGGGCCCCAAAATGGAACCTTGTGGGACCCCACATGTAATTAGTTCCCAGTTGGATGATGCCTGATAGCTTGATACATGTCTCTTTCCTAATAACACCCTTTGTTTCCTGCCAGAGATATAAGATTTGAACCATTTTGCAGCATTTCCTGTTATACTATAATATTCTACTTTACTTAAAAGGATATTGTGATTTACACAGTCAAATGCCTTTGACAGATCACAAAATATACCAGTTGCCTGCAATTTTTTGTCTAATGAATTAAGCACATTTTCACTGTAAGTGTAGATAGTCTTCTCAATATCAGAACCTTTTAGAAATCCAAACTGTGACTTTGACAGTATGTTATTTGAGATAAGATGGTTATAAAGACGACTGTACATTACTTTTTTGAAAATTTTTGAGAATGCTGGCAACAGTGAAATTGGACGGAAATTTGATGCTACTTCTTTATCTCCCTTCTTAAACAGTGGCTTAACTTCAGCATATTTCAGCCATTCAGGAAATCTTCCACTAATAAATGACTGGTTACACAGATAGCTTAATATGTTACTTAGCTCAGAATCACATTCTTTAATTAACTTTGTTGATATTTCATCATACCCGCTAGATGTTTTTGATTTTAAAGATTTTATGATGGACATTATTTCTGTTGGGGTAGTGAGGGTCAAATTCATATTATGGAAGTTACTTGAAATGTCTGGTCTAAGGTAATCCATAGCAGCATCTACCGAACCTGACAACCCCATCTTTTCAGTAACAGTTATAAAATGTTTGTTAAAAAGTTCTGCAACACTATACACATCTGTCACCAATGTATCATTTACTCTTAATGCAATTTGTTCATCTTCATGTCTGGTTCTACCGGTCTCCTCGTTCACTATATCCCATATTGTCTTTATTTTGTTATCTGATATGACTATCTTTTCCTTGTAATATATTTGCTTTGACATCCGTATTAGTCTTTAATATTTTGCAGTATTTCTTATAATGTGCTATAGCATCAACATTGGAAATGTTTCGGATTGACAGATACAGTTTTCTTTTTGTTTTACAAGATACACCTATTCCTCGAGTAATCCATGGCTTCTTTGTAGACTTTGCTCTAACCTTGGTAAGTTTTGGGGGAAAGCAGTGTTCGAATAAGGTAAGCACTTTATTAGCAAAAATGTTATATTTTTCATTCATGCCATGAGCACTGTAAACATTAGTCCAGTGAATGTCTCTGAGGAGTGTCCTAAAATAATCAATTTTTGGCTTACTGATTACCCTCTTGAGCTCAGATTTAACAGATTTTATATCCTGTTCAGTATTAACATTTAACAGAAGGAACTGCATGTCATGGCCTGAGAGGCCATTGACTATTGGTTTTGTAATATAATTTTGTTCATTGGACTTTTCTATAAAGATATTATCAATGGCTGTTTGTGAGTAAGTGGCTATCCTAGTGGGGAACTTTACAGTGGGAATTAACTTGAATGATAGTGTTACTAACTCAAATAAGTTCTTATTGGGAGAGTCTTTAAGGAAATCTACATTGAAATCACCAGCAACCACTATTTCTTTGTTTTTGGTTGTTAAATGGGCCAGTACAGCTTCAAGGTGGTTGACAAACAGATTAAAGTTACCTGCAGGTGCTCAATATACACTTAATATTATGAAGGATTGTTTGTGAAATTCTAATTCTGTTGCACATGCTTCCATATGCTGTTCTAGGCAAAATTTATGAAATCAGTTGTTGAGAAGGGTTGTAGCATATCCCATATCCCTAATCTTATTCAATCTATACATTGAGCAAGCAGTAAAGGAAACAAAAGAAAAATTTGAAGTAGGAATTAAAGTTCAGGGAGAAGAAATAAAAACTTTGAGTTTTGCTGATGACATTGTAATTCTGACAAAGATAGCAAAGAACTTGGAAAAACTGTTGAATGGAATGGACTGAGTCTTGAAAGGAGGATACAAGATGAATATCAACAAGAGCAAAACAAGGATTATAGAATGCAGTTGCATTAAATTAGGTGATGCTGAGGGAATTAGATTAGGAAATGAAACGCTTAAAGTAGTAGATGAGTTTTGCTGTTTGAGCGGTGAAATAACTGATGATGGCCAAAGTAGAGAGGATATAGAACAAAATGGCAATGGCAAGAAAAGCATTTCTGAAGAAAAGAAATTTGCTAATACTGAATATAAACTTAAGTGTTAAGAAGTCTTTCTGAAGGTATTTGTCTGGAGTGTAGCCATGTACGGAAGTGAAACATGGACAAACTGTTCAGACAAGAAGATAACAGAAGCTTCTAAAGCATGGTGGTGCAGAAGAATGCTGAAGATCAGATGGGTAGATCACATAATTAATAAGGAGACACTGAATAGAGCAGGGGAGAAAAGAAAGTTTGTGGCACAACTTGAGTAGAAGAAAGTATCAGTTGATAGGAGACATTCTGAGACATCAAGGTATCACCAATTTAGTATCAGAGGGAAGTGTAGGGGGTAAAAATCATAGTGGAAGAACCATAGATGAATATAGTAAGCAAATTCAGAAGGATGCAGGTTGCAGTAGCTATTCAGAGATGAAGAGGCTTGCACAGGATTGAGTAGCATGGACAGCTGCATCAAATCAGTCTTTGGACTGATATCACAACAACAACAAATTAAGGATGTCCAGCCTACAGCCTGTGGGTCGCATATGGCCCAAAGCAAGTACAAATGTGGCCCAAGAAGTGAACCTCTGTCACACAATCAGTAAAAAAATTCCAGAAAATTGCATTTATGTAAAGTTATGGTAATATTGAATATTTTCAATTTGAAACTCTTGCCACATTAAACTATTCTCTCATTGACACATTTATTATTGTTAGTGTTAAGTATATTATGTGCAGCCCAAAAAATTTGTCTTCTTCCAATGTGGCCCAGCTAAGCTAAAAGGTTGGACACTTCTAATTTAAATAAAAATACGAGGGCTGTTCAATAAAGAATGATCATAATTTTTTATGGTCATAATTTTCCACATTAAAATTTAATCTTATGATATTCTGTTAGCTTAATGTGCAACAAACACGCCATAGTAGTTTCATTGTTGGGACTCCTGGTTCCCACCTGTGAAATGCAGGCAAGGTCTGACATGTTCAGTATCACCTACCGCTGCAATGGAGGTAACACGCGACAAACAACATGCGACTTTGAAATTCTGCTTTCATCTCAACAAATCTTCAGCTGAGGCCTATACAATGCTACAGGAGACCTGTGGAGAGTCTGTTCTTCCCTACAGCACAGCTCGAATGTGGTTTGAAATGTTTAAAGAGGGGAGACAATCAATTTCAAAGGAAGGTGGACCCGGTGCTCCAGTTGCTGCTCTTATGGAAGGAAACATCAACACTGCTGCTGTCATTGTGAGAGAGGATTGACAAATTACCTTAAGATCACTTTCTGAAATACTGAACATTTCATTGGATGCCACCCACATGTTGTTGAGAGAAAAATTATACATGACACATGTTTGTGCGCGATAGGTTCCAAGACTGTTGATTGCCGAACAAAAGGACATTCGCGTGCAGGTCTGCATGCAGTTAAAAGTTGATGTTAGAGGAAGACCCAGAGTTTCTTTCAAATGTAATCACTGCTAATGAAACTTGGCTACATCATCTTGATCCTGAGAACAAACAGCAAAGCTCAGTGTGGAAATCTCCTTCATCACCAACCCCCCAAAAAGCAAAAGTGATTGCTTCTGCTGAGAAAGTTATGGACATCTCATTCTTTGATATTCGTGGAATGGTTTATCAGCATTTTGTACCTGCACACACACACACACACACACACACACACACACACACACACACACACACACACACATACCCGTGCGCGCCCGCGCGCGCGCCCGCGCACACACACACACAAAATCAGCAACTGGACAATACTGCAAGGAAGTCCTGAAAACATTGAAAGTCCATATCAGGCACAAAAGACCTCATTTCCATGAAATAGGCTGGATGCTGCACCACGATAATGTGCGGCTGCATATTACCAATGCTGTTGCTGAATGCCTTGCAAAAATCAACGTGAAGTGCCTCCCTCACCCTCCCTGTAGTCCGGATTTAGCCCCATGTGATTTTTTTCTATTCCCTAACATAAAGCACAGCCTTCATGTAGGGCATTATCAATAATCAGAAGCAGTGGTGAAGGCTGCGGAGGTGATTTTGAAGGACCTCTCAAAAAATGGTTTCCAACATGTATTTGAAGACTGGCAGGAATGCTGGGACAAATGCATCACATTCATGGGAGACTACTTTAAGAAGGACCATCAAAATTATGAGGATGAGTAAAGGTATGTTGTCAAAAAAAATTATGATCATTCTATATTGAACAGCCCTCATATATCATTTAGCATGTTGATTTAAAATGTGTTCACCCTATTAATTCAAGATGAAATGTATTACAGAAAGAGAGACCTGAGAATAACGATTTAGATGGTCATTGTTATGGGATTAATAACATCAGGCACATTATGTGTAACACTGCTTTTGGGCTGCATGCCAAAGTTTTGTGAGGAAGCGAGTCCACTATTTATTTAGATATGCCATATCCAGCAGAAGACACTCAATTATTAGATCCAGCAGAGCTCCTAAATTGGAGGGCTGTTGACATTTCTCATGCTGTTTTAAACAATTCCAGACATTTTTTTATGGGATTAAGACTGGGTGATTTAGCATGCCAATAGACATGTGATAGGTGTCTTCATGTTTGTCAAATCAGGAGCATACACTTGCAGCCTTGTGAAGATGGGAGAGCCCACATCATACTCATCACAAACATGTAGAAGAAAAGGCAATACTTGATCACTAAGATTGTAGAAATAAACATCTTGGTTCATGTTCACCGTAACCTGAATGAGTGGGCCTAAGACACGATATGAAAAATATTCCCTAAACAGCACAGAATCGTTTCTGGCCTGAACCACACCCCTCCACACACTGCGGTTTAAATGCCAGTTTGAGTACTTGGACACCTTGCATCATTTGAAAAGAGGCAACACTGTGACTCGATCGACCGTACTACGTGCTCCCAGTCAGCTAATCTCCAGTTTCTGTGTTGTTGGGTCCACTGAATAATTGCAGCTCTCTGTGCCACTACGAGCAACGACCTTTTATGAGGTACCCAACTCAGACTGTTCACTCACTGACAGCATTTCATACTTGAAATGGAACACCAATCAAATCAGTAGATACACCAATGGCCTTTCACCAACGCAGGCAAAGCTTGGTTCATTTGCTCAATACTTCTCTGGGATACAAAAACAATTTTTCTCTTTGATTTCCTTGCAAAGACCACCTGGACCAACTGACCAAAGAAATATATAAACACATACTGTTAGAATATCATCAGATTTGGCACCTTTCGACATCTGGTTATTCATACTTCTAAAAAAATTTGTGGCTGGAAAATATTCTGAGAGCAATGAAAAGGCTGTGGTTTCTAGGTGGGTATTTTCCACACCTTATATAATTTTATTATGAGGATGGACTCTCTTCATTGGCAAGAAAACGGACTACACAAAAAACTGAGTGCATTGTTAACATTTAAAACACCTGTCTTTCACTGCCAGCCCAAGAAATTTTCTCCTTGCACTTGTACCTGCTGCCATGTAACTATATAATTGGAAAATAAATTCTTAAAGTGCAGAATATTTGACCAGTTGTGTTTAGTTATTATTCTATGTTGATAATCACAGCTGTCATTCTTATTTCTCACTTCAGTATGAAGCGAGTCTGATATGGCCTTGAGGAGCTTCTTTCAATACTTGACACTATTAGGGTTTTTTTTAACAAAGATTTAGTACCTTATAAAGTTTACATCATCTTTTCTCCTTAGCCATCATTGACACAGCAGTTAACTGCCATCCAGTCACTCTCATGGCTCACATCATTAAATAGTGAGGCTTTACAGAGAAAAGGGAAGAGAGAAGCCTTAATTAAATCTTCAGTAAAATTAAGGAAACCAATCACAGTAGGAATCAGTATCTAATCCAGACTTTCACACTATACAGCTGCTAGTAACCGTAATATATGACAGGACAATATTCTAGTGGGCAGATTTGAATGGGATGGTCAGTACTCACACAGCACAAAACTAGATGAGTCAGTAGGTCTGCAACCTTCTTGACTGGACTGCAAATTGCTGACTGAGAACTTCAGAGCTCTGCTGAAATGTGATTAGCACGGGAACTTGTTGAGTTGATTCCAAGATATGAAACTTAGGAGCTCTCACACTTGTCCTGAGTCAGCTGCACATACACTTACGTCAATGTTTGGCACTGATCATATGCCTCTCTAAACTCATCAGGCTTTCGTAGACTTGTCTGCCATAGGTAATGCTGCAGGGGCCCTGATGCCACATGTTTAATTCTGACCAGTCACTATTCAGCCCTTGTGAAAGAACACTGAAAGCAGGCAAAGGTTTCTGGTCATGGTGCACACATACCTACTTATCTGCTTGCATATTGCTATACAGTTTGGCTAAGGAAACAAAGACCTTACAATACAACTCCTCCTGTCAGTTTTTATTAAGATACAATAAATTGCAATACTATAGAATCTGAAGCAAGATTAGTGGAGCAAGAGGTGGAGTTTAATAAGATAAACAGATTAGTGGGGTCATTATGAGGATGGTAAAAGGACAAAGCCCAGATATAATTAAAATCTGGACGCACATTTTACTGGATTGAAACAAAACTGGGAGAAAATTAAAATGTAATTTTTTATTATAAATAATGTATACATTCACCTATGGATAAATGGTACACCTTACAAAGGTAATCTTAAATATTGCATAATCTCATTAGTTTTCCAGTTTGCTCTTGGTCTTGCTCTTGCTGTAGTACACCAATGTTCCATCAAAGCTAGAGACGAGCAGAAACCCAAATGCTACTCATATGAAACAGTCTTTAAGTGCACCCAGGCATATCTGTCACTATTCAAGATCACTTCAAAGATGAAGATTGGCTCAAATTTAATCCCAGTAACGTAAAAACAAATACAGTTAAAGTATTGGTTTTTTCATTATCAATATATATCCACACAGTAAGATTACTTTGTCAATTGAGTGGCTCAGGAGAAAACAATGGTAAGCACCACCACCGTGTATTTTGCGTTCTACCTGTGGTGCTACCTAAGAGCAGCATAATATAACACATGAGAAAAACATTCTAATTTCACTCAACAGATGTCTGGACGGTGCTTCACGGTAAATGCCAGTGGCTGCCTGCCACAGGGACATAGTGGCAACTGACAGGTAAAATGGCTGGCGCTAAGAGGGACCCGTGTACCTTTTCCAAGATTATAGCCATATTGGACGAGTTACAAGAAAATGAAGATGTTCTTAGAGATCCTGATATCTCCAACAAAGATCCTGAGTAGATTTTCCATGAGCCAGAGGACTCACAGTTATGTAAATTTTCAAATCTTTTGTACTTAGTACATTTCGCAAACATAACGGTAAGTGCACATACGTGCCATTATGTTTCTGAAATGCAAGAATTATGAGGTTAGTACTGAATGGCTGTTGTTGAAGGCTTGACAGTGGGTGTGTATATTTCTTGATTCAGATTTGTGTAAGTAATAATTATGAAAACAAAAATTTGGTAATAATAATGAGTAGTAATAATCTTAGCAGCTATTCAGGTAATCCATGAAGGATATCGAAGTGACCTTAATATCGAGCAGTCTGTCACTGTCTCAGATGCCTGTCAGAAGGAGCAGAACAGATAGAAAGGTCTTCTCAGAAAAGGATGAGATGCACCACACAATGGAAGTTCAAGCAGAAGATTCGTAATAAAGGTAAAGAGTACGTACCTCATTCTGGAAAAACTGCAGATAAAAAAAGGATGTAGGACTAACTGGCATTGTTCTCTTACATTTACAAAAAGTAGGGGGCATTTCGTTCACACAAGGCATTTGAAAAAAGCATTTGTCTCCAAAAAGATGACTGTTGATGGTCTAACTGTTAACCCAAGGAATGTACGCTGGTGGGAGATGACTTCTGAATACCCAATATCTTTATATGAGAATGCAGGCTTTTTCGGCAAATCTCAATGATAAAATCTTCTCGGGTTGACAGCAGAGTCAATACATTGTTCTCCAGCAATGTTTCAGCAAGTTTCTTTCTTGGCATCTTCAAGTGAAGTGTCGGGTTCACATCTCATCTGGATCTTTATAACCGCTGCACCACGGGCTTCTCTGCATCCTCGGCACCGGTCGGGCCAATCAGGCTTGTGCAGATTCCACTCACGCCTGATTGGCCTGACTGGCACTGAGGATGCAGAGAAGCCCGTGGTGCAGCAGTTATAAAGATCCAGATGAGATGTGAACCTGACACTTCACTTGAAGATGCCAAGAAAGAAACTTGCTGAAACATTGCTGGAGAACAACGCATTGACTCGGCTGTCAACCCGAGAAGATATCATCATTGAGATTCGCCAAAAAAGCCTGCATTCTCATATAACGCACTTCTATGGGGAGGACATAGCAGTGTTAAGTCACTGCAAAAACTTCAGATCAAGAGGGCAAGTTTGCCCAGGAGACTCGCGTTCTTGCAACGTTGTCGGGATAAATGACATACTGCCGCAGTTCACACACCTGCGACATCCTATCCGTACGGCAAGAACCAAAAGCATCCTGCAATGTGCCAACTCGGCACTGGTGACGGAACACATACGCATCACACGGTTTGAACTCGACAAAATTGGACGCGTCTTACTCGCGTGCCACCTGAAACTGGCTTTGACACTCTCACCTTTCACGTGGGAGTGGGTAGATGGCAATACCTTCACCTCCAGTGAAATGTTCAGGCAGAAGGCCACCACAAAACAACAAAGCAAGTGCCAATGACTACCAGGGGCACAACAGCAGCAGGCCGACACCGAGGATTCGAAGACCATTGTCAACCTGAGCAGCAAAGAACTGGATGAGCCGACAATGCCTGTGCTATCCAAAGGATTAAACTTTGCACCAGTTCTGAGCACATTACCAAAAGTACAGATCAGCAACAGCGTTGAAAAGGCCACACGCGGGCTCTCTTCCGAAGCCGCTGAACCATCTTCCACCTTCCAGCAAAAATCAGGAATATGCTGGGCTCAATTAAGGACAACTTGGGTCTAAGAACACTGGGTGTCTACAGCATTTCCTGTGAATGTGGAAAACAATATATTGGACAGTCACAGCATTGCATCTCACAGTGCATCTCTAGACATGTGAAAAGCATTCAACTCAGGCAAAAGGAAAAATCCATGGTAGCGGAGCACACCCTCAGTGAAGAACACACGTTTTAATCTGAAGAAACCAAGAGACTGTGTAGAGTGAAAGGTTTCTGGGACTCTATTATTAAAGAGGCAGTGGAGATGTGGGTCAGTGATAACCCGGCCAACCGGAATAGTGGCTTCCAACTCAGTACCGTGTCGAACACAACATTATCAATAATAGTGAGAGCACACCGATGGAAAGGGGTTGGTGGGGGCAGATGGAATAAACAGGCCGCACTGAGACGAGACGCCAGGACCCAGTGCGTGCGGCTCTACCCCCCGCCCCCCCCCCCCCCAACCACGTGCCACTGCACGCCTGATTAGCCCGACTGGTGCTGAGGATGCGGAAAAGCCCATTGTCCAGTGGCTATAAAGATCCGGATGAGAAGCGAAACTGACACTTCGCCTGAAGGTGGCAAGTAAGAAACTTGCTGAAACATTGCCAGAGAACAACGCATTGACTCGGCTGTCAACCCAAGAAGATTTTATCACCCAATAGCTTTATTCATCAGTGAGACATACAGTCATGACATCTAAAACAAAGTAAGTTTCAGTAGGCAAAGTCCAGTTCTTATTCTTCGATTAAAATATGACAGAAACAGACTTAGTTTACAACGCTCCTGTTCATCGTGGATTTTTCTTGTTACTAAGACCAATATATTTGGACAATGGATACATCAGTGAGGGGTGTGATGAGTAATTAAGCAATGGGTGTCTCAAAAGAAGGTTTACATTATATTTGTTGTGTCAAAATAAAATAGAAGCTGACATCAACTGACAAAATCTTTATTTATTATTAAATATCACTTTAGGAATTTAGGTTAGTTTTTCAAAATAATGTCATTTAAATGCAATCCAGCACATCTACAGCATTCATTTAAACAATGAACAAAATTTTGCATGATGGCTCGAGGTGGCTGCCAGTTCGCTATGGATATTTTCTATCAGTTGCTCCAGAGAAGTCAGATTACTGCCATACACTTTGGATTTGACATATCCCCATAAGAAAAATATCAATGGGGCTCAAATCTGAACTGTGTGGGGGTTAATTTAGGTTACCTCTCCTAGAAATCAACAGGCCAGAGAAAATTACACAGAATCACAGTACAGACACATGGACCTGTGTCCTATGGCTCCATCTTGCTGAGACGATGTTCTTTGGTTATAACCACAAATGTTTTGCAGTTCAGGCGCCAAAAATCATTTAAAATCTTAACATAATGTTCCAAATTAACTGTAACTTGTGAGTTAGCAGGTGAGTTGTGGCGCCCTGAAAATATTCTAAGTTCGGAGTTGGCTTGGCCACACAGGACGCTTGGCAAGCCAGGGCTTATCAGCAACCACGTGCTGCTGAAAATTAGCTGGAGCAAGAGGAGTAGCCCCAGCGTGTGGTCCAGGCCGACCACGTGGCTGGGAATTCCATGTTGAGGCTGTGTCGAGGACTGTGCTTTGTGTCAATGAAGGAGATTTGTATGCTGGGAGTGCCAAAGATGGCGGACTTTGTGAAATCATAATGGCAGACATTTCACATTTCATGTAGAAATTAATAGTAGCCAGAGGAATCATGATACCTCAAAAAGAAACATGTACGTTACCATTATTTGCATCATGATTCTAATGGTGTAATCAGATTTTCAATATCTTTATTAGTTAAAGTTTCATATCTGACTGTAAATTATACAAGTAACACCCAGCAATGAATTTCTGAAATCGAAACGGTTCATCCGATTTTGTCAATTGATGTGTCTTTAGAAAGCTATTACTGCAAACCTAAATTGGTATGAATTACAGGCATGTAACTTAAATAGTACGTGAGTTATTGGAGGTCAAAGTGGCTGATTACTATTGATGGCGTCAGGCCATAAGTACTCCAAAGTTACATGAAAAAATGGTAGCAGCATGTTTATAAATATATTTATTCATCTATGTTTATATCTGATATATACTATTCATGAAGAAATTGGTCAAATATTTACTGTGTTTTAGAAAGAACAGAGCCATTAGGCTACTGGCTTACTTTTTCTTCTATTCATTTGATAGATATATGTTTATTTAATCTGTTTATGTATTTAATAATATGTGTCAGAGCGTGTCTATGGTCCAGTCGTAGGAATATTTATTTAATTTCAAGTTATTTAAATGTAAATCCAGTATTTCGTATGTGTTTCAATATGTTTGTGAGTGTTCGTTGGTTTGGAGACATGGCGGTAGCGCTCTAGCCAATCACAGTGCTCATTACTACGGTAGGCGACAACGGAACTCAATGGAGAGACTGTATGGAAGTGGAGAAGGAGCACTGCATCGCACAGGACACGGGGGAGTGCTGGATGGAAAGGCGCGACGGACAGTCGCAGGAAATACTTGGAGAGTGTTGAGCAATTTGCTCGTGGTAACGGGAGATAGAAATATTTCGTAGCACCGACTTGTGCACTTGAGATTTCTGGGCTTCTGCAGTGAATACGTAGTATGCGTTTAGAAGTGAATATCTCGCGAGCTATGTTGTTGCTCATATCTATTTACGTGAAGTAGGAATCTATTGTTTCCCTGTTATTCAACTTATATTTTATTTAATTGCTGGACCACCAACACCAATAAGTGTTTTGCAGTAATAAATGGCATTCTTAAAGGTACTTCTGCTATCGTACTCATCCTTTAAAGTCGTTAAAATAGTACCTGCAGATTTTATTTAATTGCAATCTTTCATATATAAATTTCTAAGTTACATTCAAAATTCGCAATTGCCAAGTGATAGGAACCTTCAACCATTTGATTCATGTGTATATTCATATTGTACACTGTAGACTCAGCAGTATTTGGCTTGTAATGGGGCAACTACATATCACAGCCCCTAGACAACAAAACCAGCCAAAACTATTAATATTTCAACTCTGAGTCTGAGGGTATGTAGTTGAGGGCCACCATTAATATTTTAAAAAAAAAAAAAAAAAAAAAAAAAAGCCTGCAAACTGCACGACCACTCTCATCCTCGACAAAGTACAGGCCAATTATTCCGTGAGCTGATGTCGCTGCCCATACAGTAAATTTTGGCAAATAAAGGGGTTTCTCACACTTCTGTTTAGGATTCATTGCTCTCAGTAGTGGTAATTTTACTTACCGTATTTACTCGAATCTAAGCCGCACTTTTTTTCCGGTTTTTGTAATACAAAAAACGGCCTGCGGCTTAGAATCGAGTGCAAAGCAAGCGAGAGTTCTGAAAAATGTTGGTAGGTGCCGCCACAACGAACTTCTGCTGTCGAATATATGTAGCGCTACACAGGCATGGTTTGTAGGCACAAAGATAAATACTGGCGCCAAAACCTCTGCGTCAGTAAATAAATTTTTTTTTTAAAAAAAAAAAGGTGGAAGACGAGCTTTTTTTCTCCACCCCAAGTTTCGACCACTGCATTTTCATACATTATCCAACGAAGTAAATACAAACTCCGTATTGTTCATCTTCGAATGTAGCAGAATTTCAATGTAGTACGAAAATCCGACTGGCAAGACTGTTTGGGATGTTTGTCAATATGGCCAACTCTACGTTCTGAAATTTTTCCTATCTGTGACAAGAGATGGTTGCTAATAGGAACTTTTATGAATTGTGAATCACATGCAGTATTCTCTTCACCATAAGAATAATACGAATATAAACATTTTGCCATGTTTTCTTTTGTGTTTGCTGCTATCTCATTTAAATCTTGCCTGCCTAATAAACTACGAAACTAGAGTGAGACAACAGCAAACGCGGAAGAATATATGTATCGTGTCATGTTTATATTCATATTAAGTGATACAGTCAGAAATGAAGCAAGGCAACTGACTAGATTTTCAAATCTAAGATGACTCTAATTTCTGTGCAGAATTTGATGTACTAAAGAAGCGGCCACAAAGATTTTCAAACGGAGAAAAACTTTCGCTAAACTCTCGTTCAGAACATGTCCTATCATACGCAGTCTATTATTTGGTTCTTGTTGATCATTATCAAAGAAACAGCAGTGTAAGTAACAACAAATAGCAGTCTCTTGCCATTGTTTCGCTAATGAGACGATTCCTCTCTCTCTCTCTTTTTTTTATTGTTAGCGGCAGTAGCGCGCACAAAAGCAAGCCATGCCGCGAGCAGCGACAGTCCGTAAACACGCACTATCAGAATGCGACAAACAATGCATGACACAGTACAGTAATGTATTTTCAGCTTAGAGTGACGTAAACACCTATAACAAAGAAAATGGCACTTATCAGATCAAAGCAAAATAAGCAATAGATTCAAACCAGACGAAGCACGTGAAAAAGGAAGAGTACCCGTATAAATATGGACGGAGCGCCTGACGCATAGCAATGGCTACCTGGTAAAGCTTAACTGCTAAGCTTACGACTCGAACCAAACTACTGTAGCTGTATCGTCATTCATTCGACCTAAATTGTGTCTCATATTACAATGGACCAACTTTGTTTCGATTTGGAGGTGCGCCCTAAACCTCTTCTCTCCCCTTGAATTTCGAGTCTCAAATTTCAGGTGCGGCTTAGATTTGGGAAATTTTTTTTCCTTGATTTCGAGTCTCATTTTTCAGGTGCGGCTTAGATTCGAGTGTGGCTTATATTCGAGTAAATACGGTAATGACGTGACTGTTCAAGTGAAAATGAGCCTTATTGGAAAACAAGGTGACGTTAAATGAAGGGCACTCAGCAACTGCAGCCTATGTCTGGTATCCTGAGGCTTTAATTCTTACACCAATTGGATTTTGCATGAGTGAAGTTTAAGGTCTTTTTGCAGAATTTGGTGCAGTGATTACCTACATACATTTAAAAAACATGCATGCTTATGAATGGAGAGGTTAGGATCATCATGAACAGCCAGATTTACTCTCTGCATGGATTTACCATTTTTGATGACCTCAGTTGCTCGGATTTCAGTTTGGTCAGTGTTGAACCAGTCTCCTCAAACATTTTGATCCATTTCCAGATAAGGGGAACACTTGGAGCATCATTTACTTTATGCAATTCACGATCCTTGAAAAATTTCCTCCAGGGTACAGGCACCAAGTCACCAGTTTTGTAAAATTCTCCCACACAGAATGTGTGGTCCGTTCCTGAGAAGTGCTCCACACAGACTGAATTTCTAAAGACCAAGCAATCGTTGAGCTGAGCCACTCTCCCCCTCCTCCAATTTGTTGCACATACATAGAGAGCCCTTCAAAAGTAAACTTTCTTTTGAGACATCCTGTACTTTCAAGCAACGAGCTATACAGTTAAGTGTACTAATAACTTTGTGTAAATGTTCTCATATGATTATATGTCATTACATTTTATTGCTAGCGTATGTGATTGGGGTAACATAGTGGTGTTGCCTTACAGTAGTGTATTTGTTTTTGTATATTTCATTTGTTACAGACAGTTTCTTAGTGTTTTTATGTCAATATGGAATAATATAGGTGTTAAAAGCCATCCAGAACAAAAAAATGTTATAATAAAATTATTCAGATTTAAGGATAAATTGCAAACTTCACTCTTCGTTTCCTCCAAACTCCTACTTTGGTGCTTACCATTTTATTCCCTCAAGCAGCTCAATTACTCTCTGATGTGTATACCATCCAGCCATCATGCTGTAACATACTCCTACTTTTGTTGATTGAAACAAATATGTGTAAGTATATACAAAAGAAACATAGTAACTGATAACAGATCACAGTAACAATCACCACACACAATTATTTTAGGTTGTTGAGGAAGTAAAAGTAATGGATTGCACAAAGTTAACGGACTGTACAAAATTAAAGTGACTTGTAACATAAAATTACTGTTTCGTTCTATATCAATAACAGTCATGGAAAGCCTAACCTAAAATGTTCACATTTAAATTTGTACAAACACACTAATTTGTTATGAAGTAATATCGCAAAGTAATCTACTGGTTATATAATGGCTTCCATAATGTAAAGATTAAGCAAAGTGTACATATAGCTCTGCTGCTTGGCAGTCCATGGGATGATAAAAAAGCTCTTTGTGAGAATGCATTTAACTATATGGATAGAAAAACAAACTTTTAAGAAGTCCATTATGATTCTGAAAGTTGTATTTTCTGAAATCAACTCAAAATTGGTGTCTCAGCTTCCTTTGTTTCTCGCATACTGATTTGTGGGTCACATTTCTCTCAACACAAATATATTATGCATTGAGCTACACAAATGAAATGGTGAGTCTCTGACAGCTATACTGTGGAAGTGACTGGAGAAGTTTTTGTGATTCAAGCACTGGATATGAGGCATTTTCTGCCACAGATACAATATGTAAATCACAATGTTCTGGGTGCAAGAAATTACAAATTGTAGCACTGGTGGCCTCTGTTTGGCATGTTTCTTCCCACTTTTCCATTCATGCACCATATGTCCTCAATTTAAATTTAAATATATGATCTGTAGTGCCGTGACCCAGTCTTCGGACAGAAAATTATAACTCTTTAACAAAAGTAAAGAGAAGTAGCATTGTCAACAGCCTTGGCCCCCAAAGGCTGCCTGCCACAGCAGTGCAGGGCACCACCTCTGCAGATCTGGGCAGAGGCCGCTGCCCATTCATCAGCAGCCAGGGGTGAAGAGGAGAAGCATCCCTGCCTCACTATGACATGCACTGAAGTCAATAAAAATCATTTGTACTGTCAACAGCGTTTGCCCTGGGCTCCATGGCCTGTCAACACCATTCACTCGTTCCCGGTATGCACAGCGCACGTCAGAGTGGTGTCAGGAGTGCCGATGTCACTGCAGTCAGCAGAAGAGGTCATCATTTTGTCCTTATGTGATGACTGTCACGGGGTTGAAGTTTAGGAGGCATGATTATGCAAGGGTTACCTTTGTGAAACAAAAGGAACCAGCAGATTTGTTGCAGTTTAATGGCAATGCTAGGGATGAATGGTTGGTGGCTGTGCATTTTACTCAGTGTAATTTACTTGGACATTCTGCCCCTTGTGCTGAATCAGTAAGAGTGAATTGTTTTACCTGTAATTGTTTTGGGCACACAGTTAGGCAATGTCGAGAGTCCAAGTGGTTCATGATTAGATAGAAGAAGTAGGTTGATGGAACACTCTGCAGCTACCTGGTCTACCTATATCAATTTCTGTTATTTTCCCTTTTTCCTGTGTCATAAAAATGAGTAAAGGTGAGGCAATGGCAAAATCATTGTGTCACCAGTGATGATTAAACAGAATTATTAGTGAATTATGTAGCTCAATTGAGGGCAGATGGCATAACTTTACTTAACAGTTTAACAGAGAAATGTGATGAAGTTGATATGTAGAAATAGCAAAATTTATGAATGGATTCAGCTGTTGCAAACCTTTTTCCTCCCTTCTGTAGTGGGGCATCTGATGATGTGTTAGCATTTGTAGAGGATCTCCGATCATTGGCTGACATAAGTGATTGGTACAAATAAACAGTTATCGCAGACCGTAAAGTTGCATTTAATGGGAAAGATAAAGTTGTATGTGAGATGCACGGAAGCATACACGGTGCGGAAATTTTTGATTGACTTAGGCAGCGGTTGGAGCAGTGGTACAGGAAGCAAAAGAGTGCATGATTTTTTCATGAGCAGTAGGGTATGGTGTCAAGAAGGCATAATAAGGCAGCGGAGACTTCATGCACAGAACTAGGAAAATGAATGTGCAACTTACAAATTGTCACACAATGAGGAGGTGAACAAAATGATGCTGCAAGAGGCCAAGCATCAGGCACTTGTCAAGGAGTGTGCACACGGTGGTGCCACATGGGGGTTAAAGTGGCGTTGGAGTAGGGGCAAAGTAAGATGTCAAAAGAGGTGAAGTATTGAAGACATGTGTTTGCACCAAATGTAAAGTGTTTTAAATGTGGCCAGATGGGGCACACACAGAGGTAGTGCTACTAGCCATGAAGAAGTGAGGGGATAACAGGGGTTACCAGCAATGTGATTGGAATGTCAGTTTAGGGGAGATGTAGATCACTGACACACATACAGAGGTAGTGGTAGTGGTAGTCAGGTGGTACGAAAGGTTTGTTAATTAAAGAGGGAACCCCAGGGCCACCAACATGAGTTACTGGTGAAAATAAAATCAGTTAAAACAAATCCAGAGGTGTGCCATAATGGGTGTAATAAATGACACAGAATATAAAGTTTTGTTGGGCACAGAGGTGCACGTGTCGGTGGCCTCAAGAGAATTAGTGTATAGGAGGCAGTGGAACTCATCGTGGTACAAACTGCATGGAGTAAGAGGTAACAGATCATGATATACGATCACAGGAGTCAGTAATGACAAATTTTTAATTTGAGACTACCAAGTTTACACAGTTTGTGCTATAACATGATCCTGAGGTTACTCTTTCTGCATCAACATCATGCCATAACTCACCTTGACAATGTACAGTGGAATTTATTGGGAAAACATTCTGGCTACAGGAAACTGTTGTCAATGTTGATCTGCAGCATGGAGCATCTGGTATATGAGACAATCTAGTTAAACTGCAAGCACTGACATTAAGACTTGATTCACATGATTGTGTGTCAGGAGGCACTGGAAAGTAACTTGGGGTGAATATGGAGCTTGAATTACCAGTTAATGTGTTATATGTTGTGGAACCCATGAAGGATAATGAACTATTGGATACAGCATGTTGTTTAGTAAAGCGAAGTATTATATGCATACAGGAGCGGAGGCAACATATTACCCATCAATATAAATCATTTTGGTGTCGAGGAAATGAAATTATTGAAAGGAATGTAGTTGGCCACATCGGAGATTCCATTCAAGGAATATTTCTACGTAGAGAGTATAGGCCATGGCAGGGCACAGCACGCTGTTAGAACTGCATTTTGTGATGAACTTAAGCATTTGTAGGGGATAAAGAGAACATGAATGGAAGATCTGTTACTGGAGTTTCAACAAATATTTTTGCCACAAGGACTGTTGCCTGCTACACCATTCATACAGCACAGGATTCCAACAGGGAACAAAGCACCAGTTTATCAAGACCATACAGAGTACCACAGTCACTGTAACCAGTGTTAGAGGAATTTATAAATCAACAATTTACCAATGCGGTAACAGAGGACGGGGAGGAGGCAAGAATTGTGACTATGCCCAAAAAGGTCTAAGGCTGGCTCTAGGAAGTATCACTCTTGCCACCACTTAAACGGTAAGACTGTGACAGATGCTTATTCCAAACATCACAGAGACGATACATAATCTAGAGCAATGCTGGTACATCTTGTCAATGGAGTTGAAAAGTGGATACCAGAAATGAGAAGTTGCTCCAGGGGACAGAATGAAAACAGTTTCTTCTGCACCATGGAGTGATTATCAGTTTTCTGCACCATGGTGTCATTACCAATACACAAGGATACCTTAAGTGTTGGAGAATGTTTCAGCGACATTCCAACAGTTATTGGACGAAGTGCTGAGAGGTTTGAAATCATGGCAGTGGCTACTGCACCTTGATGATATAATCTCCTTTTCAAGGCATATGCAACAGCTTAGACAATGTATGGGGGACGCATTAAAGAGGCTACAAGCAGCTTGTTTGATACTCAGCATGGAAAAATGTCACTTTGCACTGGAACATGTCAACTATTTGAACTATATCATTACCAGGGATGGTGTGAGGACAGATCCAAGGTTAGTACAAGGGTCACTCCAAAAGAAATGCACACTATTTTTTTTTTAAATCCATCTTTTGTTCTACATGTTTGAAAGGTTTACAGTGTGTAGATACATCCTTCAGGAACAATATTTTCATTTCTCCACATAATTTCCATCCCTCTCAACTGCCTTACACCATCTCGGAACCAGTGCCAGTATACCCGCACGGTAAAATTCTGGACCAACCTGTTAGAGCCACTGTTTGGCAGCGTGCACAAGGGAGTCATCATCTTCAAACCTTGTTCCACGAAGAGAGTCTTTCAGTTTCCCAAAGAGATGATAGTCACATGGAGCCAGGTCAGGACTGTAAGGCGGGTGTTTCAGTGTTGTCAGTTGTTCAGTGTTGATCGCTTCCATGGTTTTTTGACTGAAATGTGGCCAAGCATTGTCGTGCAACAGCAAAACATCCTGCTTTTTGCCGATGTGGTCGAACACGGCTCAGTTGAGCTTGAAGTTTCTTCAGTATCGTCACATATGCATCAGAGTTTATGGTGGTTCCACTTGGCATGATGTCCACAAGCAAGAGTCCTTTGGAATTGAAAAACACTGTAGCCATAACTTTTCCAGCAGAAGGTGTGGTTTTGAAATCCCCCCCCCCCCCCCCTTGAGTGAATTTACATGATGCCACTCCATTGATTGCCTCTTCATCTCTGGTGAAAAATGATGGAGCCATGTTTCATCACCTGTCACAGTTCTTCCAAGAAATTCATCTCCACCATTCTCGTACTGTCCCAAAAGTTCGCTGCATACCATTTTTCTTGTTTCAGTTTGAGCCACTGTCAACATCCTGGGAACCCACCTGGCACAAACCTTTTGTAACAGTATTCTGCAAACACTTCCTTCCCCTATCTCAAAGTAGCGTGACAATTCGTTCACTGTGATGCGTCTGTCAGCAGTCACCAATTCATTAACTCTCTGTTCACTGTCTGGAGTGTGTGCAGTACGAGGCCTGCTACTGTGAGGACAATCCTCAACATTGCCTTGCCCACTGTAATGTAATTAACTGTCAGAGATAAACTTTATCTCATGCGAAAAGTACGATGCCCACAGTAGAGAGTTAAGGTAACTTCATTATGTTGCCATACAATGTGTTTAATTTATTTATTTATGAATATTTTCTTTTATGATAAATAATAGATTTGTTTGAGATGTTAAATGTTGTATATTTATATGTATTTATGTATAGGTGTCTTTGGAGTTTATTAAGGTCAGAAGACCAAAGAATCTGGAATGCAGGAATGTCTGCAACTTCCGGGCACATGTTGGCTTGCCCGCCACTTCTTTGTCGATATTGGAGGGAGATGGACGTGTTTACGTGACCAGTACAGTATAATGCATTTTTAGGGTATCAATGTTCGAAGTGAAAATATTGTAGTTACTAAACAAAGAGTAGGAATAAATATTATTTTTAGCCGAAAGTAATTCGAATCCGGTAGTGTTTATTTCAAACAAGAAGAAAATCCAGGCCATGCTTGTTAGAGTAATGTTTTGCAGACAAAACCCCTAGACAAACGAGATCTGCAGTGTGTAATCTTTCAGCAGCTACTAATAAATAAGCCTTGCTGAAATTGTGCTGGAACTACTCGTATTATTATCAATTACAAACACGTGGTGCGAATGTGGTCCTACCACAATATACCGTGTAAGATTCCACTTCATTCAGTTATCAAGAAACGAGATAGGTAACAACCAGTACACCACCGACTAACTGTACTGTGATCGACAGCAGCATCTCCATACACTTTTTTCAACCTCTTGTGGATGTTTCCCACTGTCTCGTTTTCACAGCACAGGAATTCTATGACAGCATGTTGCTTCTGACAAACGTCAAGTGTAGCAATCATCTTGAGGACATGCTGTGACAGCGCCACTCACGGGAACAGGTTGAACTACGTTTGAAAACAAGTGGGAAGGATATATCTACAGACTGTAAAACTTTCACACATGTAGAATGAAAACTGTATTTTTACAAAAATAGTGTGCATTTCTTTTGGAGTGACCCTTGTACAAGCAGTGCACCCTTTTTTTGATGCCACGAACAACTGAGGTATTGTAATCTTTTCTCAGCCTCACAAATTATTATACAGCATCTAGAAGGGACTTATATATATAGCATATCCACTTTCGCAGTTGCTAAACAAGGGTGTTAGTTTTGTATGGTCATAAGAATGCCAGAAATAATTTGTCAAATTGAAGAAAGTACTGACACAGATTCTGGTGTTGGTGTTTCCAGATTTTCAGAAGGAGCTCATATTGTCATGTGATGTGTTGAATCATGATCTTGGGTGTGTTTTAAGTCTGGAAGTGGGTGGTTGGGAATATCCTGTTGCTTTGGCATCAAGGCAGCTGAACAGAGCAGAGAGAAATTACTCTGCTACAGAGACAGAGATGCTTAGCTTGATGTATGGCAGAACATATCTGTGGTGTTACATACAACATAGAAAATTCAAAGTAGTAATGAAGGAGCCATCCAGTAGATTTACAAGGTGGGCACTGAAACTCAGTGAATTTGAGTACAAAATAATCCACAAACCTGGGAAGAAACATGGAAATGTAGACGGATTGAGCAGAAAGATCATGGTGATACAAGCACTTGGTAAGATTAGATTAGATTAGATTAGATTTACTTTCATTCCAATTGATCCGTAGTGAGGAGGTCCTCCAGGATGTGGAACATGTCAGAAAAACAACAATACATGACAAATATTTACAACTAAAACAAATAAGCTAATGTACCATTCCACAGGTCCCAAGTGGAATGATCATCATTTTTAATGAACACTAAGAGTCATTTTACAAATACTAATGCACTGAATTTAAGATAAAAAAGTTTTTTATTTATTGATAAGGTAATACAACTACTGTAATACTTATTTACAATGAACACATTACTGCACTGAAATGGTGCAGAAGTTAGATTATACTAACACACACACACACACACACACACACACACACACACACACACACACTTGGAGGAAAGGCAGGCTGCACAGCGCAATGATAACAAATGTATGTAATACAGCAAGCAGCTACAGTATAGCAAGGATAATGGTTTGTTGTGCAGAGATACAAAACTGGTCCATGGGTGGTTGTGCCAGCAGTGATGAAAGAGGAAATGTTGCGTGAGATGCATGATCATGTCTTGTTGGGTCATCAAGCCTGCAGAGCAATGAATTGGTAAGGCACAGAAATACTGTAGGAGAGGTAGAAAGCGTGATGTGGAGCAATATTTTAGGAGTTGTATATGGTGTGTGGAGCAGACATATCTGAACAAGAAACAGGTGGCTGCTGCTACAAAGTCTGCCAGAAGCAAGAGAACCATTCACCAGCAGGTAATCATTTTGTGCTGACAACAATATATCATTTTTCTTGACACTCAGAGATGGTGCCAAAGCTGGAACAACATACACTCACAGCCACACAAGCACTGGTGAACAGGTGAATACTGAAGTTTGGGATACCGGGGACTATAAGAACAGACCAGGGAACAAACTTCATGTCAGACTTGGTGAAAGAATTGTGCCTGTTACTAAGAGTGAAAAAATTAAGAACAAGTCAACTTCATCCTCAGGCTATGAGCAGGAAAGAATGGGTTCATCAGATGATTGGGAAAAGGTTATTACTTGAATGCACACCACTTGGATCAGAATACATATTTAGGCTTTGTGGTGAGCGCATACAACTCCAAGGTACACACTAGTACAAGGTTGTCGCAATTTGAGGTGGTGTATGAGAATTGACATGATTAGACAAAACAGGAGGCAGGAACAGAGAGCCAGTCTGTGAATTTGCAAGAAAAGAGAGAGAAACGTGGAGGAGAATGTAGTGTGCAAATACAAAAGCATCAGAAAAACAAGAAGATGCAGTGAAGTGAGTGGGAACATTGCTGCAGTACACAGTGGGACAGTGCGTGATGTTATCCAGTCCTCATACTCAGAAGGGAAAAACGAAGAAGTTTGTAACACAGAACTGGGACCCACATCAAGTTATCAAGACTAATTCACCAGTAAATGTCAAGCTACAATTATCTATGAGGCCAACAACTGTATGCTGGGTATTTATGACTGTTCAAGGGTGTGCCAGAAGCAATTCCACAGGAAGTGGGAATGTAAATAAGGCAGGAGCAAGGGAAGAAGAATTCAAGGGATGGTCAATGAGAGGTGGTGGTCCAGATTTCTCACATGCAATATGCATTAAGTCCTAGGAAGTAATTGTTTGTATTATGTTACATGATTCTTTTACTTCTGTGTACAGTATGGGTAGTTGACACTGTTGCAGCTGAGACTGTGTGTTTGTTATGATTTCTCTACCGTATGTAGAGACGTGCTGTCATGGACAGCGGGGCTTGTGAGAAAGAGGGAGGTGACAGTTGTCCCTGGGCTCAGGTTGCCATACAGTGGAGGGCCAGAGAAGAAGAATGACAGTGGTGGCAGTACTGTAACTCTTTGCTCGAAGCAGAAGCTGCAGAATCATCTCCTGGATGGATGAGTTGTATTTTCCAGGCAACAAAATGCAGTATTGTTCAGCTGTAATTGTTTGATGAACTTAGTGTTTAATGTTTGGGATCTACGGAAGGAGGCAAGGAGGCTCAAAGATGTTTTCTCAGGAGTGCAACAATTAGTGAGTAGTAATAGGGTGCTGGGATTAGGAAGTTACTCAGAGCTTAAGTGCATTTGAAAGAGCAGATGCAGGAGATAATCAGAGCAGTGCCAGAAATCACACACCGTGCGAGGCCAGAAGGGAAAAAAGGAGATATATAGATACAGGGGGTAGGATACTGAAAATCTGGTTTGGGACAGCAGGCACAAGTGATGTGAACAGACTGAATGAAACTGCAGTAGTCACAAAAGAGCTGACTGAGGCAAACAGAGCAATAGCAGAGTGGTATTCCACAAAGATCATGACCCTGGATTGTGGTGTGCTAAACAATGCATGAACGTTCCAGTAGCTTAATGATGAGGTTATTTAGTATGCTAGGGATTTGGCTAGTACTCTGAATCAAGATTTGGAAGCCTTAAGCACGAATGCAAGTACTGGATTTTAGAATGATACTGACAAGACTGTTGCAATCCTCAGATGACAGCATTTGGAATGCAAAAGTAGAGCTGACAAATTTACAGGATGCTGCGCATCAGGCACTTCACAGGCAATTGAATCTGGTCTTGCTGTCCCTTGTGAAGTATTTGAAGGGCTCAAGGAATGTCCAAGAAGAGTTAACACCAGAATTGCAGCTAGTAATGGAGCCAGATATCCAGAACTTGCTGTTCTTCTACCATAGTGCAGCAGTGGAAGTGACAGATAACACACAATTGTGCATGTCAATGAGGACACTGGTAGCGAGCAAGCACTTCATATTTAAAGTCATGCAGCACACACCCAACCAGTGAAGTTGTGCAGGTGAGACAAGAGGGGGTACTGCCAGTAGGGGAACAGGAGCGAAGGGACATCCATGTTGGAATGAGGTAATTGAGTTGAAACCGTACTATCAGAGATCAGGTTTACACCACCTAAACTCACTATGCAACAATGTGGTAGAGGCAGTCAGTTGCTTTGAACAAGGGAAACTCATGGGAGCCAAATGTTTACGGTTACAGGGTACTGGACTGTTGATGAATGGAATGAAGTGCGATATGACAGGACCTGTGTTTTGTTTGCCAGCCACTATGACAGGAGTGACTGTTAAATGCAGCCCAACCACAGCTGTATTCACCAGATGAGTCCCTACACATGCTGTCCAAGCACAACCTTACCTTCCTTAATGTCACTTGGGAACCCTTGTTAGGCCATCTGTTAAGTCAAGTGAGAGCCACACACTAAAGGCAAATCATAGCAGAATAATTGCTACAGCACGTAAGTCAATATCAAGATAGCAGACACCATGTAACCGTGACCTTAAATGTCACAATTTCTGGTGCCTTAGTAAGTCTGATTTTGCTTGGATTAGCCTTTATGTATCTGAGATAAGAAGGTGTTCAAGAGGCCTGATCCAGGGACAATATGTGTTCCTGTAGACTGGATTGCCGAAGCACAAAATGGAGAGCAGTTACTAAGTTCAGGATAAGTTTGATAACTGTCTAGTAAATAGGGATAACCAGTCTAGTAATAAGTGTGTTCATCCGTAGATTAAGGTGGAGTTACCTTGGGGAAGACTGGCCAAATTAAGATTCGGGAGGCCGGGTCTACTCAGTAGGGGAGGGCAGTGTACTGCTGTGACCCAGTCCTTGGACAGAAAATTACAAGTCTTTATCAAAAGAAAGGAGAACTAGCATGCAAGCCACAATAGAGCATTGTGTTAACAGCCACGGGTCACTAGCGACCAGTGTAGTGACATATGGCTCACAGTAAGACATGGCAGTGGATTGCGAAGTAAGGGTAGCTGAGCTAAGTGGTAAATGGCACAACATAGCAGTTTCACCACCCCGGGCAACTCTCTTGTTATGACATCATTCCTGGGTACCAGATTTTAGTGAAACAAATGGGCACTAGGGACATCTAAATAAAGTTGGATTTTAAGACAGGGAGCACTTCTTGTCATCAGAAACGCCAGCACCACTGTGATGCCAGAGCAATGTCAGACAGTGAGACAACTGGGCTCTGCCAATAGGACCCATGGATTTGAGACCTGTTTGCACCCGCCATCTGCACTAAGTCCTTTACTGAACTGGGTGCCACAGGGTTGCCAACCTGTCGTCCATGCCTACCACCACTGACACCGAGTTCCACTGTCCAACCCCTGTCCGAAGGCAGCAGGTTATATCCTGAACACAGTAGACTCCCCACAAAGCAGAGCTGAAGAGCCATTTCCTGTGAGGAACGTCACTGCAGCACAACACGTAGTGCCACTGACATTCAACGACCGTGGCCTCCAAAGGCTGCCCGTCACAGCAGCACAGGGCACCAGTTCAGTAGCTCTGCCACCCATTCATACGTGCCAGTGAGGGACAATGATGATAGATGTGCCTGCCTCACTACTTTATGTACTGAAGTTAATAAAAGTAATGTGCACTGTAAACAGTGTAACGGTGTTTGCCCTGGGCCCAACAATTGCCTGTCATCACCACTCACCCCCCCCCCCCCCCCAACATGCACAGTATGCTTCAGAGCGAATGTACAGAAATCGGGCATAAGTAATTGAGTGGACATGAGTGACCTGAATATTAAACTGGACAGCCTACTCAAAGACATTTTTGCCTAGAAAACTGTGTCAATCCTTGGTGAAGCTACCAAGTTAGCAAGAGACATTCATAGCTACTTGCAGTTTTCCTGCTTGGCTCTTCAGAGTGATTACTTGCCTTATATTTTGGACAAAAATTGCTCATTGTTACATACTATCCATAAATGGTAATTTCATTTCATATGTATAACAGTACAATCTGGCAGTTTCACCCAACATAATAAGGTGACTGTGACATCACACCCAACAGCTTTGTTTCTTGGAGAATTTTCTCCAGTTTAGCAAGCAGTTCACTGGTGACCACTGTATTTTGTATCCCTTGTGAAGAAGTGGACATGCCCATTTTGTTGGTTTCCCTGGTATCCATAGAAAGTCCAATGAAGTTGCGTGTCACTGTAGCTTAACCACTTTTTGCATTGTTCTCATAAGATAAACATCATTGTTCTCTTTATTGCTGATGATGTGTTCAGAGCTGAAACTATACTTAATGGGTCATTTATGATTAGGGTCTTATTCAGTCCAAGTGGCTTGACAAGCTGCAGAGCTTGCAAGATGTCTCCTGCTTCTGTGGTAAACAATAACATATTCTGAGGAAAGCTTCTTCATTCTTTGAGATCATGACAAAAGGAGACACCACACATATAAAGGAGGGGGAAGAAACATATCGGCAGACCAACTTGTTGCCAAAGTTGTCATGGCCACTGATCTGCTTCAGGCGAAGAGCTGCACACCTGGTTATAATCATGGTTCTGTAAGCAACTGAAAACATTTTTTCCATGATGGCATTGATCATCCTGTCTCACAGTGGCATAAATGCAATAACAGTTAGAGTAATTACTTTTCAAATAATAAACAGCTTACTTACTTTTTTCAATCCGTCCCATTTTCATCTGACTGCTCCTTATATTTCATAAGTTCCTAGCTTTAACTCGTTTAATCCACTTTTTATTTCCGAACACTGAAATCTCAGTTTGAGCAGATTATCGGTCCTTTTCATGCACATTTTCCTTAGACGGCTTTCTTGCATTTCTCACAGATGTTGTTGGTCTCATTTCCTTTATACTTCCCAATATGGCACTTCTTTGCCTTTTTTTATTTTTCCAGTCTCACCATTGCTTATTTGTTCATGTTCCACTCTTAGTTTTTTCCATTTGTGAGTTCATTTCCAGCTGGAAATGATGCCTTCCTTTTTGGGTTATTTTTATTATTTGATTGTATGTGGTCCACATATTTATTGCTGCCATGTCTGGGATATTGTAAAAGATAGGCCTCAGCCATCTCCTGAAAGCAAGCTTAGTTGAATATTTGCAAATCATTTGATCAATGACATACACATCCTATATAGTGGCATTCTTATTATTCTTCATTCAGTACTCTGCCAAGACATAGATGACGGTGGGAAGTAATTCAGAATTGTTCTTCTTCATGCAGCTGGCAAATCTTGTTCATTGTTCCCTCTAATTAATTTGTCTTCTGTTGAAGTTCTTTGGCAAGCTGTAGTGCCGTGAAGACGTGTATGTTGTTACATTCATTCCTTGGTTTATAAATGGCTCCATGACGCAAGGTACGACTCTCCCAAAGGCTGGTTGTCTTATCGACCTTCCCCCTAGCTAAGGTACAGGAAGGCATTGCAAATGTACTTGGATGGCACATAAGCAACTATCCAAAACTTTTGTCCATATGTGTATTCTTGCACATTGTTCTGCTTGGAAGTAACTGCTCATAAATTGTAATGTTTTCAGCAGGGTGATCGTGGCAGACACAGTTCTTCACCATCTTGTTCCATATTTCAGAAACAAGAGGTGATCTCATCAGTAGGGATGAGTTTGAGCTTGGGATGACTTCTCATCGAAGTTGAGGAATTTGATAAGTTCATGGAATCTGTTTCTTGTCATTTGAGCTCTGATAAAATTAGACTCCCATGAATGTAACCAATGATCATCTAAGAAAACATCTTTAGCACAAAAAGTACTTCTGGCATATGTTGCATCAATTATTGCTTCTCAATTCCTTCAATGATTCAGTCCAAGTTGTAATTTTTATTTCTTTTCAAGTATCTGATTCTGTGTATTTTTTATGATACACGGCATCAATTCATCAAACAGAGGTCATTGATGACAGAGTTGTCAACATGGCGGTAGGCATATGCAATGTGCCCTCCTCTCTCTCTCCTGCTGGACACTCAAAGCTGTGTTAGCAGTCTTACATTCCATCGGACCTCCAGCTGCCATCTCCACTTTCATGCCTGTTGACTCCAAGACTGCCATGGAAAGATTTGACATGGGGAGACATCTACTGGCAGTAACTGCTCTCAGTCTCATTACCTTCACTGTCAGCTGTCTCTGGTATAAAATCACCATCTGAACCCAATAAGTCATTTTCTGACTCAATATCTGAGTTCTCCAGACTACACAAAATCTCTTCATTAATAAGAAGATACTATCAAGGCAGAAGAAATAAGAAAACAGGATAATCATGGAGAGAAAAAAGGAAAAGACAACATGGGGAGAAGATGGAGGAGTAAGGGAAAAATAAAATTTAAAAACCTACGAAAGAAGAGGAACTTAAAGTTGTTACATGATACTAGCTGGTCAATAAGAAAATAAAAAAGGACCACACTACATGACATAACTCAAAAGTCTGTTACAGGGGGAAAAAAACCTCATTAGGCGAGTAACAACAGCAAGACATGAAATATTACTGAAAAGTTATGTTACAACATGAAGCATGAAAGCCTTTCTGACAAATTGTTTATCACCATTCAAGATTGTGATTGTTGACTAAAGCAAAGTGCAATGCAAGTACATTTTTTTAATTATGAGAACAGCAATATTTAAAAAAGAGTTATGTCAGGAGTCAACTGATCTCATCTGCTGAATTTTGTATGAAATTGCACTACACTGCTGTCAGAAGCAGAAGTGAGGAAAAGTCGTGAAGTTTGCTGGAAAGATGTTAAAACCTACATTCATTATTATGGAAATAAGAGTTGAAAGGTGTCCTTTGACCCCTTTTGCTGTACAACATCTCTCGGATAACCAGGTTAAGATCACAGGAACAACTGGAAAGAGTCCCTGTATGACAAAGACAATATTGTCCAACCTAAGCTCTGCAGCTATGCAACAAACACAGTGCGATCATATATCACTTAGCTAAGAGAAGGTACAGGAAAGAGTTAAGATGAAGATGAAATTGTAGGGTTAAGCAGAAAGAAAGAGAATACACTAAGACAAATTTAAAGTGCTGAAAGGCAAAACTTGAAGTCACTTTCTCAGTGAATAAAGTGCTGGCAACTAATGATAGTCATTAAGATTACCAGCATGACTGGCAGCTGCTTAATGCTTTCTAATACTTCATAATACAATTTAATTCCAAATAAAAGATGTTTATCAATTGTTTACCTTTCAATAAATCTTGCAGGGTCAGTTTCATCTCTGTAACATATGCTCCTTTGTGAAGAATTCCCTTCAGCAACTTTTTCAAGTGCTCACTATGTGTAGGGTCAAAATTGGGAATTTTTGCCATATTGTTGTTCTTTATTGCCAAAAGTACATCTAACATAAATTTCACTCTGGTGCTGAAACAAAAACAATATTATATATGCCATAAGAATGTTGAATCAAGCACCAATCTAGCAACAAACTGTTCAAATTGTGAAAAGCACCTCTCAAAAGTGAGTTAATGGCTACAAAATGTGACACAAATGAACTTGCATTAATACATCAGCAAGCACAGATATTTTTGTGTGCAGAAAACCAAGGTTTCTTATACAGGGTGGTGCATGAAAAATTGGCCCCAAGTACAGACTGCTTGCCAGCTACATACTAATTGTTGTCTGCCACAAGCAGATAGAACAACAAATATATAAACATGTAATAATTAGATAGTAAAGATCTAACAAATAAGTTAATGTAAAAGTCTGTATTTACTGCACTGATCTTGTCTTTTACATTACATTACACTTGGCACTGAAAAATGACCTCCTTGGGCTTCAATGTAGTTTTGTGTGTGCCCTCACATGTTAATATATCCTTCGCGCAAATCTGTCACAGCAATTGTCAAAATTTCATTACAAATATTGTCCTTCAAGTCTTCCGACATTATTGGTTTCCACTTTTTCCTTTAGACTGTCCCACAGATAAGAGTCGCAAGTAGTTAGGTCCAGTGAATGTTGTGGCCACAGTCCTCTCGCATGAAGCGTGACAGGTTGCCCAATCTTGTTGAAAGCATATGTACATTCATGAGGGGTCAACTGTGCATAAAGTTCCTCAGACATCTGCATGTACAAAGCAGTTTTTAATGTTGTTTTGAAAAGTATGGGATCCACAATCCAACTTGCTGATGTAGCATACCACACTCCAATTATTTCACCATGAAGCAGTTCCTCATTAATCATGTAGGGACTGTTTGTTGACCAGTTACTGTGTGGTCTGGAATTCACCGTCCTGTCAGATGAAACCAGGTTTCATCACCCATGAAATACAGCAGTGGGTCCAACATTCCACTCTCAACTGACATAGCCATATGCAGTAATGCACATATTTTGCTATATTTTCCTCCTTCTGTTGTTGGACACATGTCATTTTGTAGGGCTCCATCCCTACATGGGATAAAACACTTCGACAACACCTACGTGAAACATTCACTTGTTATGACAATTTACGTGTCGAATTCTTTTGGACTCTGGACTATTCGTGTTCAAATATCCGTGTTCACAGCAGGTGTACGAATGGACAGGCCACAATTATTTTTCCATTTGCAACTGACCTTTTAGTGTGCTACTTTGTCATCAATTCTTGTATACTGCTCTTTGCTGGCACGGAAATGTTAGGAAATTTCTTTGCAAAAAGGATGTCAAATTAAACACCTTTCACCCATCTAGTTTCCAAACTTGTTTTATTTGGTTAACAGTTTAAGTGTCTCACTATGCCACCTTCAGGACCTGACCAACTTGTAGGAAGATTCTACCTCAGTTCTGATCAAAACAGGGGCCAGCAATGCTGGTATTAGTAGACTGAACAGTCGGCAGATGATGGATGAAGTGATCACTACAGCAAAAAATCTACTAATACCAGCACTGCTGGTCCCTGTTTTGATCAGAAATGAGGTAGAATCTTCCTACAAGTTTGTCAGAGGCCTGAAGATGACGTAGTAAAATGTTGAAACTGGTAGCCAAATAAATAAGTTTGGAAACTAGCCAGCTGCAAGGTATTTAATTTGACATCCTGTATCGAACAGCTGAGCCCCACAACCATCTCCAAAAAGATTGACATACAGAGACTCTTTACAAAAATGTCCCACATTTTCTTAAATGAACCAGCAGACATGTACACTTCCACTATTGTGATTTTTTCTTGAAGTGCATACAGCTTGTTGAGATACGTCTTAATCAAGTCACAATGACTTTCATACTGACAATACAAAACTCAGATGGAAAAGCTTCGAAAAAGTAGACGACAATTGGTGGGCGACAATGAGCAGTCTAGTACTCGGGGCTGGCTTTTTGTACATCACCCTGTATTATTATCATTGTTTGTACACCAATGAGTTAAATGTATGTGAAAATAAATAACAAAATTTAGTAATTTCAATCAGAAGTTCCACTTGTTAATTTGTAAGGAAATACTGTAGCTGAAATTCATAGTTGATGGTTTAACTCTTATTAGCCTTCAGTAGATACTGACAGAAAAACAAGACAATGGATTTAGGGAAGACTGTAAAATAAGGGGAAAGTTTAGTGTTCTGGATGAAGACCTTGTTGTTGAATGAGTGTATGAAAAGATGTTTGAAAATCATTGCTTGACAATGTGTTTGCTTCCCTCCACACACCCCTTGGGTAACACCGCTCCAAATCTCTAGCCAACATATTCAGTGCAAGAGAATTAGCAGCTGCACTGATATTTTAAATTTTTTCATACTGTTTATTTTTTCATTGCAACTGCACACTTTTTATGGTATGACTAGTTTCAATCACATTTGATCTTTTGTAGCTGCCTGAGCAACCTGTCATGTCTATTCAGGAACTATACTAAACAAAACAAGTCATGCCATAAAAATGAGGATTCTGTGCAACTGAGACCGAAAAATAAACAACATAAATTTTGTTTTTTAAATTGCTTTAAATATTTAGAAAAAGCAAATTATCAGAAAATGTGTGCAAGATAAGTGCCAAGAATGTTAATAGGTACAAAAAAAACTTTTTTTCTTACTATGGCGATAAAATTAAGTTTCCTTGTAAATGTGAAGCCTAAACAGTGACCATGTAGTGTCTTTTCTGGATGACATGTTCTCCTGAACAGTCTCCAGCCAGAGATCTGAAAGGGGTATTATGCCTCCAGAATATTTTAGGCAAGGGGATGTCATCATTATTAACATATAGGATACTGCTGCATGATATGAAGAAGTATAATGATACTGAAATCAGATATGATGGAAATTAATGAAATTTGGTGACAGGAAAAAGAGGATTTCTGGTCAGATCAGAATATTTTTATCAATGCAAAATCAAATATGGTACTGCAGGAATAACTCTAGCAATGAACAAGAAAATTGGAAGGTGGGTAAACAACTATGAACACTGTAATTAAAAGATTTTCTTAGTAGAGAGAGACACACAATCATGACCAAGCACCATAGTACAAGTGCATAATACATATTCCTACTATCTCTGCAGATGAAGAAGAGATTGAAAAAACGTGTGACCAGATAAAAGAAATTATTAAGTTCATTATGGAGGAACAAAATTTTAGTGTAATTGGAGGGGAGGTGGCAGAATTCAATAAGAAGAAAAGGAACACAAGTAAAAGTAGTAGGAGAAAATAGACAGGGGGAAAGAAACGAAAATAGAAGCTGCATGGTGGAATTTTTCACAGAATGCAATTTGATCATTGACAACACCTGATTTAAGAATCATGAAAGAAAACTGTACACATGGAACAGACCTGGGGAAACTGCAAGCATATGTGGAGTCTTCATAATTTATCAGTTACAAAATGCAGATTAAAGCAGAATAAAACACATAAATAAAAAAGTTAGAGAGATGAGACCTGGATAATTTGAAACAATCAGAGATTGTTGAGAATTTCAAAGGCACTATTAGGGAACAAATGACTGAAATAGGCAAAAAAATACAATAGGAGATAGATGGGCAGCTTTGAGAAGACAGCAGAGGAACAAGAAGGTGGGAAGACACGGATAATACACGATATATTAAATTTAGGGGAAGGAGAAAATGCAATAACGTAGAAAATAATGCTGGTAAAAGGTAATAAAAGCATCTAAAAAAAATTAGGTTGACATAAGGAGCAAATTGCAAATCAGGAATGGCTACAGGACAAATGCATAGCCATAGAAGCATGTATGAATGTAGTAACCATAGATGCTGTGTATAGGAAGATTAAAGAAACCTTTGGAGAAAAGGCAAGCAACTGTACGAACATTAAAAGCTCAGCTGGCAAACCAGTTATTGCAAAGAATGGAATGTTGAAAATCAGAAAGAATATATAGATGGGAAGTGAAAAGGTAGTGGAAGAAGGAGAGATGGGGGCTGTAGATGGGGGTGGGGGGCTGGAATACTGGAAGACGAATTTCACAGAGCACTGAATGACCTAACTCAACACAGGGTCTCTGGAGTATATGGCATTCCCTCACAACTGTTACGATCCCTGGGAAGATCAAGTATGACAAAACTGTTGCAGCTGGTATATGGGACGCATGATGCAGATGAAGTACCCTCAGTCTTCATGAAGAATGTAATATTTCTCCTGTCAAGGAAGGCACAAGCTGACAAGTGTGAATACTTCCAAACCATCAGTTTCATAAGTCATGGGCAAAATACTAATATGAGTTGTCTATAGATGAATGGAAGAAGAGAGTAGAAGCTGACCTGGGAGATCACCACTTTGGATTCTGGAGAAAAGTAAGAACATGTGAGGCAACACTGACTCTGTGACTTACCTCAGAAAATAAATCGAAGAAAGACAAAGCTATATTTACAGCATCTGTAGATTTAGTAAAAGCTTTAGTCAATGATGACTGGAACAGATTCTTTGCAATTATGGAGGCAGCAATACAGAAACCAAACTGCAGTTTCAGGAGTCAAACAAACATGAAAGCAATGCAGTAGTTGGCTTGTAGCCTACCCCTGATGTTATTCAGTCTGTACAGCAAGAAATGAAGGAAACTAAGGAGAAATCTGGAAAGGGAATTTAATTTCAGGGAGAAGAAAACAAAAAACTTTAAGGTTTGATGGCGAGACTGTTATTCTGTCAGAGACAGAAAAATAAATAGGAAAATCATTTGAATGATGTGGATGGAAAGATAAACATCAACAAATCTGAAACACTGGTAATAGTGTGCAGTCCAGTTAAATCAGGTGATGCTGGAGGAATTAGGAAATGAGTGTCTAAAAGTATGGTAAAGGTTTGCTACTTGGACAACAAAAAAACTGATGGTGGTAAAAGTGAAGACGATATAAAAAGCAGACTGGCAATAGCAAGAAAATTTTTTCTAAAAAAGAGAAATTTGTTAACATCAAATATCAGTTTAAGGGAAGGGGAATATTGTCTGAAAGTAAAAGTGTGGACTGTAGCCTTATAGGGAAGGGAGGCAAAGGCATGCCTACAGTAAGCAGCTTCAAATGGATTTACGTCATAGCAGTTAGGCAGAGATGAAGGGGTCTGCACAGAATGGACAAACATAGAGAGCTGCCTCAAACCAATCTTTGAATTGTTTATCACAACAAAAATATACCTAAAAAATGGTTTAGCTCTAAATGTATTCAAGGCACCAGTGTGTATTAAACTTTAGTTGAGAAACGATTAAGTCCTAAGTGGCTGAATTTCAAGTAGAGGATTTAAATATGTTCTCTCTGGTGGTTCCGAAGTATTTGAAGAACAATAATGATTACATAGAAAAGGATCAGACAGTCTGCTGTAGATGTTGTTATAATTTTTGCTAAGAATGATCTGTGACCTCATTTTCGAAAGTGACCACATACATTTAAAAAGTGGGTTTCTTCATCTAAGATTTTCTTCCTATGCAACTCCAGTACTTTAACAAGTTGCTACAACTGAAGTTTACTGAAATTTTCACTTTGTTTATTGTATCTAACGATCGTTCTGTACATCTACAAAAGAGGGAATGAACATTTATAAAAAATGTAAATGTAATTCACAGTCACACATAAAAATGATTCATTACTACAGTGAACAGCCTCCCTCTCTCTAAACATGTTACATACTCGATGCAGAGTGTTTTTTACAGAGGCAGCTGTAACTGCAAATTTTACCTTTATAATAGTTTTAAAATTAATTAAGATTCAGTGTATTATATGAAGAATTCTAACAATAATCTGAATTTCAAAAAAATGCTTTACTCAGTATTATGTGAGAATGACAACTAACTTTTCTCTGAGGTGCTCTGATGAACCCGCCTTCTGCTGGAGACGCAAAATCAATTCTTTCAGAGCTATTGGATTATCTTTTCTAAGTGTGAATCCCACACTCTTTAAGATTATCAGAATAAGTTCAATTTCTTTTTCAGTAAATGTCTCTGATAAAACTTCCAGAATGTCATACATTAGTACAGAATCAAAGACCTAGAAATACATAAAATAAGGTTGTTATGACTCAATAAAAATAATAATAATAATAATAATAATAATAATAAAACAGTGTGACCTATTCAAGGTTATAACTAAAGCATCAGGAAAATTGACATAAATGACAAATTACTGACAAGGGTAAATAATCTTTCATAAAATAAGTTTTTTCTTTGGAAGGGTAAATACAAAAATAAATATATGGAAGGCAAATTACATATACTCTTATATTTATGAAACCTGCAACACTAAAAAGGATGCATGCCAGACAAACAGACTTAACGACACAGATTAGATGCCCAGAATCACTAAAAATGAACAAGTTTATAGGAGAATTCAGTAAGGAGTGAAGTCCTCATTTACTGCCATCAAGCCTCTAACTGTAGTGGAATGTTTGTCAAAGGGAGTCTGAGTACCTTCCTGGAGAATCTGTCCCCATATGATTTGCATCTAATATAATTTTTAATAAAGATGACATTTTTATTTTTAATTACTAGTCATATGAAAACAAATTAAAATTTGATACAGACATGAGTGATGCCTTTTGTGAATACTCATATTTTCAGACAGTACTTAAAAATAAAACGTTATTTTTATTAAAGAATTACAAGTCCATACAGTTAATTAACATTTTCATTTGTCAATAAATATAAAATTTTTAGAAAAGTAAAAAGTTACTTAAACAAGATTTGAACCAGCAGCCGTATGATTACACTAGATGCTGAGCTATCAACAGATTTGTTCATAATATACATTTAGCTTAACAGTGTTCCTAAATCTTCTAATCTTCAAAGGAGACTTTTTTTAGTATTTTTGAGAACTGTGTCATACTGTTCCAGGACATTGATGCCTGGGTGCTGACCTCCAAATTCTACGAGTATGATGAAAACAGGAGAGAGCCACCCTGTAGGGCCCCTTATGAGCCCACATCGCAAAATCAATGTTTGCAGGATGACCGTGACAAAAAAGATGCTGACCAACAATATCCCAGACATGATCAATGAATTATATGTTAGTCAAACAATCAGCTAAGGGATGTAGTGGCACCTACCATTCTTTGCAGACATTTTGTTTATTGTCCAATACATACACCCCTGGAAATGGAAAAAAGAACACATTGACACCTGTGTGTCAGACCCACCATACTTGCTCCGGACACTGCGAGAGGGCTGTACAAGCAATGATCACACGCACGGCACAGCGGACACACCAGGAACCACGGTGTTGGCCGTCGAATGGCGCTAGCTGCGCAGCATTTGTGCACCGCCGCCGTCAGTGTCAGCCAGTTTGCCGTGGCATACGGAGCTCCATCGCAGTCTTTAACACTGGTAGCATGCCGCGACAGCGTGGACGTGAACCGTATGTGCAGTTGACGGACTTTGAGCGAGGGTGTATAGTGGGCATGCGGGAGGCCGGGTGGACGTACCGCCGAATTGCTCAACACGTGGGGCGTGAGGTCTCCACAGTACATCGATGTTGTCGCCAGTGGTCGGCGGAAGGTGCACGTGCCCGTCGACCTGGGACCGGACCGCAGCGACGCACGGATGCACGCCAAGACCGTAGGATCCTACGCAGTGCCGTAGGGGACCGCACCGCCACTTCCCAGCAAATTAGGGACACTGTTGCTCCTGGGGTATCGGCGAGGACCATTCGCAACCGTCTCCATGAAGCTGGGCTACGGTCCCGCACACTGTTAGGCCGTCTTCCGCTCACGCCCCAACATCGTGCAGCCCGCCTCCAGTGGTGTCGCGAC